>NC_030677.2:175367135-175738253 GCF_000004195.4 Xenopus tropicalis | reverse complement strand
ATCATCCTTTTGGTGATTTTGTACCACATGTTGCATACAATCTAACAATACGTTTACATTTGTACTAGTCAGTAGACAATACAAAGTAATTATCTAATGGTTCCATTTCTTATTATCACAACAGAAGGCATAAACATATACAAACAAAAATTTCAGTTAGTCTAAAAAAAACATACAATGTAGCGCTTTTTTACAGCAACTGTCTTTGTGAAAAATAATTGTCAAGAATCCATAGTAGTTGTAATTAATGGGCAATGAAATGTATGTAGCACACATGAAAACATATGCAGGGTAAGTGCACAGCCAGGTTTGCAGTTTATTCACTCACTAAAAATGACGAACAAAGCTCCTCAAGACAAGTAGCCTGACGTGCATTGGCAGCAGTGGAGAAGCGGCAGCAGTGCAAGGGCATTCAAATTTGGAAAAATCAATGCAAATTTGTTGTTTATGTTTAGAAAATAATGCCAGCACTTCTGACCTTCCCACACAAATAACTTAATCCATTTTGTGTTGCATAAAAGAATTGTGTAAAGCTTCAGACTGTTCTGTAAAACGTAAAAGTAGAATTTTTTAGTAACAAAGCTTAGTTTAAAAAAAATACCATATAACAGTATAGATAAAAATGTTATCTACACACTCATAATTAAACACTCATAGAACAAATAATGAACAATGTGTTATTTCAGGCACATTCTAAACCAGTCCCTGTTTTACCATATCTGCTGTACATACAGGTCCTTCTCAAAAAATTAGCATATTGTGATAAAGTTCATTATTTTCTGTAATGTACTGATAAACATTAGACTTTCATACATTTTAGATTCATTACACACAACTGAAGTAGTTCAAGCCTTTTATTGTTTTAATATTGCTGATTGTGGCATACAGCTCATGAAAACCCAAAATTCCTATCTCAAAAAATTAGCATATTTCATCCGACCAATAAAATAAAAGTGTTTTTAATACAAAAAAAATCAACCTTCAAATAATTATGTTCAGTTATGCACTCAATACTTGGTCGGGAATCCTTTTGCAGAAATGACTGCTTCAATGCGGCGTGGCATGGAGGCAATCAGCCTGTGGCACTGCTCAGGTGTTATGGAGGCCCAGGATGCTTCAATAGCGGCCTTAAGCTCATCCAGAGTGTTGGGTCTTGTGTCTCTCAACTTTCTCTTCACAATATCCCACAGATTCTCTATGGGGTTCAGGTCAGGAGAGTTGGCAGGCCAATTAAGCACAGTAATACCATGGTCAGTAAACCATTTACCAGTGGTTTTGGCACTGTGAGCAGGTGCCAGGTCGTGCTGAAAAATGAAATCTTCATCTCCATAAAGCTTTTCAGCAGATGGAAGCATGAAGTGCTCCAAAATCTCCTGATAGCTAGCTGCATTGACCCTGCCCTTGATAAAACACAGTGGACCAACACCAGCAGCTGACATGGCACCCCAGACCATCACTGACTGTGGGTACTTGACACTGGACTTCAGGCATTTTGGCATTTCCCTCTCCCCAGTCTTCCTCCAGACTCTGGCACCTTGATTTCCGAATGACATGCAAAAGTTGCTTTCATCCGAAAAAAGTAATTTGGACCACTGAGCAACTGTCCAGTGCTGCTTCTCTGTAGCCCAGGTCAGGCGCTTCTGCCGCTGTTTCTGGTTCAAAAGTGGCTTGACCTGGGGAATGCGGCACCTGTAGCCCATTTCCTGCACACGCCTGTACATGGTGGCTCTGGATGTTTCTACTCCAGACTCAGTCCACTGCTTCCGCAGGTCCCCCAAGGTCAGGAATCGGTCCTTCTCCACAATCTTCCACAGGGCCTGGTCACCTCTTCTCGTTGTGCAGCGTTTTCTGCCACACTTTTTCCTTCCCACAGACTTCCCACTGAGGTGCCTTGATACAGCACTCTGGGAACAGCCTATTCGTTCAGAAATTTCTTTCTGTGTCTTACCCTCTTGCTTGAGGGTGTCAATAATGGCCTTCTGGACAGCAGTCAGGTCGCCAGTCTTACCCATGATTGCGGTTTTGAGTAATGAACCAGGCTGGGAGTTTTTAAAAGCCTCAGTGTAACGTTCAAGTTAGTTAGGAACCAGTGTGCGACCGCTGGATGCAAAGTCTGACTCTTACGGTATAACAGGAACTCCCAGCCCTTCCCGGTCTTCACCGACGCCCTTTTGGGGCCCCGGAACTTTCTGCTGCGGTCCAAGCTGGGGTCCTGCAAACTTTCAGAGTTCAGACAAAAACGGGGTACCGGCAAGGCAAGGCAGAATCGTAGTCGGGGTACAGGCAAAGGTCGAGGCAGGTAGCAAGAATCGTAGTCGGGCACAGGCAAAAGGTCGAGGCAGGTAGCAGGAATCGTGGTCAGGGTACAGGCGAAGGTCAAAACCGAAAACAACAACAAAATGCTAAAGCAGGTACTGACAATAAACCAGAAGCCAGCTTGGGCAATGAAACACTGAAGGAAGGGGTTTAAATAGCAGTATTTTGGCGCCAAAACAGAAGGGAACCGGAAGAACTAAAAACCTGTACAAAGATGGCGCCCAAAGCTTCAAGGCGCGCAACTGCGCATGTCCGCGCGTCATCGCGCATGCGCAGTACCGTCGCGCCGTCCCCGCCGAACCCGGAAGTGTGGGCCCATACCAGAGCGCGTCTGCCGGCCGGCGCGAACTAAGGTAGGAGAACGCGCCGGCCCGGCAGAGCGCCTTACAGTACCCCCCCTTTCAGGAGCACCCACCGGGGGCTCCCAAGATTTCTCAGGAAATTTTCTATGAAAGGATCTAATCAAGCGAGGAGCATGAGTATCTTTAGCATTGACCCAAGACCTCTCTTCAGGCCCAAAACCCTTCCAATGTAAAAGATATTGAACCTTACCTCTGGATACTCGAGAATCAATAATTTCTTGTACCTCAAATTCCTGTTGACCATCCAGAAGTACTGGAGCAGGAGAAGAATGAGCAGCACAAAATTCATTGTAAACTACAGGCTTGAGTAGAGAGACATGGAAGGAATCCGAAATAGTCATATTGGGAGGAAGATTCAATCTGACAGAAACTGGATTAATAATGTCCTTGATGGTGAAGGGACCAATAAAACGTGGGCCCAGCTTGTGAGAAGGTTGATGCAGTTTGATATTTCTAGTAGAGAGCCAAACGGAGTCCCCAACATGGAAGGAAGGGCCAGGACGACGACGTTTATCAGCAGCGGTCTTCTGAAGGGAGGAAGACTTTTGAAGCGCTTGATGGGCAAGTAACCATAAATTGTTAAAGTCCCGGACCATTACCTCCGCAGCAGGAACATCGGATTTAATTAGTTCAGATGGAAGGGCCCTCGGTTGGAAGCCATACACACAAAAAAAAGGAGAGAATCCTAAGGACTCATGTCTGAGGTTATTGTGAGCAAATTCAGCCCATGGGAGTAATTCAGACCAATTATCCTGGTTGGACGAAATAAAACAACGAAGAAATTGTTCTAGGGACTGATTAGTCCTTTCAGTCTGTCCGTTACTTTGCGGATGGTATGCAGAGGAGAAATTTAATTTGACTTTCAACAATTTACAAAAGGCTCGCCAAAATCTGGAAACAAATTGTACCCCACGATCAGAAACAATACTGGAGGGAAAACCATGGAGGCGAAAAATTTCTTTGACATAAATCTTGGCTAGAGCAGAGGCAGATGGCAACTTCTTTAAAGGGATAAAATGAGCCATTTTAGAAAAACGGTCTACCACCACCAGAATAGCAGACATTTCGGATGACTTGGGTAATTCAACAATAAAGTCCATAGCAATATCAGTCCAGGGTTGTTTAGGCACAGGTAAAGGAGTCAGTAAGCCACAAGGTAGAGAACGAGGAGTCTTATGCTGTGCGCAAACTGTGCAAGAAGATACGAACTGAGATACATCACGCACTAACGAAGGCCACCAAAAATATCTGCGGACAAGATCCAAAGTCTTCTTAGTACCTGGGTGTCCGGCCAACAATGAAGAGTGAGCCCACTGCAGCACTTGGGGAACCATGGACGGAGAGACAAAGTTCTTATCCAGAGGGCAGGCAGTAGTAGAGTCATCAGAGAGCATCACAGGAGCAATAATACGTTCTGGAGCGATTATGGGAGTAGGAGGACAATCAGGGGTTTCAGTGACTAGAAGTGACCTAGACAATGCATCAGCCTTAATGTTTTTAGACCCTGGACGAAAAGAAATCACGAAATTAAACCTTGAAAAAAAAAGAGCCCATCGTGCCTGACGAGGGTTGAGTCTCTTGCATCAGAAATATACTCTAGGTTCTTGTGATCAGTCAAAATTGTAACAGGCTCAGAGGACCCTTCCAGAAGATGTCTCCATTCTTCAAGAGCGAGTTTGATCGCCAATAATTCTCGGTTGCCAACATCATAGTTTCTTTCAGCAGCGGAGAACTTACGGGAGAAATAGGCACAGGGATGCAAGGAATCTTGGAAAGAAGGCCGTTGGGATAAAATTGCTCCAACACCGACATCAGAAGCATCAACTTCTAGAATGAACGGGCGAGTAGGAACCGGGTGAGTGAGGACTGGAGCAGAACAAAATGTGGCTTTAAGTCTTTCAAAGGCAGTTTGAGCTTCAGGGGACCAGACATTTTTGACCCCTTTCTTGGTGAGAGCAGTAATGGGTGCGACAATTTGAGAAAAACCTTTGATGAATCTTCTATAAAAATTTGCAAAACCTAAAAATCGTTGAATGGCTTTTAAGCCAACAGGAGGAGGCCACTCGAGGACAGCAGAAAGTTTGACAGGATCCATCATAAAGCCTGAGGAGGAAATGACATAACCAAGGAAGGAAATTTCAGACTTGTGGAAATCACATTTTTCTATCTTAGCATAAAGGTGATTTACTCTTAAGCGATGCAGTACTTGTTTGACGTGAGCAATGTGTTCAGGTAGAGAGGAAGAGAAAATCAGTATGTCATCTAGATATACCACCACATAGGAAAAAAGAATATCTCGAAAAATGTCATTAATAAAGTCCTGAAAGACAGCAGGTGCGTTGCATAAGCCAAAAGGCATGACAAGGTATTCATAATGACCATCACGAGTGTTGAAAGCCGTCTTCCACTCGTCTCCGTGACGAATGCGGATAAGGTTGTAGGCCCCCCGCAGATCTAACTTGGTGAAAACTTTAGCCCCGTTGAGGCGATCAAAAAGCTCAGGAATCAAGGGAAGAGGATATCGATTTTTAATGGTGATCTTATTCAAGCCTCGGTAATCAATGCACGGTCTTAACCCTCCATCCTTCTTCTGAACAAAAAAAAATCCAGCCCCAGCGGGTGAATTGGATTTCCTAATGAACCCTTTAGACAGATTCTCTTGAATATAGTCCTTCATTGCTTGAGTCTCCGGGACCGAGAGAGGATAGGTCCTTCCTCTGGGGGGAACAGAACCAGGAATCAAGTCAACAGGGCAGTCATAAGGACGATGTGGAGGAAGGGTCTCTGCATTTTTCTTCTCAAAAACATCGGCAAAGTCTGAGTAACATGAGGGCAGATGGTTAACAGAAACAGAAACAGTAGAAAGGGACACAGCAAAGTTATCGAGGCAATTTGTACGACAAAATGAACTCCAGACCGTGATATCCCCAATAGACCAGTCAATGATGGGATTGTGCTTCTGTAACCATGGGAGACCTAGAATAATGGGTGTAGCGGGACACTGAATGGCCAGAAAGGTGATTACCTCAGAGTGTAGTGATCCCACTCGCAGGCGGAGAGGAGGAGTGGAAGAGGTCACGAGGCCAGGAGTTATAGGTCTGCCATCGACAGCCTGAGCAGACAGAGGAACCTTTAGGGGCATCAAAGGAATTCGAGAGTACTTGGCAAAAGACAGGTCAATAAAGTTTCCGGCAGCTCCCGAGTCGAGGAAGGCCTGGCAGGAACAGTACTTGGAATTGGACGAAATGGAGACAGGTACCAATACTCGGGTGCGAGAATTATGGGGGAAAAAACTAGCTTCGCCTAGGGAAGTTTTCCCCAACTGACCTAGGCGCTGGAGTTTCCCTGTTGAGGCAGTTGCTTAGGCTTGTTGGGACACATCTTGACAAAATGACCGGTGTTTCCACAATACATACAAAGACCTGCAGACCTTCTACGATTACGTTCCTCCACGGAGAGTCTGGTAGCTCCAAGTTGCATTGGTTCATCCATGCAGGCTGGTACGGAGGCTGGAGAGGGTGCTGAAGAAGAGAATTCTGGAACAAACCTCCGAGGGCGGTTCTTTTGAAGCTGTCTCTCCCTTAAGCGGGTGTCGATATTAATGACGAGAGAAACCAAGTCTTCGAAAAGAGGAGGTAAGTCACGAGCAGCTAGTTCGTCCTTAAGAGAGTCATTGAGACCGTGCCAAAAAGCTGCTACCAAAGCCTCATTATTCCAGGAAGTTTCAGCGGCTAGTGTACGGAAGTCGATGGCGTAGTCAGAGGCAGCACGAGAACCTTGGGTAATTCTCATAAGGCGAGCTGAGGCATTAACCTTTCGACCAGGGGCATCAAAAATCCGCTGAAAAGTGGAGAGGAAAGCAGCCGCATTGTTAATGAGAGGATCATCTTGTTCCCAGAGAGGGGAAGCCCAAGCAAGGGCTTTGTCAAAAAGCAGAGCAATAACAAAAGCAACCTTGGATTTTTCATTTGGGTAGCGATGAGGAAACAGTTCAAAGTGAATCTTACATTGATTCAGAAATCCTCGACAGGTCTCAGGATCACCTCCATAGCGCAAGGGAGAGGGAATCTTGGGTTCGGAGAGAAGAACAGATGCCGAGGCGGCCCGAGGAGGAGAGGGTGGCAAATCAGGAAATACTTGAGGCAATTGTTGAGGTACCTGTAATGCATCAAGGCGGGTGGTAATGTGCTGTAAAGTCTGCGCTAGGTGCATCTGCTGAGTCTCCTGCTGCTCCAGACGTTTCATAAAGGCTTCCAAAATGGATTCCAGCGAAGAAGCAGAGGCAGCGGCCTGAGATGGCTCCATATCGGCCCAAGCTAACTGTAACGTTCAAGTTAGTTAGGAACCAGTGTGCGACCGCTGGATGCAAAGTCTGACTCTTACGGTATAACAGGAACTCCCAGCCCTTCCCGGTCTTCACCGACGCCCTTTTGGGGCCCCGGAACTTTCTGCTGCGGTCCAAGCTGGGGTCCTGCAAACTTTCAGAGTTCAGACAAAAACGGGGTACCGGCAAGGCAAGGCAGAATCGTAGTCGGGGTACAGGCAAAGGTCGAGGCAGGTAGCAAGAATCGTAGTCGGGCACAGGCAAAAGGTCGAGGCAGGTAGCAGGAATCGTGGTCAGGGTACAGGCGAAGGTCAAAACCGAAAACAACAACAAAATGCTAAAGCAGGTACTGACAATAAACCAGAAGCCAGCTTGGGCAATGAAACACTGAAGGAAGGGGTTTAAATAGCAGTATTTTGGCGCCAAAACAGAAGGGAACCGGAAGAACTAAAAACCTGTACAAAGATGGCGCCCAAAGCTTCAAGGCGCGCAACTGCGCATGTCCGCGCGTCATCGCGCATGCGCAGTACCGTCGCGCCGTCCCCGCCGAACCCGGAAGTGTGGGCCCATACCAGAGCGCGTCTGCCGGCCGGCGCGAACTAAGGTAGGAGAACGCGCCGGCCCGGCAGAGCGCCTTACACTCAGGAATCTTTTGCAGGTGTTTAGAGTTAATTAGTTGATTCAGATGATTAGGTTAATAGCTCGTTTAGAGAACCTTTTCATGATATGCTAATTTTTTGAGATAGGAATTTTGGGTTTTCATGAGCTGTATGCCACAATCATCAATATTAAAACAATAAAAGGCTTGAACTACTTCAGTTGTGTGTAATGAATCTAAAATATATGAAAGTCTAATGTTTATCAGTACATTACAGAAAATAATGAACTTTATCACAATATGCTAATTTTTTGAGAAGGACCTGTATACTTTATGTACGATGCAGCCAAATACGGCAGCATTTTATGAATGTATAGAAATACAGGTATAGGACCCATTATCCAGAATGCTCGGGACCAAGGGTATTCCGAATAAGGGGTCTTTCCGTAATTTGGATCTCCATACCTTAAGTCTACTAAAAAATCAATAAAACATTAATTAAACCCAATAGGATCGTTTTGCATCCAATAAGGATTAATTATATCTTAGTTGGAATCAATTACAAGGTTCTGTTTTATTTCTACATAGAAAAAGGAAATCAGTTTTAAAATTCTGAATTATTTGATTAAAATGGAGTCTATGGGAGATGGGCATTCCGTAATTCGGAGCTTTCTGGATAACGGGTTTCCGGATAAGGGGTCCGATACCTGTATTGATAAAGATAACATGTCTGTCTGTCTGCTGTATGATGGTCCCTGGATTAATCTACATGTCTCCCTGAATGGCTAATTTGCAGTTAATATAGATAACAAAAACAATGGAGTGTGCAGCATGGACAGGAAAATAGGAAAAGAGATTAGCTATAGAATTGACTTTTCCATGGAGACTGGTGGGAGCAATACTTTATTCTCCATGTACATAAAAGGTTGGTCTTACTACAGGTATGGGACCTGTTATCCAGAATTCTCAGGACCTGGGGTTTCCGGATAAGGGATCTTTCTGTAATTTGTATCTCCATAAATTAAGTCTGCTAAAAATCATTTAAATATTGAATAAACCCAATAGGCTTGTTTTGCACCCAATAAGGATTGATTATATCTTAGTTGGGATCAAGTACAAGGTCCTGTTTTATTATTACAGAGAAAAAGGAACTCATTTTTAAAAATTAGAATTATTTGCTTATAATGGAGCCTATGGGAGATGGCCTTTCCTTAATTTGGAACTTTCTGGATAACGGGTTTCCGGATATGGGATCCCATACAAACCCATTTTTGGATGGTTAAAATCTGATTTATTAATAATTGCCAATCGGCCTCCTACTGGTTTGCTTTTGAAATGTTTAAAGGGATACTATCTGCCCAAACAACAGCCAGACTTTTGCAGAGCACTGGAAGTCCCATGGAGGCTGTGTGAAGAGTCAGGGCTGTACTTTTTGGTTGCTCTAGTTTAGAAAATACAGCAACTTTTAAGAAATAAAGTAGATGTCAGGTATTACATTGCTTTATATTACATAGCTGGCTGTAAGTATCACTTTACTAACTTGCAGGAACACACATGTACGCATATGTAGCCTTTATGAAGAGAAAGGTTACAAATGCCTAGTGCACAATGCAGGAGCACTAAAGGGGTGCAAAATCGTAACCCTTAATGCAGTGTTTTTCAACCTTTTTTGAGCAAAGGCACACTTGTTTCATGAAAAAAATCACGAGGCACACCACCATTAGAAAATGTTAAAAAATTTAACTCTGTGCCCAGCAGCAGTGCCCCCCTAGTACATTGGTGCCCAGCAGCAGTGCCCCCCTAGTACATTGGTGCCAAGAGCAGTGCCCCCCTAGTACATTGGTGCCCAGCAGCAGTGCCCCCCTAGTACATTGGTGCCAAGAGCAGTGCCCCCCTAGTACATTGGTGCCCTGCCTACGGCACACCAGGCAACATCTCGCGGCACACTAGTGTGCCGCGGAACAGTGGTTGAAAAACGCTGCCTTAATGTTCATTCAGTTCTTGCTGAGGGAGGGGCATGCCCCATCAGCATCTTAACTTGGCGGACTTCCCTCTTGGCCCAGCACCGCTTGTTCTGTCCTCCCTACGTATTACCCTGGGGCAGTGTGTAGTTCGACATACAGATAAACTCCTCCCTTCATCAACTCACTGAGACAGGTTGATAGGCTTCAGTTTATTAATAAGGGGAAGGTGTGAAACTGGGGAAAGAGAAATATGCAGCATTTACTATACAGCATGATAAGTACAGTAAACAAACATTATGGTTTATACATGTACAAACACATAAAAGATGAGAGGCATCTGAGTGGGGGGTAAGGCCTAGATGCCTGGGCAAGAACAGATGTGCCATGATATAACTGCACGTAAACAATTATGAACCCACATTAAGGTATAAACATGGAAGATATATGTTTGTATTATTAACCTAGGGGTTGGGGATGGATGATACCTACCAACGATGCTTCCACGGGGCTGGATTGGGTAGGATTATGCAGGATTGCTATTACACTGTTAATGCTGCTAAGATGGCAGCTATACTAAACCTTTTCCTGTATTACCCATGGTCACATGGTAAAGTACGGTAGGCTGAAAAGGACATTTCTTTAAACAATCAAAACATATACCTCAAGAAACCACAAGGTGGTGCAATAAAACAATAAAACAATGCTGGAGGCATAACACCGCTAATTTATCAATTAAGGTGGGGGCACCTACATGGCAGCAATATATTCATCTAGAAAGTGCAGGTCCCTGTGCAACATTTTGGAGGACAAGGGCCTCCAAAATTAGCAACATTTTTTGCCAGGCTTGGATTTAAGTCAAATTGTGGCTTTTGTGATTGTCAAATGTATTTGCAACGCTGCAAATTTTTTATGTTAACATTTTTGCAGGGAAGAAATGCCCATTGGCTCCAATGCATTGTTTTGCAAGAGAAATAACACCCATTAAATCCAATGCATTTGTGCAGGGGGCACCTACATGGCAGCAATGTATTCATCTGGAAAGTGCAGGTCCTTGTGCTCGATTTTGGAGGACAAGAGCATTAGAGATAAGCATAATTTTTTGCCAGGCTTGGATTTACAGCAAATTTTTTGCAGCCAAAGTTGCATTTTTTCCAAAAGGAAAAAAAAGACACAACAAAAAAACTGCCATTGACAGTCATGCATTTCACAAATTTTAGCAGTTGTGACTTTTTATTGCAACAGATTCACTCATCACTAACCCATCTATTATCACTCAGGATACAAAGTATGAATAACATGGTGGCTTGCCCTGTCCCACTGATTGTTATTCAGCTCTTGAGTGTCAACTCTGCACTTTTTGCAGATTTGAGGCTCTGTTTAACAAAATGTTTTAACAAGAAGACAAAATATTACAAAAACCCAATAAAATGCAAGACCTAGGGCAAACAGTTACAAGCCTATGACAAAACACAAAGACAAAGTCAGAGAACAAAGAGACAAAGGCAAGGAGGAAGTATTGGAAGTGTTGCGTTGCTTTATTTTATAAACAAAAACCATGACTGCTAGCAACACATAGGTACCTTATGTATAAAGCCCTCCGCCTATTTACTAAAGACAGATAAATATGTTTCTGACACTACTTCAATACAGCTTTACCTGTTTATTTTTCTCCCATTGCTCTGTTTATAAAAAGCAACTGACAACTTTGACCAAAATATAATTGAAATGTATTCACCATTACAGGCAACATTTTAGTATTTTCAATGGGAGTATGAGGAACCTCTTTTTAGCAATATGAGAGAAGTCAGTAATATTTTCCTACCCATAAATAGTTTTGTTAAATTTGTTGAAATTCTGTTGACATAATGGAAAATGGGATCTCGGTAACATTTTACTACAACTACTTTTCCATTACTAAATTGCCTATTTATAAAGTTTCAAAATGAAAACGTTTTAAAGCTCAATAAATAGGCATTTCTTTGTGATGAAGGTAATAAACTTTACTACTCAGATGCTTTATAAACAGGGCTTACTTTCTCAAAAATGTTTATGTTTTCACTTTCCTTTCTGCTGCTGGGTTTCAGAACACACACACCATATATATTATATATATATATATATATATATATAGTCTTTTTTGGATATTTAAATCATTTACCCTGCACCCAAGGTAAGACCTGAAGCAGAGTGCCACCCTGGGTTCGATATATATATATATGTGTGTGTGTGTGTGTATGTGTATATATCCCACTGAGTGACTTACACTGTAGTGTCATATTTAAAGGTACAGTAACACAAAAAAAATGAAAATGTATCAAAGTATCTAATATACAGTATAATAGACTGTTGGCCTGCACTGGTAACACTAGTGTGTTTGCTACAGGAACCCCACTATAGTTTTTTATAAGTACCCTGCTGTGTAGCCATGGGGGCAGTAATTCAAGCTGGAAAAAAGGAGAAAAGGCACAGGTTACATAGCAGATAGCAGATAAACTCTGTAAAGTACAATGTCATTTTATTAGTTATCTACTATGTAACTTGTACTTTTCTCCTTTTTCCTGCTTGAATGGCTGCCCCCATGGGTACACAGCAGCATATTTTATTAACTATATTTTTTAAAGTAAACACACACCTTTTACCAACACAGGGCACAAGTATGTTATATTTGAATTACTTTGATATGTTTTCTTTTTTTTGGTGTTATGATATTGGCGATTGTAAACAGCAGCAGAACCTTGCCAAATTTTTTGCGCAAGCGTACGGAAAAGTGACGCAAGTGCGAAAAAAACGGCGAAAATACGCTCGGAGCATTCAAATGAACGCTCTGAGCGTTCGTGTCTTAATAAATCTCCTCCTAAGTGTTTTTTATTAAGATACTGTAGGGTCAGGCACAGTCACAGTGCAGTCAGGCTGTTGGTGCTGCAGTCAGACACAGTCACCAGGGGCTACATAAAACAGCCAGAAGGGCCGTATTCGGCCCACGGGCCTTGTGTTTGACACATGTGTTTTAAATAAATATTGATTCTTGTCTGACCCAGACAAACCGGGTTATGTCACAATACTGAGTGTGATCGAGTTAAGGTAGTCTCATTTTTAATCCCAATGCTTGGATCACTTTTGCAAACAACTGGGTTTATTTACAACTGCAAATGTAGTAGATGCAATCTCCATGATTTTACCCACAATGGAGCTTTATTTCCCCCATAACTTTAGCATTATTGCATTTTCCAGGGGGAATTTCTCCTGATGCAGTTATGGCTGATACAGTAAAACTAGGGATGAAATCTAGGATTTGGTTCCAGATTCAACCAAGATTCTGTCTTTTTCTGCAGGATTCGGAATCCATGCCTCTGGCCGAATCCAATCCAAATCCTTAAAATCATGTGACTTTTTGTAACATACACACACAGTTTTCTTTTACCCTTCCTTATCTTAATTTGCATGTACAAATTAGGATTCGGATTTGGTATTTGGCCGAATCTTTCTCAAAGGATTCAGGGTTCAGCTGGATCCTAAAGTAGTGAATTTGGTGCATCCCTAATTGAAACTGATGCAATTGCATTTAATTGGGAAATCAACATAATTGGCCTGGACATTTTCAGATCTCGTTGGTGTCAATTTAAACATTCATTGTCAAAGCTACCCTTGCAGCCATCTCTTTAGGCACAAATCTGCTGTATCTATAGACTCTGAACCACATTCAGAGGTGGCAGTACCTTCAGGGTGCTCCTATATCAACAGAAACACTTGTGTTTAATTCAGACCAGGAGACATGAAGTAGACACAGAGCACTATATGGAAATGCATGGATCTCCTTTTGACACAAGTTCCTCAAATGAATGGGATTTTTTGCGCAAATCACGTCTGTGGACAATGTAGACAGCAAGTGCACAACTTCAGTTGTAAATGACCCCTAATAACATATGGGCTGTGAGTAATCAGGCCAAAGCTCCTCCAAAATACAAATTTGGTACAAGTACTGTTGCCCATAGAATATAATTATTTGAGGGTGGGAACCTAAAATTTTATTTTTTTTCTGATTTGGTTTTTTAGCATTACAAGTCACAGAAAAAAAAGTCATGAATTTTTCAAGATTAACAATTCTGACAATTCGCCAGCTAAAACTTCCCGAGATCATGTAGAAGTCAATGGCAGATGTCCTTTGCCTTCTTCTGAAATTTGAGATTTTTGACATTGGATTTTTGTGCAACAATTCGAACGTAGAGGTTGAGGTGCGACAAGTCAATAAAGAGTTTCGTAACTTTTCTGCAACTTTTTCCCCTGCACATACTTTTTTTTCTGAATTATTAAAATTATGGATTAGAGATGAGTTGAAATATGTAACGTTTAACTGAAAATGCAATAGATGCAATTAAACAACAACAACAACAAAAAACACGTAAATTGTAAATACGCTGTTGGTTTTGTGACTTAGAAATCAGTTTGCCAACCTACAAGTCTGCCAAGCTTTTTGGTTTATAGATGCACATTGGTGGTCTATAAAGTCAAGTAGGTAACATGGAGGAGGGCATGGATTTTTCAACTCAAAAGTAATAAAAGATTATGATGTTATATATAAATGTGTAGCAGGTATGTTTATTACAAAACAGATATTCCATCAAGAATAATGCAAAATCAATTTAACATGCTCAGTTCAGTTCACCTAAAACTGAATTATAAAATGTGGCTGTTATCTTTTCTGGATAGGCCTATAATATCTAATGACATTAAATGGTGTTTTCTGCTTTACTCAAGAGGTGCTAATGCCTGATTACTGTATTTAGAAGATGCATGATTATGTAATTGATTTGGTGGAGAATTAGAATGTCGATTCATTTGGCAATTAAAGCTGTCTTTGTATAACTGTATTTCTGATTACAAGCAAATAAAATTTGCAATTATTATATTTGCTAACAAAATCTTGTTATTTGTGATAGACTTGTCCCCTTATTGCTGAGTGGGACATTAATAATATGAAGGAAAGCAGTGTCTTGATTACATCACTTCAGATTTAGAATTTTTTTAATACAGGATTTAAAAATGAGGCATAGTTTTGCATATATTTCTTTATAAACTGTATAAAGATAAACAGTAGCTGTGATAACCGATGGGGCTATTGTCAAATGTATTTTATAGTTGGCAAAATAAAAAAATGTAACACATAGGGGCACATTTACAAAGGCACGAATGCTTGAGTGTTCATGCGAACGCTCCGAGCGTATTTTTGCCGATTTTTTTTGGCGTCCGCACGACTTTTTCGTACGGCGCACGACTTTTTCGGACGTTTGCACGAAAAAATCGGAAAGGTTTTACCGCTGTTTACAATTGTTCGGTATGAAAATTTTGTGACTTTCGGATCGCCAATTTCGTAAGCATTTTTGTGATATTTGCGATCTTCCGAAATTTTAGTTTCCAATACGATTTTTTCCCATTCGTGATTCGGATTCGTGGATTAGTAAATGTGCCCCATATTGTACACTGCTGTTGTATTTAAAAGTTAATGTGCACTAATGCACCCCCATCCCATCACGGATGGTGGCTTTTCTATTGTGTGATGATAACAAGCCGGATGGTCAGACCAAAAGAATCTATTTGCAATATAAGAAAAGCAATTTTAATGCCATTCACAATATATATGAATTAAGAAATGTTTATAGTTATATGTAGATGTAATTGCAATTGAACACAGCATTTGTCCCTATCTGCGCAGCCAGTTCTGAACCTTTCAGTAAAAAGGGAAAGTTGTGCTCACCACTAAATTTTAAACCAAAAAATTGATACAGGCAAGGACAAGAGGTCCTCTGCACTGACTCATTATTAATATATACCTTTATATAGTACATTAAAGGGGTAGTTTAACCTCTAGTTAACTTAACTAAAAAGATTGTCTGTGGTGCCCAAGAGTACTGGGGCCCACCAGGTCCAACCCTGGCTATAGTTTCTGTAGGGAACCCATAGTGTTAACATGTCCCTATGGATTTAAACCCTGCAAGTGTCCTTGGTTTGTGCTGTTACTGAGCAAAGACCCATGTATCAGTTAAGATTTTTCCTATGTGTCTTATTGGTTAACCGGGAGACCACTCCCTGGGCACTCTGATATAGTGCTTAGCAGGGGGGTGGGTCTTTCTCTTTGGCTGCATCTGCTGACCCAGGTGGAAGTTCCACTGAGCCTGGGATCATTAGGGCCCCAGTAAAGTGAGTACCCTAGAGGCTGCATCTAGCTCTAGTGAAGTTGGGGAAAAGGAATCCCCTGTTTGCAAGCAGTTGAAACTGAAATTGAGTGAACTAGATGCCTAAATCCTGGGATCTGGGATCAATTGATTGATCCACCTGAGGGAAGATATTGAAAGTCTCCTGTGTGTGTCCCCTGTGTGAGGACAGGTGTTTTCTGTGTGCCTGCTACATGGGAGCAACTGCCATTTCAAAGGGAGAGGTACTGTGGGGCAGGTAGCACTACCTGGGGAAACTGAAAGAGCTCTCAGGAAGGGACTTTGCCAGGACTTAACTGGGAAAGGGTATTTTCTCCAGGAGTGGAGTGTGGGACTGTGTTCTGGAAGAGATTGAGCCAGTAGTGACAAAAACCCACAGGTTTCCAAAGCAGGGCTACTACTGTTTGCATGTTAATGCTATTTCATTTTCACTTCATTATATAAAGTTGATATTTGCTGCAAACTGTGTGTGATTATTTCCTAGTGGAAATCCCGCTGTAGTTGCGGTAACATTTATTCTTGATGAGCATGAGTTTGGGATGTCGTATAATCATGCTGGGTGGGAAACTGATTTGTCGAAGATTTTATGTCATAAAACCATCCGCAGTACTGCTATAAAAATCAATAGAAATTCATTGGGTAGATAAATCATAATCAAAGCATGTATGCAGTGTAAGTCTCCTGGATTGCCCCTCCATATTGGCAGCAATGTAGCATTTAATTGCAAAATGCAGAATGTGACATAGATAAGTAGAACCATTTACTAGAATATATGGCAATTATTTTAGATAAACTCAGATATATATATCAATAGCTTTTTAACAGCTAAGAATATATTCCTCCTTTTTACTGTTATTGGCATCGGAGATATTCAAATGTAGCAATATTTCAGCCCATTGGGCTTGTACTTATCACTACTTATTTGCTTCTATCTTACTTATGTTGAGTTTAATGTTTCCAGTCAGTGATTTGTAACAGGTCAATGTGGTGAAAAATGAGGCAATGGCAATTTCGAGCAGTTGCAGCCCACGGAATAAGTCTCCATTAATCAATCAGTAAATGTGAAAGAGCGTGTTGAGCTTGGGTACTTAGTGGCTCAGAGACAGCATTTGTTCCATTTCTGTGAAAGCAGTTTTGCATTGAGATTATTTTATTAATGTACTGCATGAGAAAATATTTCTCTTTCCAGCATGTAGGAAAATTATCTTTGCTTTAAGTGCACATTGGAACTCCTACATTGGAAACAGGGGCAGGTATTGGCCTAGGGTGTAGTAGGGGATAGTCATCATTTACACAGTTAACAACTATTCCCCACCAGCCCTACCCAGCAATTACCACTTGCCAGGCAAGTACCACTTTATCCACAATAAATGATAAATTATAAAGCAGCAAGCAGGGCCCCATTTCTGGACTTCTCTATGTCTCTTAAACTTAAGTTTCTTCCCCTGACGCTATGAAATGTCACACAATTCAATGCCAATTTCCCCTACTAGGTGGTTAAGACACTTATGTGTGTGCAAGACCTATCAAGACAGGAAGCAAGTCAGTGAGTAACGGGTTCAGAAAGGAAAGGTTTGTAGGACATTATCTGCAGGGAGTGGGGGGAACCTTGTGGGTGTGAGTGGGCATGAGTTGTTGGGGTGCTGGGCCAAATAGTATTTGCCTTGTGTGGCAATACTTTTTGGCCTGGCTCTGAGTGCTATGTGTATGCTTTAGATGTCACCTGTAGAATCATGTATAGCCATCTGACCTGCTATGGAAGTTGCAGAAAGCCGTCCTTAAACACCTTATTAACATTTGGTAGTTGAGTAGCTAATGGCAACATATTGTGTTGGCAAAAGAAAATCATGCTCACTTTCATTTTTTTACTATTTATAAATTAAAAAATACATTTGGTTTTACTATTTTTTGCATTGCCCTTTTCATTTTCAACTTTTCCTTGCTTGATTGCTTTTTGTATGCTTCAATGAGCTCTTTGTACTTAATAACATTTCAGCTGACCCAGCTAACTTTAATTCCTTAAATGCACTTGTTTCTTACCAGTTTCACCTCTAACCTTTCTACTAAGCCTAAAGGTTTTGATTTGCTTCATCTTTCTTTGTTTCTTAGGGAGGAATACAGGGATTTGTACTAGTTTCTCATATAATTTACCTTCATTTACCTGTGTTTTTATCCCTCTGAAAATGCAGCCCAAGTTAATATGCTATAGTCTGCATATCTAAAAATTTAGGTTTTAGTCACTCCATTTTACTGTTGTCTTTGCACCAAAAAGTTAAGGGAGACTGTTATGATCTCTATTCCTTAAAGGCCCACCAAAAAAGTGTTGGAGATTAATAAAACGTGAAAAAGAGAAGAGAGAAGTTGACTGACCAACAAAAACAGAAAAAAACATTTGTTAAATACAATGGGTTGTACGCTTGCTTTGGCTTCAGTAATGCCTGTGCTGTTCACTAAATATAAGTGTCTGTCCATGTTCTGGTCACGTCTCCCTCATTGTTTATATGTTTATGTCTTCAGTTTGATCTCTCTTGTTTGTCAGCAGGGATTTCAGCTACTACTGTACCGATTTTCATTCTTTCCATTGATCCTGAGTGGGATTTCTTTTGATCGCCTTATGACTCAAGTTGAGGGCTATAGGGCTCATTTGTAATGCCCCACCCAGTGTGTAAAGTATAACATTTCTGGGGAGTTTCATATGTTGGGTATCAGCAGTGTTATTAAGTATCTTATATGTAAAATGCATTAAAGTCACCTTTAGGCAGTGTTCGATTTCTGTTGTAGCTCCTCATACTGTATGTGGCCATGTGGCTGTCTGATCAACATTAGGCCTTTTGCCTTCAAATCTGAGATATTTAAGTTTGGTGAAAAACTTATTAGGGTTTCTATTGGACTCTGTAGTGTTGAGAAGCTGGCTAGCAGGTGACTGGTGCTTATCTGATATCTTAGCTGTTTAGCTGTTACAGGAGTGTGTAATAGTTAGAAGCCTTTTCAGGTGTTGAGTCCGCCTTAACTGTTGTAGTGAGTCTGGTTTACAGTAAAAGCCTTAGTACAATGGATTTCCAGTAGACTTGCGGGAAGTTTATCGGAGGGGTGCACACAGCATCATATGTTCACCTCCACATACCTTCAAAATTCAATATATTGAAATTGCAGCACTCCCATTTCATATTCAGAAAACCGCCTTTATTTCACATATGGCCCCCAGACACAGCTTTCTTAAAGCAGAAGGTATTCATATGCCTCATGCTAGCACAGTCTTAAAACCAAAAATAAAAAGTGCTAGTCCTTAAGGTTGTTATACAAAGGCTAATAAAAGTTACTGTGTATGGTTTGGATCAAGGACCACATCTGCATGTTGATTCTGCCCTCAATCTGACAGCCTGCATAGGAGTAGTTATGAGTTGATCATTGGCCCTAGGGCCAAATGATCAGATCAGCCTACTATTGCCCATCTCAAAGTGGGCAAATCAGTGAAAGGTCTGCTCCTTTGGTGTTAAGACATTAA
The DNA here is from genome assembly GCF_000004195.4 of Xenopus tropicalis. Classification (NCBI taxonomy): domain Eukaryota; kingdom Metazoa; phylum Chordata; class Amphibia; order Anura; family Pipidae; genus Xenopus; species Xenopus tropicalis. The sequence continues at coordinate 175,718,975 of NC_030677.2, read as the reverse complement.
GGTAAAGTTATGGTTCTGCCAGCAATAGAGTTACATTTAATAAAGCAATATGAGAATGAATAGCTCTGCCCTGCCCTTACAGTGGAAAATTCCCTGTAAGATTTAACCCAAGCTGTTGTTGTGGGTCTGCCGGCAGTGCAGATGGGAAGAGGTGCAGGTGACACAAGCCCTAATTCCCTATTAGCTGAGGGGCATCATGGTGCATTTCTCTGGAGCAGGGAGCCAAAAGCAAGGGAATCTTTATAAAGAAGAAGTCTTGGAAGGGGGACAAGCTAGTGTGAGATGTAAAACCTGTAATTGATCACTCTAGGGGGCTGATTTACTAATCCATGAATCCAAATAGGAAAAAATCGGATTTTTTCGTAAATTGTCGCGACTTTTTCGTAGCCATTACGACTTGCTCGTAAATTGTCGCAACTTTTTCGTAGCCATTACGACTTGCTCGTAAATTGTCGCAACTTTTTCGTAGCCATTACAACTTGCTCGTATATTGTCGCGACTTTTTCGTATTGAGCGCTCGTAAACGGCGGGCAAACCTTTGCGACTTTGCATGATTTTGGAAGCCTCCCATAGGACTCAGTGGCACTCTGCAGCTCCAACCCGGCCCAAGGAAAGTCTCCCATAGGGCTCAATGGCACTCTGCAGCTCCAACCTGGCCCAAGGAAAGTCTCCCATAGGGCTCAATGGCACTCTGCAGCTCCAACCTGGCCCAAGGAAAGTCTCCCATAGGGCTCAATGGCACTCTGCAGCTCCAACCTGGCCCAAGGAAAGTCTCCCATAGGGCTCAATGGCACTCTGCAGCTCCAACCCGGCCCAAGGAAAGTCTCCCATAGGACTCAATGGCACTCTGCAGCTCCAACCTGGCCCAAGGAAAGTCTCCCATAGGGCTCAATGGCACTCTGCAGCTCCAACCTGGCCCAAGTAAAGTCACGATACTGAAGCTTGAATGAATCCGAAACTTTTGTACTCGGCATGACGGCTACGAAAAAGTTGCGACAATTTACGAGCAAGTCGTAATGGCTACGAAAAAGTCGCGACAATTTACGAGCAAGTCGTAACGGCTACGAAAAAGTTGCAACAATTTACGGAAAAATCGCAAAATACCGATCATTACAGAAAAACCGCATTCGGACGCTTTTCGGATGTTCGTGAATTAGTAAATGTGCCCCTAGGAGTAAAAATAAGGATTTGGGTAGAAAGCAGAGTTGTCAGAGACTCCACCAAGTAGAGGAGAGGAGATCACCAATACCCTCCTCCAGTATAGGTACTCGGGTGGCTAGATTAAGTAAAGAGAGATTTTTATTTTTAGAGGTTTTCAGATTCGTAGGAAAAAAGTAAAAAACACAAAAAATGTATGGTTTTCATGTCCTTTTCATTTTTGTTCTGCAAATTAATTCATTCATACTTTTTCAATTCAGATCTTTTAATAAACAACTAGGCATTTGTGGTTGTAGTGGAAATTACTTTATTTGAGATTTCAAAAACCTCTAAAATCACAAAAATCTAAATGTTGATGTAGGGACCCATAGGGTTAAGCTCCCTATGGCTTTACTTCCCTACTTTTCCTTATCTGTACTGTTATAGGGCAGACCCCTCTATACTCAGGTTACAGTTTCTAAAGCTATCCCTTACAGGTTTAGCTCATTTAACCACTCCCCTTGGCAGACTATATAGTGTCTTGCACAAGGAAGTGTTTTCCTCTTTGGCTGCTGATCTGCTACCTGAAGCAGAGCTCCATCGAGCCTGGGTTCAGATCCGGCCCAGTAAGCCACTATCCATCCAAATTAAGTCGGGGACAGGGCCCCGTGAACGAGGAAAAGACAGTATAGCAGCATATTTCATAGCACCCTCTAGAAGTGGTGAGTTCAGACAGAATTATACAGAAAGAGCAGCCATTTGCTCCATCCAGGATAATAGCAAAGGAGTAGTCTTCCTAACAGGCATTACTGGCCTTAGATTAGGGACACAGAAGTGCTAGGGAAATAGGTTAGCAAATATGCCTTGCCCTAACCTCCAAAAGAGCATGGGACTATGCCGGTGAGCTTTCCTACCTACCACGCTGTTGTTGTTCTACCTGCCCAATCCTCTTGATGAGAAGGGATACACAGGGGAACATCATATTTCTGCTATTAATCCATTTTACATCAACTGTATAACTGCATACTGCATAACATCTATTAAGTGAGTATACTGAAATACCCTGATTACCTTTGTCTTGGACAAATAAAGTACTATCCAGTTATTCTGCAAGAGCTCCTGGCGTCCTATTACTTTAATCTATTGCATAACACCAGTGTGAGTTGTAGTTCAACAACATCATCTAGCCCTGACATAGCTCCCATATAGCGGAGGCCCATTCCTGTGCATTAAGGTCGCATGTAACACATGCTCTACAGCACGCTACTAGCCTGGGTTGGCCATTTTATAGCCAAATAGGTGTTACATTTGGCGCCCAACGTATTTGTGGGGCTAGGAAACACTGTGTGCACTGTGCCTTTAAAAATCGCTGACAGGCACTGCCGGACCCGAGAGGCAAAAGGCTAGCCTGCATCGCAAAATCTAAATTGTAATTGGCCGTGGGTTCGGTTTCTGGAGCTCTTAGACCGTTTCCCATTGGTTCCCTGCGCTGTCACTCAAAGCTATTACTGTCTTGGCGCCTTTCTAAGTGACGCGAGAAGTAATTGGCGCGCAGGGGGAGTTCTCGCGTGAAGGAAAGACCCAGACGCGAGACCTCAAAGGGCGGGTCAAGGGACGCACGTCACCGCCGCCATTTTGTGAGGAACTTTGGTAGGAGTCGGTCGCATCTGAATCTGCTCCTGACTGATTGCGAATCTACTGTAAGCGGCTGCTAAAGTAGTAATAGCGCATACTCCTCACTTATCCAGCTACGCACCACCGGTACAGGGGATCCTTCCGGAACACCGTGCGGGCTGAAGGTAAAGGACATCACCTCAGTGGGTCCGCGGCTGCGACCAAATAGGTGCTTGAACTTTACAAATAATTTACCGATACCCTGCCTAGACCCCGCGGCTGCGGGCTAGTGTACCAGGGAACAGCAATTAACCCACTGCGCCCAGCCAAGCCACATAGTGGGGCGGCTCTATTGGAGCGAGTGGGGCTGCTGTTATTTTGTAAAATTGTACCGGACTTGCGGCTGCATCCGGATTACTTGTACAGCACTTGGCTGTTATTTTGCTGCATTTACCATCTACCATGGCTGATAAAGGATGGGATGGATGGGAAGACCCGGAGGAGGGACCCTCCAAAGGTTTTACCCTTAAAGACCCCCCAATAATTGATGCCGATGCCCGCTACATCTGGGCTGGCACATATGGGGAACGATTAAACGGTGAGGGGGACAAAGTGATAGTTCCTTTCTGTGGGAGGTGTGGTAGCACTCTTATTGAGGAGGCTAAGGACTTACAGAGCTACTGCAGCCACTGCTACTATGAGTGTTGGGTGGGCCCATACCAAGAAAAAAGGCCACCCAGAGGTCGTCCAGTACCTGAGCCTATGATATTAGGGATCAGGAAGTTGTCAGTAAAATCTGATCTCTCCGCGGAGGCAGAGCCATTTACCCCCACATCTTCACCAGGAGCACGCAGCACTCCTTCTTCAAAGGCCCTAACTGAGGGACCTACCTCCCCACCTATGGGAGGCGTGAGAGATAGCCCTCGTGGTACCAGCTCGGGGGAGGAACCTCCAGCCATTTTGGAGCGAAAGTCTGTTGCTAGGGGGAGGGGCCGAGTACGGGCTTTAGCAAACAAGCCTTCCTCTCCACCCACAGAGAGCCCTCCAGAGGAGAGCGAGGAGTGGATCACAGATGGGTCCACTGCCACCTGGGTGGATCCCATAGATAACCCTAAACCAATACCAGAGCCAGAAAACTTCCCACAGGGAAGGGAGCTTAAGGTACCAAAAGTACCTCTCCGCGGAGCAGCGCCTGGATTGGATCAGAGCTTCTGGGTCTTACCCGGCCGGGGAGACCCCACAAAGATGAGGACCCTATCGAGGGTGCAAAGACTCATAAATACCCGCGTGAGAGAACTCTGGGGCTACTGCATGCCCTATGCCCCAGAGTGGATCTATGACGAGGTGGAAAAGAAGGTCCACGAGTGGGTATATGGTGAGGTTACTAGAAAAAATTACCTAGGACTCACCGGAGTTTTCAGCAATGATGTTGGAAAACAGACCCGAGATGTGGAGTTCATTGGAAATGTCATCCACGAGTGGTGGTACGGCCGTACCACATTAAAGCACTTCGTGAAGAGTTGCGGGAAGTTCCAGGAACCCAAGCTTTTCACCATAAGCGCAAGGCTTCCTGAAGGGGGGAGAACGGACAAACCGCACCCCAACTACTACCTATCCTACGAGGAGACCCTCAAGAGGTTTGGGGTACGTAAGTGACTTTCCACAGTGGCACCGGCTGGGCACTGTGAGAACTTCCCCTAGGGACTGAGCAACTGGCCAGTACCCTCATTCTGTTTTGGGATACATTCCCTATCTCTGGACTCACGTTATTTGAGCAAACAGAGAAAATTCTTTTGTTACCCCTCAGCGGTGGGTTGGTTCGCCTCCAAAGGAGGCACTGCTGAGAACTAGTTTTTGTTGTAAATAGTTGGGTGTAACCAAAAAGACTGCTGCGCCCCACCCCACTACAACTTCTATTTTCATCTGCCTGAGGGTAGGACCCCTTGCCTAATCCACACCACGAAGTGCATGTCGAGAGATCCATGAACACTGGGTTTGGGTGGAGGGCATGGACTTAATAAAGTTGATGGGTGGGATTGTGTCACAGTTTGAATGTTAACCCAATGCAACATTTCTTTACAGCCAAGTATGTGCCTGGGAACCTGGAACAACAGGAGTATTTCCCATGTGTGCACCGGAGTGATCCAACCGGACACTCAAGGTGTATGTAAGTCAGTAAAAGTTGCTGTATGTGCCTAACTTTTTCTTTACAGTTATCCAATGTACCCAGGTATACCTTTGGATAGGATACCAGAAGCGGATGTTGGTACTGTTTACATTTTTGCACTAAATTCTTGCACTATGTTTATTGCTTGAAAGTGTACTTATTGGTGTTTACCATTGCCGGGTCGGAATGGATTCTTCCCCCGGGTGAATGTAGGGACCCATAGGGTTAAGCTCCCTATGGCTTTACTTCCCTACTTTTCCTTATCTGTACTGTTATAGGGCAGACCCCTCTATACTCAGGTTACAGTTTCTAAAGCTATCCCTTACAGGTTTAGCTCATTTAACCACTCCCCTTGGCAGACTATATAGTGTCTTGCACAAGGAAGTGTTTTCCTCTTTGGCTGCTGATCTGCTACCTGAAGCAGAGCTCCATCGAGCCTGGGTTCAGATCCGGCCCAGTAAGCCACTATCCATCCAAATTAAGTCGGGGACAGGGCCCCGTGAACGAGGAAAAGACAGTATAGCAGCATATTTCATAGCACCCTCTAGAAGTCCCTCTAGAAGTGGTGAGTTCAGACAGAATTATACAGAAAGAGCAGCCATTTGCTCCATCCAGGATAATAGCAAAGGAGTAGTCTTCCTAACAGGCATTACTGGCCTTAGATTAGGGACACAGAAGTGCTAGGGAAATAGGTTAGCAAATATGCCTTGTCCTAACCTCCAAAAGAGCATGGGACTATGCCGGTGAGCTTTCCTACCTACCACGCTGTTGTTGTTCTACCTGCCCAATCCTCTTGATGAGAAGGGATACACAGGGGAACATCATATTTCTGCTATTAATCCATTTTACATCAACTGTATAACTGCATACTGCATAACATCTATTAAGTGAGTATACTGAAATACCCTGATTACCTTTGTCTTGGACAAATAAAGTACTATCCAGTTATTCTGCAAGAGCTCCTGGCGTCCTATTACTTTAATCTATTGCATAACACCAGTGTGAGTTGTAGTTCAACAACATCATCTAGCCCTGACATAGCTCCCATATAGCGGAGGCCCATTCCTGTGCATTAAGGTCGCATGTAACACATGCTCTACAGCACGCTACTAGCCTGGGTTGGCCATTTTATAGCCAAATAGGTGTTACATTGATTTATTACATAACCTTGTACTTTGGGGCTGGACCCCTGTGTGAGAGTACTACCGTTGACTGTAAAGCTGTCCAACATTAAGCAGATTTATCTTCTTTGGTAAAATGATAACTTAGCAGCTGACAATAACAGACCTTTTGCTACGTATGACAATTATATGAGTCTCTTTTTAGCGCAAGATTTTGAAGCCAAGTAGACAACTGCACATTTAGCCTTTGTCAGTTAGATGTTACCTTGCATGCTTCAGTGATTACATTGCCTTCTGATAATTGGCAGGCCGATGTCCCTATAAAATGATGAAAATCCTTCCCCGGTCATATTTTTAAATCACTAACTCACTGTGATTTAGCATGGAGTTTTTCATAGCAAAATTCTTTTAATGTTAGTGTTATAAAGTGGCATTAAATCGTTTTATCTATAAGTATGTACTGAAACATCAAAAATTCCACGAATCATGAAGTGTTTATACATTTTCAATTAAAACATCAGTAGAAAATATTTATCTGCAATGTCCATAGCACAAAAAACACACCGCTCTGTAGTATCATAAAAGATTATTGAGTTGGCTGCCTTAATTCCTTTCAGTATATGGCTATAAGATTTATTGGGGCCCTTGTGCAGCCTGATTTTCCATTTCCTTATTTTAAATGAGGTAGGGACTACACTGATTATAATACGCTCTGGTTTAGAATAGAATTATTGCGTGGAGGTACTGTACAGCTTTATTGAACTGCATTTACATTTTACACTAGGGCAAAGTCTATTCATACATAAACTATATGTAGTACAGAGTATTAGGTATTAAGGAATGTATTGCTGCATGTTTTCCAGTTTAATTGAACTCAGTTAATATGTTTTGTAAATGAATTTAGGATTACTAATTAATATTTCCTACAAGAAGTCCTCTAGAAAGTGAGAAGGTGCTCTAGAATCCTTAGGGGAATGCAAACTTCCAAACCAACATTTAATTTATACAATCTGCAATCCAGCTGCAAAAGAGTTCTTCACTTTCTCCATCATTTAAAATCCTGGCAGGGAGGAGGGGCTAAAACATTGATGTTACAAATTGTAACAACTTCTCCACAGCTTACAGACAGCATGCAGGAGCTATAGTACATAACCCACAATGCATTGCACTGTGATGTTTCTTTCCTTATTGACATTATGTGTGCAGGTAATTGTGGGATTTGGAGGATGAAGGCTGAAGGCAGGATAAAGGTTAGCATACCCTTTAAGCTTAGAAGCCTCTTCTGGTTCTAAGCTACAGAATGGCTTTAGGATTTCTCATAGGATTTCCCAGTAAAAGACAAAAATCACTAGAGCAGTGACCAAAATGTTTGGAAAGGGTTATATAATTCCTGGGAGAATTATCTTGAGAACCTCTGATTATTATTTTTTTTAAATCAAATGAATAGTTGTACAAAGTTAAGCTGCACCTGCGTCTGTCTCCTATACACAGGCCTAGTCTCACTTCTTCCTACCGAGGGACCTAGGGGCCCAGTAACCTTTTTCCTGTACCAAATGATTCATGTTGATTCCCCTTAGAAATAACCTCTGAGAAGTTATAAACATCAAGCAGTAGAAATATCCTATGTATATCTTTAGATTATATAATATCTTCCATTTCACAAAATAAACCTGTTTTTACTAATTTGCTGCCTTTTAAAAATGATACTTATCCTCATAAGATTGTATAAGACAGATCTCAGCATACAAAGCAATTCTCAGGCATAAGTCATTATTTTCTAGCTCAGCTTTGTTATCTAAATGGAGGCTGCTATCCCAGAATGAAGAAAACATTAGCTTACAATACTGCTGGAAAAAAATGTAATCATATTTAGCCGTGTATACACTTTAGGCATATTTTATAAATAATTTCTATGAGCCAGACGGTACTCCTGGAACACATCAACAGAAAATATGCAGTGGAGCTAGTATCCAGCTCAGAGAATAATGTATTACTTTACTGTTTGTTTAATATTTCATCTATGCCGCGCATAACTATATTTTGATATGCAGTCATATACAGTATGTTTTTCATGTACAAATAGGAATATAGTCCTGCTGAAACACATAATATTTCAATATCTGCTAGTAAAAAGGAGACAGGCAGTTTCCCTGCAAGAAAATGGAATAATATTTTAGAAATTAGAACTTTTTCTGCCCATAATTATAATGTAACCGTTTGCAGATATTAAAAATATATATCAAATACGGAAAATGAGATAAACATTTGGCATTAAAATACTTTGATAACTTAATTGGCTTCTTAATACTCAGATGAGAAATTGTAGGATATTGCTTCTCAGAATTTGCTGGGAGAATAACAAAGATAACCCGTGTTTTAGATGTCCTCAGGGGCAATATATCATCAGCCAATGGGCTTACTGTACATTGGAGAAATGTCCCAAAAATTAGCTTTTTTTTTACAATCCCCCTTCTGTATAATATAACTGCAGAATGTGCTCGCAACATAGTTTTGTAGTCAATAACTTTATTCTTTCTCATTGTAAATGGTATATACAGTATTGTATTACACAGAAACCCATTTACAAACACAGCCCATGGGGCTAAGTGCACTTTTTGGAGGCAAATCACCGTGCTTTCTCCCCCTGATGCAGAGTGCCAGCATACGCGAGTGGGCATTTACTAAGCCGCAACTTTTTCAGGTCGTGCTGTTTGTCACCGGAAAAGTTTCGGAAAAAAGTTGCGACCTTTCAAGTCAATGGCAGATGTCCCTTTAACAACTGTAAGCTCTTTCTTTGCTTCATGGTTTTAAAGGTTTTGGGTTTTTTTTAATGCAAAAATATGAAAAAATTGCAGTTTTTACAACTGTTCTGCAACTTTTTTTGGTTTCTGCTTTTTCAGTTCAGATCTTTTGATAAATGACTGTCATTCGTAATACAGGTATGGGACCCGTTTTCCAGAATGCTCGGGACCTGGGGTTTTCCAGATAAGGGGTCTTTCCGTAATTCGGATCTCCTACATTCAGTCTGCTAAAAAAAATATTTATACAGTGATTAAACCCAATAGGATTGTTTTGCCTCCAATAAGGATTAATTATATCTTAGTTTCGATCAAGTACAAAGTACTGTTTTATTATTACAGAGAAAAAGGAAATCATTTTTAAAAATGTGAATTATTTAATTAAAATGGAGTGTATGGGAGACATCCTTTCCGTAATTTGGAACTTTCTGGATAACGGATTTCCATATAAGGCATCCTATGCCTGTATATCTGTTCTTATGTCTGGCCTAACAACAGAGATTTATATGCCTCTTTGATGGTTAAACTTGCTGGCATAATGTTATAATTTTTTTTTTCAAAGGGTTTTCGTGTTTGTTTTAGTCCATTACAAAAGTCTATGGGAGATGACCTTTCCGTAATTCTGAACTTTCTGGGTAATGGGTTTCCGGATAAGGGGTCTGATACCTGTAATTAGTTTTTTGTAGTTTCTTGAAAATAAAAATGAGAAAATTTTGACTTTTAGTAGATCTGCCCTTAAGGCTTATTTTTAAAAATTCATTTTTATGTATGTTTTTTACTACTTTTATTAATTTTAATTAAAAAAAAAAAACGTTACCTTTTTAATAAAAAATCCGAATGAAAAAAACCTGATAAAAAAAAAAGCTAAAAAAACTTGAAAAACTCAAATTGACTACATAGTTATTTTTAAATAGTACAACTCCTTGCAAGCTTTTAGATGCGGAAGTTTTACATTCCCCCTTTCACATTTTTGTTGCTTAATAAATATCAACCATTCACATTTTTTATCGTTATTTAAATTCCTGATTTTTAGTAAAAAAACACAATTCGCAGGAAAAAAAATGCAAACGTTGCTAAATCTGCCCCTAATGGTGGCCATACACATTATAATTCTGATCTTTCCTGCGATCAATGGTTGCAGACTTGCCCTAACAGGGTGAAGCTAGGGAAGGGGAAGGATTAGTTTGTGCAATGGACTTCTTAGTGGGCTGCAGATTTGGTTTGGTTCATATACAGTAGCTAAAAATGTTTTAGATGCCCAGCTCCCAGGCCAAGACTAAATGGCATTGGCTAAGAAGTGGGACGCATATCTGAGAATGTTAGTCTTTCTGACTTTCTGGCTTTACATCTCCTCTTCAGATAGAACCAATTGCTGGCCTGAACACATACATGCAGATGGTGTACCATTTGGTGGTAAATGGGCCACACCGGCCTACATTTATCTGCCCCTGAATATCATGCTTTAGACTTTCACATGAAATATTATTATCATTATTATACTTTACTTATTTTGCTCCAATATATTGAAATATTGTACTAACTGAAAAATAAAAACAGTCTCAATGGTGAAACTATATGGTGGGATTCAATAGTAGGGTAAAAATTTAATGCTATCTCTATCCTTTCTTTTATACCATCCATTCCTATGATGTCATTCATAGAAGTTAATGGAACCCCTGGGCAGTCCTGGGATGGGAAGGGGGACATACCAATATATATACTGTATTTGGTCTTTGGGTCCCCATAGCCATATTAACCAAACAAACAATATGATGGCTGACCAAATACCTCTGGAACTGACAAACTATTATCATCTTTCTGCTCTAAAGGTAAAGTCATGACTGACAATCTAGGAAAATACATTTTGTAAAATGGTATGCGTTACAGATTAGTTTTCATACGGTTCTTGTTGTAAAAGAATGAGATGGCAGCTTTAAAGCTACTGAGAAAATCATATTTTCCACTGTGCTCTGTTTTGTTGTTTTGCTTTTGACATCAAACAAAATCACATACATATTGCCAGTAGCAATAATGGCACTATTAGTTGGTTAGTATTTCTTTGATTGTATCTGTTTTATTTTATTTCTTCTTTTTTTTTAGAGTAAGAGAGAAATAGAATGGGGTGTATAACAGGAGTGACCATTAGCTACATAAACCCACTCATTTACCCAGTACTCAGTCTGATTGGACCAGTTCATTTATACTGCATATTGAAACCCATTATTTGAAATGCAACCCATGGAGCCTACAGTAGCTGGCACTCCCTTCTCTGGTTAGATACTGTGCTGCCAAATGCAGGCAATCTTGTATTCATGGAATGAATATAGGTCTGTGCCTCATTCTGCTACTTGTAACCTACCATCCATACCCAAGAAGGCTAGACCTCATTCTGGATGGAGGGTCTTTAGCCAACCTGCAAAACTGCTGGATCCAAATTTCGGTGTATCCATGCATTGTCACTGCTTCTCCACTGACCACATCTTGGGAAAATCTACACCCTTACATTCTTACTTGGAGAGAACGGGATGGTAATTCCTTTCCTTACTAACCTCATCAATATTTCTTTTTTTTCAGCTATTTGACACCAACAACAGCCTTCCAGCGACATCAGTGCAAACAGATTTTAGTAAACAGCTTTAGAAGCTTAAGATAGCAGCTGCCATTTTAAGTAGCTTCCTGCCTGCAGTATAGCCATTAGAGCTCAGATCACACATTCCTATGGCGGGGGGGGGGGTGTTCTTAGCATTCTTATGGGAGGGGGGGAGTGAGTTTTATGAATTCTTATGGGAGGGGTGAGCAGGAGAGGGGAGAGAAAAGAGAACTCTGCAGACTCTGGCCATGGGAATTAAGGATGTTTCTGAAAGAGAAAGTCAGACACTGGAACATCATGTTTATAAAAAAAGAGAGAAGAAATCCTGTGATTCTTTTGATAGGGGACTCGGTGCAAAAATACTATAAGTGCTTATGGCTGTATTTACATACACCTTTCTGATAAAGCTTACTTAGTTTTTACCTTTCCTTCTCCAATAATAATAATGATAACAACAATAACATCACGCCCAATAAAGCCCACACAATTGCAGCCTTCCCCTTAATTGTCTAATGCCAGTATTTTTTAAATTAAAAGACCAAAAGGCTATAGGCACACCTTCACAACAATGGTGTATTTTCTGTTGCATAAATTAATGGCCCTACAGCAACAAATGTCAATAATGATAATGAGCATTATTCTTGTGTCTCTGAATATCATTTGGCTGCCTAACTATGTATGAAACCTGCACACACTGAGCAATTTGAAAAAGCAATTTTGAAAAAGCAATGTTGGTATGGGATCTGTTATCCAGAAACCAGTTCTAATCTAGAAAGAGACATATAACGCCAAGGGTCAGGGTCCAGAAAATGTATTTCTGAAGAGAAATAAATAATTAACAGGTACAGTACATTATGTATGTATGTAAGTATGTATGTATGTATGTATGTATGTATGTAAGTATGTATGTACTGTATATCTTACATTGTGTATTTATTTGATGCAAATAGGGCTTCGTGTTGGACCCCTGATTCATATGTATATGAGCCTTGGAGCCAAGAATTTCTTGCTTGGTTACACACTGTTTCCTTCTATGCAGCAGTGCAGAATATGCTGGCAGCTTAAACATTTTAATAATAATTATTATAACTAGAGAGGGAAACTTGAGAGCAAACTTAATGTTGGGTTGAAATCTGTTGTTGACTCCGCCCACTTTTTCTAACCTTCGACCCCAGTTATATAGTAAAAACCACTGTGCAAAGTATGAGGACCCTGGTTTAATAGTGTCTGAATGGCAGCAATTTAAATTTCCCCACTGAAAGGCAACGAGTGACATCTGATTGGCAGTTGGTGGCTCCGCCCACGTTTTCTAACCGCAGTTACCTAGTGACTAACTCTGCCAAGTTTAGGGACCCTAGGATTAATAGTTAAAGAATGGCAGCAGTTTAAATTTAAACCAATAAAAGTCAGACATAAGGCCAGACATAAGAACAGATATACTATACTATAATAAAGTACAGATATGGGATCCCTTATCCAGAAACCCGTTATCCAGAAAACTCCAAATTACAGAAAGCCTGTCTCCCATAGACTTCATTTTAATCAAATTATTCAGAATTTTAAAACTGATTTCCTTTTCTCTTTAGTAATAAACCAGTACCTTGTAAGTGATCCCAACTAAGGTATAAATAATCATTATTAGATACAAAACAATCTTGTTGGGTTAATGTTTTATTGATTTTTTAGTAGACTTAAGGTATGGAGATCCAAATTAGGGAAAGACCCCTTATCCAGAATACCCTTGCTCCTGAGCATTCTGGATAACAATGCTTTTGACAATGCTAGTTAATATTTTTATTTAAGAAGCATTTAAAATGATATTATAATTGAGATTACCCCGGATAAATCAGCTGGCCATGTAGGTTAAAGTGAGTGTAGCACTGGGTAGACTTTTACATAGTTGGCCAGCTTGAATATATTGTAATATATATTTAAACAAAACCCTGTTTTGTTTAAATGGGAGGGCATTTTTTCAGTAGCTTAATGATATAACATATTGATAATGGATGAGTACAGAGGCTTGTCTGTATCAATCAGGAATAGTCAGAAACAGGGAGTCAATAAACAAGCAGACAATAATATAGTGCACACAGGATTTCATTGGATGGAGCCAACAAAAAAGGTCCTTAGTCAAGACAGGGCTATAATTACAGCTCTGGGACCTGTTTTCCAGAATGCTCGGGACCTGGGGTTTCCGGATAAGGGATCTTTCCATAATTTGGATATCCATACCTTAAATCTACTAAAAAGTCATTTAAAGATTAAATAAACCCAGTAGGACTGTTTTGCCTCCAATAAAGATTACTGATATCTTAGTTAGAATCAAGTACAAGGTACTGTTTTATTACTACAGAGAAAACGGAAATCGTTTTTAAAAATTAGATTATTTGCTTATAATAGAGTCTACGGGAGATGGTCTTTACGTATTTCGGAACTTTCTGGATAACGGGTTTCCGGATAACAGATCCCATGCCTGTATTTGAATGTGGGGAAATGTGGCTCCATGAAGTACACTACTATCTCATGTCATGGCACTGCATTTTACGCCAAATTCAAATATTTATACTGCAGGGAAAGAAATCATGTGGCATTAGGATTTCCATTAAAGAGAGCAGAATTTGTGTGGCTATCATGGTATAAAAGCATAATGTATTTTCTGGGATCATGATGACACTATATTATAAAATATTCCACTTTTATAAATAGGTGAAACAGTAATTCAAGTTGGATGATGATCAAATCGAGCAAACTTCAGTGCTTCTTATTCATGTCAATGGGAAAGGGATCCATGGAGGTTAGAAGCATTTTACCACAAGTAACAGCAGTTAAAATGCCCACCGTGTGTCATTGCCTACATCCCTAGACTCAAATATTAAAACAGTAATTCCGGTGCTTGCACTTTATTCATGATAAGAGTGGCAGCCACTACTCACCGGCAATCCTTAAGCATGATGGGCGGGGGGGGGGGGTGTGCAATGCAGCCTCGCATTACTTCTGAATATTCGCAATTTACATTTTTCTTTCCTTCTTCCTATGACATTTTTATTGCCCTCATTTTTACCTCCTTTTGTTTATGTTAGTGGAATGAAAACGCTGCTGAACTAATATATAACCAGCATGTATCCATTACAACCGTAAAAGCAGAGTAATATAAATTAAGAGACTATGAAAGTGTTACAATAATAAGTTTTACTGCTGTATTGCCTTGCATATAAAACATTAATGTGACTGCTGGATGGGGCTGGTGGGTAAAGATTTATCTATAACTGGATAGCACAGTATGGCACAGGGCTTATTTCTAATTGCGTGGAACTGTCTTTTGTAATGTTTCACAGGTCTCTGTGGCATAAGGATGGCTTTAAGTTAGAGAGGTGCACAATAATTCACCTTAAACTACAGATTCAGTACATTTATACAGGTCATTACATATTAGAGATTTGTTTAGAGAGTGCTTACCACACATAAAGATAAATGGGCTCAAGAGCCTCTGAGAGTTATAAAGTTATTAAAATAAGGTGCACTTATTCTAAACGATGCAGTTATTAGCTGAAGGCGCAGCACACTCGGAGTAAGTGGAACACTGCTGACAACAATGATATTTTCAGTGCATAATAAAAGTCAGCTCAATAGGGTACATCAGCCACATGAAGGATATATGAGTTGACGGGTGTCCTTCACAAATACCATCTCATTTATCCTAAACATGATAGTTGTTGCAAGTTCATTTACATACCTTGAAACTTCCCAGTCTGGCTTCAGTAGCAACATCACAGCACTTTTACAGCTAAGAAATGACTTTATTTTAGGCAACCGCTTACTTTAGTTTGTCTCAGTGCCATTTCTGTTAAGTTAATATTTAAGAATGAGATTCTTAAAGGGATGCCCTCTGCTTGCTGGCACTATGCTCCGGACTTTGTGCAGGATTTTCCTCCTCCACATGGAGTGCGGCCATACCCTGCGCAGAAATGCTCTTTAAATGAACTCTAACGTGTCTGCTATTGTGCCCATTAGTGCTCTTGCACTTATGTCCAGGATCTATGTATATTGCCCCTATAGTTTATTTCTTTGGCCTCTCTTGGCTGAACTGACAACCAATCAGCCCACATATGGGACCAATGTTCACCAGATATTGATAAGGAGAACTAAACCCAAAAAATGAATATGGATAGAAATGTCACATGATATATACTGAACATAACACACCAGCCTAAAGTTTCAGCATCTCTACAGTAGTAATGATCCAGGTCCTTAAATGCAAATTACACTGGGTTCTGAACTGCCATGTACTAATAATCTGTATTATTTACTAATCAACCTTATATTGTGACATTTATATTCTATATATACAGTATATTGTGCATTGGCCCCTAAGCTCAGTAAGTGACAGCAGCACAGAGCATGTGTAGGGAATCAGCAGAAAAGAAGATGGGGAGCTACTGGGGCGTATCTGGGGGCACAGATCTTCCCTGCTAAAGGGCTGTGGTTGCCTTGGGCTGGTACAGAAGCACAAAACATAATGTACAACATTTTAATTTTTGCCCTCTTTAGTTAGGCTCTGGAGAGGCCATTGGGATAGGCTCATTGGCCCAAGGGCTGAATATTTGAATCAGCCATATCTGACCTACCACTTCCAAATCTGTATACATCTGATATGATTGCCAAATTTTAGCTCAATATACAGGACCGGAACTAGGGGTAGAGAGAGTAGTTTGTTTGTTTTTAACCCTGGTTTGCTTGGCCTAAAATAGCATTTAGCTTTAAAGGAGAAGGAAAGGCTAAGTCACTTGGGGGTGCCAAAATGTTAGGCACCCCCAAGTGACTTAGAACGCCTACCTTGTACCCCGGGCTGGTGCCCCCGTACGGAGAGAACAGCACCAGCCCGGGGCAGCTGCCGGCGCTTCCTGCTTCCTCCTCGCATGCGCCGGCCCATGGATTTCGCCAGCAGTGCGCAAAGGAAGGAGGAAGCGTGTCTACAGGTACCCCGGGCTGGTGCTGTTTTCTCCTAACAGGGGCACCAGCCCGGGGTACAAGGTAGGTCATGTAAGTCACTTGGGGGTGCCTAACATTTTGGTACCCCCAAGTGACTTAGCCTTTCCTTCTCCTTTAATAACCCGCCTGCCTCTACCCCCTCTGGTGTGTCTTGGCTCCTGTGGAGCACTCCCCACCCCTCTCTTGCTGCGAGTACCTTCATTTAAACTGTTCCTATGCTCCTCCTGTTAATGATCTGTGGCTTATGTGCTGTAGGTGGCACTTGCATAAGTCTGATGGCAGCTGGCACAGGTACAGATTTGGTGACAAAATGGATTGGCTGCTGTTGGCACAGGTACATATGGTTGGGGCAATATCATTGGTTTTTGGGCTGCTGCTGGCACAGGTACAGATTTGGGGGCAATATGATGGGTGCTTGCACTGATACATAGTAGCAATCTAATGGCTTCTGGCACTAGTGCATGGGGCAATCAGGAAGATGGTGTTTAATTTAAATGGCTGGATGATGGCAGCTGGCACATATATCAGCTCTATCTGGGCCTTGGGTGGGGGGGTGCTGACTGAAGCCCTTGCCTAGGGTGCCAAAATACCTTGGCCCAGCCCTGCCAATATACCATTTCAATTAATACTCGAGAGTGCTTTGATCTATCAAAAGGTTTTTATATCAAACAGAATAGTAATACCACACCACATCAGAGATGCTCAGCTGACAGAGAAACTTCAAAAACTTGTGCTATTGCATTGAACAGCAGTAGGGATGTAGGCTGGATTTCTCACTTCCATACCCTGCTTTTAACATGTTATTGGCACCACAGACATAAACCAATAGGGCAAAAATGCTTCCCTTAGTATTTCATACTGCTATTTTTCTCTTCAGTCCATTAAACCCTGATGTAGTTTCTGCACACTACTCCTTGCTCTTTAATAAAAATCAGCCTATTTTTGGATGGGGAGATGTTCATCCGATGGCCATTAGCTTGAAAAATATTTAGCCATCATAAATTACCATCATGTAATGAATGAACATTGCAGTTTCAGTTTGCTGTTATTTATGACAAATATTTATCATTCTCAAGCAGAACTTTGTTATCCATCTACAGAAGTGACTGGGCAATCCTTCTGCTCAGAGCTGATGAAAGAATCAATCACTATAACGACACCACTAATCTTTGTCCTTAGCATTAAAAAAAAAAGAGTATTTCCACTGTAATCTCAAGCAACTGCAAGGAGGCAATGTTTCATATATTTCATAGTATTACAGGAGTTAGTCAGCAAAATCTTATTTAATTCCAAAACTTCGGTGAGAATTTTATATAATAATAATAATGTGACAATTCTCATGAGAATCTGTCTGACTTCAACGCAGTTAATTATACTGCACCATGTACCTCATTCCACAAGATAGCTGAATATTTTAACCACCTATTTTTTTTTAAGGTAATAAGTGATGAATAGTTAATGTGCCATTGGGTTGTTCATAAAACTTTTGGACAACAGATAAATCTGGCATTCTGCTTGATTTTGTCATATTTGATGTATTTATTATTATTCTTCATTTATATAGTGGAAAATATATTTCACGGTTCATTCGATATTATATAGTGAATAATGTACCCCCTGTTGTAAAATATAAGACTATGTTAAGTCAACGAGGAGTAACATGACCATATACAGATCATGAAACTATGAGGTGACTTCTAATATCCTTATATTTTACAACAGGGGGTACATTATTTATTATAATACACCAGTTTCATTGAGTCATGTGACAGAAATGACATCACTAAGCACCAATTATAACCAATGACATCACTTATCTCAATTTATAGGGATATAATTTACAAAATATTCATGGCTCTTGAGTCATTCATTATCATCAGAAGTGTGAGAAGAAAGTGGAGTACCCAGAGCAAACCAACTTAAGCTGGGGGAAACATATAAACCCCTTGCTGGTAGTGTGGCTTGAATCAAAACTAGAACCCCGTCACTACAAGGCAGCAATTCTAATGACTGTAGTTCATCTTTAAATACCAATACCTTTGGCATTACAGAATGAATTCAGGCACTAAAAAAAAAAGCATGGCTTTACAGACTCTACAGTAATGGTTCCCAAACTGTGGGGATGGCCCCTGGAGGCCTTGGAGCAGTTAAAGGGGGGAACCCAGCTTGATGGCCAGTTGGGCTAAGAGTTAGGAACAATGACTATTTGCTTTCCTAGACAAGCCTGAATGAACAGATTTAGGGCCAGTTAGGGTAACATTTGGGATGAAAATATATTTGCTGTCCAAGATATTTTTGGATGTAGGGCTAAATACCTGATATCCTGATATTTTCCTAAACCTGTAACCTATGAGTGCGCTTATGTGACAGTTCCTTTCTCAGAGGTAACCATACTAGGACGAAGTATGTCACCTACAGCGCATTTCTAAAATGTTCCCCAAAAACTGATCAGTTTGTAGAATGGACAGATTCTTTCTTATGATTTACTTTATAAAAGCAAATTGTGGGCTGTAGGTAATGATACATAAAGGAATTACATGTTAAACTCAGTTAGGAGAGAGATGTCAGACCGAACCTTTTCGGTAAGTTGTACTTTATTTAAAGCAATGATAACAATTTATTCTGTCAGTAAAATAATGGATGTAAAATGCACTTTGAAAGAGATATTAACAGATTATATGAGCAGCATTAGAATAAAAAATGCGGTGTTTGTACCATATACAATTACAGAAATGCTATGGCTTATGTAGCAATATAACAGATGCTTTTCACTCTGTTAGGGGGCCACTTAGACTAAGATTTTCTTTTCCAATTTGGATTTTTAGAGCTAAAAGTCGCCGGAAAAAGTTGCAACTTTTTTGAGATTTACTATGTTCTTTTAAGAACGCTCTGATGTTACCAAAGATGCCTGTTCTTATCTATAATCTCTAAAATACTTCTTTGCCAGCAGCTCAATTCTGTTGTGTAAGAACACACTCTCCTTCAATGTTAAAAAAAGAAACAGTAACCACCCTTCTCTGGTTCGGTTAACCAAGGGATGGAAACCTTAGCAAGACACTAGTATTAATACTCCTAGAACAACAATGATCCAAGGACTGGTCTGTTTGACTTTATGGAGTGTAGTAAGGAATTCCTTTCCACTACCAGGCATAGTTCAGACAAACTTTTTTTTGCCATTCTGTGGCTCAACTATAGAATTTATTTGAGCAACTTGATGGACGTGATTTTTTTCCAACCTGAACTACTATGTAATTATGTAAGTATGTAGAGGTAAACATAGGGAATACTAAATAACTAACACCCCCTACACAAGAAACACAAAATATTGTTCGGTATCAATCTTTACTGATGTAATTATGTATGTATGTATGTTTACATAACTTTATTTATAAAGCTCTAAAAGGGTACGCAGCGCTGTACAATCTTACAATATACACAATTACACACAGGGAGGACAAGTGTTATGATAATTACAATAAAAAATATAAATACACAGACATTAAGTGCCATGTGGTATGAGACACAGTAGGAAGGAGGTCCCTGCCCCGTAGAACTTACAATCTAAGTGGTTGGGTAACATACAGGCACAAATTGGAAGGTAAGAGTTCACCAGGTATGGGTATTTGCCCTTAAGCGCAAGGCTAAAAAAAATAATGATTTAGTACTCCAGAAGGTAACAGCTGAGATTTTTCTTAAAGAGAGTTAAAGAAGTTAAACATACAATTATATCTAAAAATATCATGTAGTGAGAGGCTCCTGGAGTCAATTCAGGTAGTATGTTGTGTTCTAGCTAAGGGGTGAGGTTGTGTTTTAGTCATTGTATAACGAGTTAAGAAAAACTGGTAATTTTAGATCACAAATAAAACAGGACGTCTATTCCAGAGTATTATTATATATTATTTATATAGCGTCTACATAGTCTGTAGTACTTTACAGAGATAGTACATAGTACATAATTTACACCAGTCTTTGCACCAGTAGAGTTTACAACCAAGGTCCTGATATTACAACATTTGTTTAAAAAGCACAACGTGCTAATTTGTTTTTACTATATTTATTACCTGAAAACAAATTATACTGATAATCTTACCACCTGAAAGTGACTTGGTTGGACATTGTAATACAGAGAAAGAGAAAAGGGGTTCTTTATAAAGGATACTACAAAGAGATAAAATGGACTCAAACTTAATCATGCATTGATGCAATTCACAAGGGTATTTTTATCTATAAATGCTCACCCTCATCCTGCAATCAATGTCAATGAACCTATTCTTCCAACTCTAATAATGTGCACACATAGACGCAAAAAAAAAATGGTAGAATTACTATCAGCCTGCATCTTCTGCTAATTCCAGGGAAAACTAAATGGGTTGCAACCATAACTTTGTGGGTAGTGAAGCCAACACTAACGGTGTGAAAAAGGAGCATATTTGTCTGTGTACTGGTGAAAGTTACAGTATGGTGGGCAACCTCTTTTTTACCCCAGTTATGGGTAAAAGACATTTCACTGCATTTATAATTAAGCCCAAGTGTCTATCTTCTGGAATTGCATTAGATCAAAATAGGTGTAGCATCTGTTATAGATGGCATCTATTATGAATGGGCATCACAACTGTACAACATATAGTCATACTTATCAGCCGCAAAAGAAACCTACGTATGCCTTATGTTCTTGAACCTTTGCATTTTAGCCTATTTATTAATGACCTAGAGGTGGGCATTAAAACTAATATCTCTGTCTGTCTCTGCTGATGATACTAAATTGTACAAAACTAGAAGCATTTTGCAGAGTTAAATTAGAAAACTGGGCAAGTGGAAAATGAGGTTAAATGAGGTTATGCACTTTGGTAGAAATAATATAAATGCAAGTTCTACACTAAATGGCAATGTGTTGGGGGTATCCTTAATTGAGAAGGATATGGGGATTTTTTGGATCACAACCTGTGTAACTCTAGGCAGTGTCATGAAATGGCTACTAAAGCAAATAAAGTACTGTCTTATATTAAAAAGGCATTAACTAGAGGGATGGAAAAATAATTTTCATAGGTCTTTGATATGGCCTCACCTTGAGTATGCAATGCAGTTTTGGGCTTCCGTCCTAGGTTGTCAAGGTTGTCTTCTCTAGAGAAAATGCGTTTGTGGGGGGCATGATTACTCTGTACAAGTACATAAAATGACATTACAGACAGAAAGCAGGGGATCTTTTTCCCATTGAAAAGATTAGCGCACCAGAGGCACCTGTTTAGATTAAAGGAACAGAACTTTCATTTGAAGGGGGTTCTTCACGGTGAGGGCAGTGAGGTTGGGGAATGTCCTTCCTAGTGATTACTGGGGTAATTTGGAGGGGTTGAACTTAATAGCCTTTGTGTTTTTTCAACCAAAATTAACTATGTAACTACATTTAGGACCCTAAGCCACAAGACCTGTTTAATTAATGTACTGTATAATAATTTTAAAAAATAATTCACAGTGGACAATTCTAAATATTTTTTAGAAGAGAAAATACTTACTGAAGAAAGTAAGTAGCAAGAGGATATAAGTACTTAATACCTGATATCTCTGATCACATTACAGGTATCGGACCCCTTATCCGGAAACCCGTTATCCAGAAAGCTCCGAATTACGGAAAGCCCGTCTCCCATAGACTCCATTATAAGCAAATAATTCAGAATTTTAAAACTGATTTTCTTTTTTTTATGTAGAAATAAAACAGTACCTTGTAATTGATTCCAACTAAGATATAAATAATCCTTATTGGATGCAAAACTATCCTATTGGGTTTAATTAATGTTTTATTAATTTTTTAGTAGACTTAAGGTATGGAGATCCAAATTACGGAAAGACCCCTTATCCGGAATACCCTTGGTCCCGAGCATTCTGGATAATGGGTCCTATACCTGTACTATAATAACACATAAGTTAAAAACATTGTGTTTTTATGTGCTTAATAAAGCTTTTTTTACATATTGTGCAAAAAAACATAGACATGCAAAATGCAGTTTCATTTACCCAGTTCAGGTTCAGGAATTTAATTGTCAGGTTTCAGGAATTTAATTGTCATGTCAAAAAGGAGAAAAAAAAGATGAAAACAAATGCCAACATCAAAGCCATTTCATGTTTGTGAGGAAGCTATGGTACCTGCTCCAAGGGAGTGCATTGCTCACATAAACTGAACATGATTAGGGAAGGCTTACAAACCATCTAGGAGTTTCAGCCTGAGAGATAAATTCACTGAATGCAGTCACACAAAAGCAATGGTAATGCATTTGCCACAGGAGCCATGTTAAGGCATTTGTGTTACAAACATGTAGGCAATCTGTAATATGTAAAGCTTCTGAGAAACCAAATCATAGAGGCATTTGCAATGAGCAGCTTAGAAAGCTTGAGCAAATCCTGTAATGGGCTGCTAGGCCTGACAGGTACGAGGAACCAGCAGCTGCTGAACATTTTTTACAGTTGACATAACCTGTTAATGGTAGCCCTGCGCTGCTTTGCTTTTGAAATGTCATTCACAGAACAACACAAGGAAAGCAGAACTCCTTGCTGCAATCTACAATCAGTGCTTTAACTATGCAATGGGTAGTGATGAGCGAAAAATTCACCAAATGTGCTGAAGTCAATGTGCGACAATTTCTTCCGCGTGACAATTTTTCTTTATGGCAAAAAAATGTTTTCTTACGTGCATGACTTTTTTTTTCTCCCTGCGAATGCATTAAAGTCAATGCCCATTTTTTCTCACTCCTACAGCGCCACTTTTTAGACGGCAACAAATTTTTTATGCACAATTTTTTCTTACGTGTGACAATTTTTTTCTTACGCATGCAACTTTTTAAGCGCTCAACTTTTTTTCTCACTCCATATACATTAAAGTCACTGGGTGTTTTTTTATTGGCAAAATTGTTGATGCAGTTTGGCCCCCCCTACTGCCTATGACTATTTGCAATTAAGGGGCATATTTATCAAAGTGTTAAATAAGAGCTCACCACATTGTATATTGTATTACTATTTCTACACAGTTATTCTAATTCTGCATTTGTTGTTTACAGCAGTTATATAATTAATAGTCATAATTATGCTTTCCCCCTAAATGTCTATCCTTATTGTAAAGGCACAGCAATGAAGTCATGCATTTCATAGCCTACATAGTAGTTATATAGTTGCAATGTACTTAGGCAAATATATTGTTTTAGAGAGGTAATTTTACCAAAGTAAAATTTTCAACTTCACCCCAGGACAGTTTAGCTCAATTTCCTTAATAAAAACTGCACGTGCAACCCCTGCGGCATTACTTACACCTCTCAATATTATGTTGCTTAGTTGGCCCACGGTTAGAGGAGGCACTTAAGTAAAGGAGACTTAAAACTAAACACAGTTATACAGATTGTGGTGATTCTCCTACAATGGAACAGCCCAGTCACTCCTTCTCAGTGGACCCAAGCCTGAACTTACAACTACTATTCTGCCATGCTGGTGTGTGTTTGTATTAGTATACATTGCCATAGATAAATGATGAGCAGAGCAATTTTAAGCTGTCAAGGAGGTCACTTCTTAATGCATGACCCCTCTTTAGATTTCTGCATGACACCCATGTGTGACTCAATCCCATGACCCCAGTATGGATGGCTCCAGGGTCCAATTAACCCTCAGCTCAGTACCTGAACACCCCACGGTTTGGGGAGAGGTGACCCCTCAGTCACCAGTTTGCCAATTTTTGATCGGTCAAGCAAATTCATTTCTTAACCAATCAAGTTGGTGACATGCAAGTAAACTGATTTTCTGCTCTTCAAGCATGGGTGGGAGGGCAGGTTGGAAAGCATTACTGTTGTATCACTAGACTGATGATAGAATAATAGATATTATATTAAACAGGACCCTTAACTATAT
This sequence comes from Xenopus tropicalis, assembly GCF_000004195.4. Classification (NCBI taxonomy): domain Eukaryota; kingdom Metazoa; phylum Chordata; class Amphibia; order Anura; family Pipidae; genus Xenopus; species Xenopus tropicalis. The sequence goes on along the minus strand of NC_030677.2, from coordinate 175,694,675 downwards.
TTAGTGCAAAAATAACTGCTTTTAGTCTGTTAAAGTACATAAAAAGCTTGTTTAATACATTATAGAAATAAATGGTGGAAAATATCTGGAAAAAAACATAGACATTCAAGACCATCTTAAGCCGTTAGTGGTTTCATCCAGCATGCTCCTGAAAAAAAGACAGCACTGACATCTAGTGGAAGAGAATGGTGGGAACACAATTAAGAAAGTGAAAACCTTTCATTTATTTTGAAAACAAATCTAACTACTAACGGGGGCACCCACACATTTTATATGTGTAGCATAAAGAGGCGTAACAAAATGTGAAATTCAGTAGGAGCGTTGATTCGAGCTGTATTAATTATGTTATGTTTGAAGATAACATTGTAAAGATCTGTTACTGCCGCAGATGTGTGTATGTAGTAAAGTGAGAAATATAAGTATAGAAATTTTCACCAATAAATGTATCCTCCCATTGTGTAATATAATGTGAAGATAAAGGTCAGGCTCCTAATTAGGGAATGTATAAAAGGTGCCACTGAATAAGCTGCATACCATATATCCAATAATATCACATGAATATATATTATAATAACAATTAAGCACAAACAGAGCCATGAATGAATGTTTAATGGCCAGTATGAAAACCACTGCGGGGAAAATCATTAATGACAGAAAAAATCATGTTTTTTTTGACTAAGAGTGAGATGCTTTAACAAACCTGAGCATTATTCTTTGCAAATGTGTAGGAAGTTCATTAAACTGTCTGTGCTGAACATTTTTGTCTAGAAAAAAACAAATTACAAATTTGCCCTCATCTCCCAGTTAAGTTCTAAGTGGGGATGTAACAGTCAACTTCCCTTACTGTGGAAAGTGTAACCCATCACCTGTGTAAGGAATGTTTTCCCATTGGCACAGGGTTGGTGTGGGGGCAGTACCTAGGCATAAAAGATGATGGAGGTATTTTTTTCTCCTTGGAATCCTTTCAAATGAGGGGGTGGATGTGCTGAAAAACCTGAAACAGAAGGCTCTCATAAAGGAGAAAACTGCACTCGAAGGAAGGCCCTGTGAATGAGGACCTTTTAGACAGGGTGAGCTGGAAAGAGCAGTTGTGTGTTCCAGTGAGTAGTAGAGAGGAGTAGTTCTCCAAGCAACAACCACCAGACTGTAGGGATTCTAGTGCTTAGAACCCCAGGAAGTATGTGAATTGCTTTGAGGCAATACTGAAAGTTCCTGGAATGCAAAAAATCAAAACGAGGGAGGAGGGCATCGACTTGGCCGCCTCAGGGTGGCACCGAGCTGTGAGATGGAACACAAACACCTGGCAGTGTAATATATGTATATACAAAATACCATATATAAAATACAAACACTTTATTGTTTGTTTTCCTTGAGAAAGGTCACAAAATGTGAAACATTGGGATTTAAATAAAACCTTTTTTGATTTTTTGCCTGTTGAGTCCAATGCTTTCTATCTTTATCACTATTTGTATTTGCACCCAGGCAACTGTTTTATTATATATTTATTATATTTAAGTGCTCCGCATAAAAAAAAACACATAAGACATGTAAGCAGAATTAAATACAACTTTATTATAAAAGATTTTTTTTTTACATCTTAATATACAATATTTACATCACTGCTTTACTTTTCTCCCCAGGGGTTATTCATTTTTGTTTGTCAGATCAGAAGTTGGAAAGCGTATGAAATACGTACGCAATTACTGTATATTCTGGCATCAATATTTCTGCTTTACATGGGGCTTTAAGTTTTTAGTTTTTGGGGTGAGGGGTTATAAAAAAAAGTCAAGAATCACCTAAATAATTATTTAAATTCCAGAGGGGTTACTGTAAGATGCCATAGACAGTCTGGACCTTATCCCATCCCTGAATTCCTCTGTAGGGAACACTCTCTTAATTTCTTCAAAAAGAAACTAAAAGATCCTGCTTTCTGGTCCAATCTGGGCACTTTATGGCCAATGCCCAAACCTTTGTGCACTTTTTGTGACTGTGTGTGCTCCAATTTGTGCCTGTATGTTATCCACCCACTTGTATGGATTGTATGCATGTAAGTGTGTGTTTCCTTGTAGCACAATATAAATAAAGTTATACATATATCTGAAATATATTTACCTTTGCCACATTAGAGAGGCAGACATTAGGGAGGGAGCTTTAACAGATTGATACTTTAAAAAAGTATTGTAGGGAAGAGGGACCTTGGGCATTATATCACTTAAGATGTAAGATGTATAAAAGATAATAAATGAGCTGGTTGTTCTGTTGGCTGAAGGATCTTTTGCAGGAATGGGCTGCACCTCAATGATGATGGTGCAGGATGACTAGAAGGTTGGAGAAGAGTTTTAACTAGACAAACCATTAAAAATCATAGAAAAAAGAATGAGCTGTGAAGTTATGGAATTCTCCACAAAATTGGTTGTATTGGCAGATACATTAGATTGTTTCAGAAAAGCTCTTTAGCAAATAAGACAATAAAAGGTCACTGACAGTTAGTATAAAGTTGGTCCAGGTACTGGTCTCGTTGCCCTTTTGGAATTAAGAATGTTTTTTCACTTCACAAGCAATTATGGGACAAGTAGCTTTGCCTCTTACTGTTATTCTCACTGCTAAATCAGGTCACTATATTTACCCAAGTAGTTTGCCCCTCCATATCTTTTAACTTGGCTAAATCCATCTGTACTGAAGCTCACTAATTACCAATAACTTGCATGTATGGGTCAAAATAATCACCTTCCTCAATCAATACAAGATCAGAGATTATTGGGATATTGTTCCAGCTGAGTCATTTGGTTGGCTAAGAACAACATAGCTTCACGGATTTGGTCAGCTAAATGTATAAGACATAAGTGTATGCATTATGATAACAGCATTAAAGGAATAACAGTTGCACTGGGATTTTTTTGGAATTGGGACGGATCTTTTCAGAGTAATAATAAAAAAAAACACACCCTAAGGGGCATAGGAATGAACAAAACATGGGTGAGTTTTTATACATTTAGCTCTAAACTCACATTTTTATAAATGTGTCCCTAAGGGGCAAATCTAACTTTTCTCATTTTTTATTTTTTAAAAATACGAATAAACTAATTTCCATGAATGTCTGACATTTACTAAAAAGTCTGAACCGAAAAAGTATGTGTGGGAAAAAGTCACAGAAAAGTCGCAAATCCATGACTTTTTCAAACTGTCACACAAAAGAAACTGATAAAAATTCAAAAACCTCTAAAGTTTCAAAGCAAAGAAGGATCCTCGAGGGAAGGGACGTCTGCCATTGACTTCTACATGATCTCGCTGGTGAATTGTTGTATTTGAATTTTAGCAGTATTATCTAAAAAAAAACCCTTTTTTTTGGTGACTTTTCGTGTTAAAAAATCCGAATCAGAAAAAAATTCTGACCATTAGTAAATGGCCCCCTTAGTGTTGTGCTACATTTATCTGTTACAAAAATTCACAATTATTTAATTACTCTTTTATCTTGACCTTGTTTCTTTTTCCAGAACTCCGGTATAACTTATTAACTCTGTTTTACTTGGTATATCCATGACTACTTGACTTTTTTGGCTTGCAGTTTATTTTACAATTCACAATGATTCTCAAGGGAGTCTTCCAAAGTTTCTGTACCCTTTGATGGAGGTTTGTAAACGCAGAATGCAATAGAAAGAAATGCAATAGTCAGCACTTTGCAAGCTGCACCTAGAATATGAGAAGGAACACAATCAGTTTCTCTGTGCATTCCTAATGAAAAAATATAAAGTTTGGCACAAAAGCAAATGTATCCAGTCTTCCCCCAACCTACTACAGGCCAGATATCCTGAAGCCGGAAGGCCATCTCCAATAGACTCCATTTTAATAAAGGTGTACCTTGTACCCTGATGGATACTAAGCTGTATGATTCCATATTGTGGCAAAACAATCCCAATTGGGCTTATTTTATGTTTAAATAATCTTTTAGTGGAATTAAGGTATGGTGATTCAAATTATGGAAAGATCCCTTTCTGGAAAACCACAGGTCCTAAACATTCTGGATAATAGGTCCCATACCTGTACTTATAGCAGTTCTTGAATGTGACAACTTGGCACTTATCATGGCCTTTGTATTGTTATTGTTCTAATTGTATAACTTTTTAGTTCATTACTCAATCTAATCATCAGTGAAATCTAGAACTTTAACCACATGCAAAGCATGGCAGACCTCATATCCTCGAGCCCTGAAAAGCTATATTGGGGGACCCAATGATATTATGTATACAGAGCTCAGGGACTCTGTTTACTATCTATGTGGTATATCTGCATCTAGCAAACTATTTATTTGTTCTACTGCTAAGTAGCATCAATTAAATTCCTCCAGTTGAGTTGTAATTTAGTTTCCTTACTTGCCACTAGGTTCAGGGAGGAGCACTTGAAAGGAGAGTAAACTCAATAAACTTGAGAAAACAAATAAAAGGTGCACCTTCAAAGTCAAAGTGAAGATTCGACTTTAATCATAACAAGAGCATAAAAACATCAAAGCACAAGGCATGGGGGGGAAATGGGAACATATGATGATGCATCAATAACCTGATCTTTGTTTCAGGATAAGACATTATCCCTCATATGTAATAAAAGGCACTACGTTTGCACAGGAGCAGTAACACATGGCAACCGGTAAAATGTTTGCTAAAAAGATGTCCAGTAAATGCTACCTGCTAATTGGTTACTATGGTTTACTATTCCTGGACAAACTAAGGGGCACATTTACTAATCCACGAACGTCCGAAAAGCGTCCAAATGCATTTTTTTCATAATGATCGGTATTTTGTGACTTTTTCGTGAATTGTCGCGAATTTTTCGAGCGCTGCATACGAAAAAGTCGCGACAATTCGCGAAAGTCGTAATGGCTATGCAAAAGTCGCGACAATTCACGAAAGTCATAATGGCTATGAAAAAGTTGCGACAATTCACGAAAGTCATAATGGCTATGAAAAAGTCGCAACAATTCGCGCAAGTCGTAACGGCTACAAAAAAGTTGTGACGGTGACGAAAAAATCGCAACAAATACGAAAAAGTCGCAAAATGTTCGTTTCCAATCCGTTTTTTTCCCATTCGGGATTCGGATTCGTGGATTAGTAAATCAGCCCCTTAGTGTGTCTTATTACATGACCCCATATAATATTTAAACATAATTACTTACTGATGAATACTAGATTCAATGACATTTCTGAGTTTTTGTAAGTCCAGCATGCTCCTTCTACTCCACACTCATTTATATTCCATAAAATACAACTACTGTCTATTACGACCCCAAACACAATTGGTCCAGGGATAGAACCTAAAAAATACAAATGTTAAAATATGGCAGAGGGAGTAATATTTGTGCTCATGGTGAATTGTTATAACAAACGTTAATAATCCTGTCAATTGTAACTTTGTTTTAACAATAATGAATGTTCAGGCATCCAAACACCTTCTCCATACATGTTTTAAACAAGTGCCCAGTAAATGCTATTGATTGGTTGCTAAAGGGGACTAGACCTGGTCTAATAGTGAGCTGGCTTCTGCTTCAGTCAGAATTTAAAGTGCAGAGAATATAAATATTCATACATATTCTGCTTTCGATGGTACAAATAAAAACAGTATACAATTTTTAATTACATGTATATCTGAACATTGCTTAGAACAATATCTTTCATTATACAGAAACCAGTTTTAGGAGGATATTCCCTTTAACACAAATTACATTCAAATCTTTTAACACCTGCCAATATTTTTTTTTAAAAAGTTTTTCATTTTCATGTGTCTTATGGGACATTAAAAGACAAGAAAATCCTTCCCTCTGCTACTATGCCCAACTTCCACAGTGTAGGTGAAATTAGAATAGATGATATTGCATAAGTATATGGTCAGCCAGCATGCTCCAAAAGCAACCAGAGCAAATATGGTCTAAGGGCAGTGACACACGGCAAAATTCTAGAAAATACTGTGCCATAATACTGGGAACTGTCTAAAAACACTCAAATCGCATTATCACTCACAAATGTATACAAAGGCACTGTGTGTCATCACCCTAACACAGTGGGAACAATTAGCAGTATAAATAGTTACCTAATAGTCGGATTAGGGACCACTGCACCCCAAGGGCAAATGATCTTTGTTTGTCTGGCACACACCTAAAAGAAAGACAAGGAAAAAAATAGTTTATTTCCTTGGTTTTATCATTATATAGCTTTTTATATTGTGTTTATGCTATATACATTACATTAATCAATACAAATAACTGGAGTTTAAAGAAAACAAACCCCCTCCTGCTTTTCTTACCTTAAAATTGCCATAGTGATTGGCGTTGCTGTCATAAAAGTTGCGACAACCACAAAAAAGAAAAACACCATAAATGTTATCAGGTTATTACATTTTGCTTCACATTTTCCTTGTTCAGCTTGTGATGTAACATTTACTCCAAATTCTCCTGTGTGGCTTGCAATGCACGAACAATTACCGTATATCTGTGCAAAAAGAAATAGGTCTCAAATATGTTACTGGATTACAGGTAAATGTGGGTAATTGTGACTGGGCTGCCGACTGGTGAATATTACAGTGCTATATTACGGTGCTATAATTTAACATATAAGGGCTCATTTACAGTGCCCACAAACATCTACTGGGGGACTTTACTTGAAATCAAGTGTGGCCTGCATAATAAGCCCTTGTTACACATATTTGAGCCACTGTGGTAGTTTATTAAATTCCATAATAGGTGGTCTAATTGCACCCATACCAGGCTTGAAATCAAAAAAATCCCTGGAAATATCCAGTATAGGGTATCCAAGGGCTTAAGCAAGTCTGTTAGTCGAATTCAGGCAAAAGATTGTGGCAGGTAACCAGCGTAGTCAGGAACTGATAGCTAAAGCCAAATAGTAATTAATATGTGCCAAGGAACCTCACAGTGAAAGACCTATATTTGGCAATTAAACCCAGGCCTTCTGTAAGTCACGTGATGGCACTTCCCTATGCGTCGCACCACGGTGACCATAGGCGGGCCAAGCTGACCGGGCGCCCTAGGCTACCCAGTTGGGCACTTCCCCCCCCCCCAAAGCACAAGCGAGGGGGGGGAGAGGTGCATGGGGGGTGCGATCCAAACGGTCATTTTCTCCACCGCTAATGACAAGCAGCGGGGGCAATGACAGAGGAAGAGGACTAGGGGTAGGCAGGAGAGGCTCCTGCCTGGCGCCCCCCAATCGTTGCGCCCTAGGCAGCTGCCTACCCCTAGTTCCGGCCCTGACGGTGACTTTGCAGGCATGGTCACCACCATCTTGGGCTAGAAGAGGAGTGCTCCGAACTGGAGCACTCCTGACACTTTTCTTTGTTTAGATAATGAAATATGTCCCTATAACAACTTTCTGTTGTGTCCCTGTTTAACACAGTGATGCTCTTAAAGCTGCATATGCCATTGTGCTGTATCCCCAAACATGACATGTTACTGGGCCAGAAAATGTGCCCGTACTTATCAGATTCCAAGCAACAAAGCTGCTGTATCTCTGAGGAAGGGAATGTGTTCCCGAAAGTTTGGTCAACTGTAAAGTGTCTTTAGCACTTTGTAATAAAATTTAGATCACTCCGTTTGCTGCAATAATACAGGTATTGGCTGTCTAATCTGTTCTTGAGCATTCTAATGGCCTGTGGCTGGGCCAGAACTGATACCTTCACCCATATATATATAGTTCTGTTTTCATTCATTCTTGTTGTTTAGTACAGCTGCTGTATTTTGGACCACCATCAGGGTCGTACTCTAGTCAGAAGCACCATGACAAAAGGGGTGCCAAGAAATATGAAGATCTGCATAGGGGTTTCAAAGAGGTTGCAGCTTGTGAGGAGTGGGCAGGGATTGTGCAAGCCATGGCTTTGGCATAATGGGTAGTGGCCACTACACATTATAGACATAGCAGTGTGCAAGGCATTTTTTACATGGTGCCCCATACTACTTGTTGGCAAGGCCCACTGCCCAGATAACTGGGGGGCTAATAAATTTAGCCAGCTGTGGGGGGCATAAGGGCAACAGCTGTTGGACCTGGCTGTATTATCACGTTCAGGTGAAAATACTTGGAATTTTTTTTTGTATTTAAATTACCTTTCCTTTATCATTGTATTCCACAGACGTACACCCAGCATAGCAGCTAGAGAAATACTGCACTCCATCCGATCCACAAACTGGGTCATAGAAAAATCGAGCACAGCTACAGTTGCTGTTACATGGGGCATCTAATTCTCCAATCTTTCCAGTCCTATGAGCAATAGAAAAGGGAGACCAATATTACAGGATATACTGTATACCTGTTCTCTAGTTTAAGACTGTTAGAAAAATAAAATATGCAATGGCATAATTTTATAACAGCTTCAAGAAAAAAATTGTGAAATCATTGGTTTAACCATTATCTATTACTGAAAATTAAATATTAATAGAATGTCACAAAAAATACAATTTTGCAATGTAACAGGCTTCATTAGATAGTTAGTATACAGGTATAGGATCTAATATCCCTAAAGCTTGGGACCTGCAGTTTTCTGGATAAGGGATCTTTCCATAATTTGAATCTCCTGTGAAAACATTTGTTTTCACAAATTAGATTTCAAGCGCTAAAAATCATGGATTATACTATTTAATTAAAAAAGGCCAAAATGCTAAATGCCCATAACCTGTACTGCACATTTTCATTGTACATAGCACATTTTTTTGACAACTCTTGATGATAGCCTTTCTTTATAGATACGTTTTAATAAATATGATGTGCACTGGTACAAACTATAAAGCACTTTCTCTCCACATGCAGATGAGGAGCTATGGGTTTGCATACCCTATATTAAGTACTGTACTGTTTTTGTACTGTGTTTTCCATTATTTCATATTCCAAAGATTAAATGGCAGAGACCTTAATCTTGTCACCAATCACTATGTAAATGTAGCCAGTTTATACTGAAGTACAGGCTTCCAGGCTCATGCTGTATTACAGCTCTCAGCATGCCCTGACCAATGGCAACAGCTTGGGCATCTCTGGTTGAAGTTCAACAAATGACCCCTTCAGCTGCAGGCACTTTTAAAACTGACTTTAAGAGGGGCCTGGATGAGTTCTTGATCAATCAGAATATCCAAGGCTATTGTGATACTAATATCTACAGTTAGTACTAGTGGTTGTATTTATAGTTTATGTATGTGAGTGTTTAGATTGGTAGGTGTGGGTTAAGTGTGCTGGGTTTACTTGGATGGGTTGAACTTGATGGACACAGGTCTTTTTTCAACCCTATGTAACTATGTAACTATGTAACTATTAAATGCCTGCATATTTTTAATGTGAAAATCCTGTAAGAGTAGAGTGGTTGTCAGATCATGGTTTGATAACTGTACACCTATAAAATATACAGGTAAAGCATACTGCATAACTAATTGGCAATAATTCCAGATATATACTGTACACTACGGGGTCCATTCATGAAACCACAATTTTTTATTTTTTTTTTGAGAAAAAATCGTATTCTAATTTATAGAACTTTTCACAATGTCCTGGATAATATTGTTAAAATTCCACAACTTTTTTGTAGTTTTCGTTAACCTCCACAAAAAAGTCATATTTTTGACAAAGACTACGGCCATTTCAAAATTCATTTAAGCTTTGGTATTGTGAATATCTTTTGGCCAGGTTGGATCTGTAGAGTGCCATTGAGTCCTATGGAAGGCTTCCAAAATCATACATTGAAGGTTTCAAAGGCAGAAAGGTTTTCGCATCGTTTACGAATGTTCAGATCCGAAAATTTCATGACTTTCGAGACGCAACCACAATATTTTCATACAACCAAGAAAATAAATTTTGTGACATTTTCGAACACCAGAAATTATTGTGGGTACTCAGAATTTTTTCCAGTTGTGATTTTAAACACCCAAAAGTCGTGGTTTAATGAATGGGCCCCTATAACTCTTGGGGGCAGATTTATCAAAATGTGAGTTTAGAGCTTCATATATAAAAATTCACACATGTTCTATTCAATCCTATGGGATTTTTAGAAGTGGATTTATCAAATTGCGGGTTCTTACTTTCACCCATTGATAAATACATTTCTAAAAATCCAAAAGGAATGAATAGAATGTGGGTGAGTTTTTATGTATTAAGCACTAAACTCACATTTTGATAAATTTGCCCCTAGGGGGCACATTTATGAACGCTATTTGGATTAAGGAACCATGTAAGAGTTTGGGAACTCTTGCATGGTTTTGGGATACAAATGCGCAAGCCTGAAGGCTCAAGCATTCATAAATGTGCCCCTAGGTGTACTAATTACTAAACAGCCATACGCTTTATATTTTAAGGGTGCCCAGTTTGATCAAGAAACCCTGTAAATACATGGCCCTTTAACATGACCAGACCTTCCATATAATAAAACTATGAAGTTGCTGGTTGCAGGGTTGCACAGAAAATAATGAATCCAGGGCTGTGCATTATATTTTATTAAAGTAGTGGTCTGGTCATCTGTATATTTTTATTCCTTTAGGATATCAGTTTTAGTCTCTTACCCATTATACTGCACAGATACACCTGCGAATGGATCATTACCACATCTTGCAAAAATAAAAACGGATGCCAGCGCCAGTGAGATGACGGTTATTATAATTGAGAACTTAATTATATTTTTGCAATCAAATTTACATTTGGAGACAATTACGCCTCCTAACACTTGTCCAATTGCCGCTGCTGGTATTAGGACACCACCTGGAAATACAGGAACAAATGTGATTCAATCAAATTCGGACACTTCTTCGTACCACTATATTTTAACATAGCATGTCAGTTGGCAGGTTTTAAAGCAGAGATTATCATTCTACCATTTTCTAGACAATGATGGACAACAACCCTCTGTATGCCAGGGAGGGTTATTGGGTTGATAATCTCTGTATTAAAATATCACTATTACTGTGTTTATACCATACATATATGTTGTACAGATAAATATTCACTTTAACCAGAGAATCTCCAGCCCCAGTTGGTAGCTTACTGACCTGTGATTGGGACAAAATCATGACCTGTCTGACCAACATCTGGCTAATCCTATCAGGCAAGTTTATAAATACCAGGTGATGACCACATCAGATAAAAAACCAGCCAAAAAAGCCAACAGATTTGCTCATTTGGTGACCTGGCCAAACAAGCAGAACTACTTGCGTATGGCCAGTTTTAAGCTCATCCTCAGCTAAGTATTTGTATTATTTATTTTCCTAGATGTTTACTTTTGGAGTCAGTTCTTAAACTAATATTACTTTTTTTATGTTCAATTATTTTTATTTTACCATGGCAACATAATTTTTAGTACTTTTGTGTATTATGAACTACACAACAATCTAACTGGAGACAGATGTGGAAAACCAAACAATACAACACTTGACTTGCTCTTTGAATACCTGTTCCTTATTTTAAGCAGACTGCCTTTATATAAATATACATCAAACGTTTTCAACTAAAGATGAAAAAACAACACTTACCTCCTAAGATAGCTGAAAAACTTGAGGTCAATGAAAACTGGTTTTCAATGAATTTAGGAAGGAATGCTGCAAAGGCGGTTGTGATAAATGCATCAAAGCAGCTTGCAAATGTTAAGGAGATAAGAACTGGGTTTTTCACCAGGAGCTAGTAAAGGTAAAGGCATTAATTATTATCTTTATTTTGATATATTTCTACTAATTAAATGCATATAAAAAGAAGAATATTTCAGGCACAATAAGACCCTGTTCTGTAGAGGTTACAGCAGGCAGGTTGGGTAGGGTAGTTTGGCTAATATTGACCATGCTAACCAATTGTCTGGCAATTGTGACAGACCATCCTGAATACTCTGTCCAAGCTCAAAATTATACCCTTCTTTATAGCATAAGCATGGGGTATACGCAGGAGAAAAAAAGAGGATATGGTCATCATCAAAAAGAAACAGAAAATGCTACCTGTCAATCCTTTTATATATGCTTAGGAAAATAACACACAGTTCAGCCAACCATTTCACTGTGAGACCCCACATTCCAAAGAAATTTAAAATCTACAGGTTTGGCCCACTGGCAATTCAGTTTCAGTGTGTGACTGTAAGATCCCTGGAGCTTAATTATCTGACCATAGTACACCTCGAAACTTTAGACCATGCATTCTTTTCACATCACATTAATGTTGTTCATTAGTCAGGTTCTCAGTGTGCCTGCCACCTTATTGTTATACCCTTGAATTCTGCTCAGCATGGTACACATGTTTATGTACTGTAGCAAAAGACCCCTCTCTTCAACATGTTGAATAGTACTGAGAAGATATAATGCAGGTCCTACAAATACATTTATGGAGTATTTTGCTTTATGGAGTCTTTTGCTGGAGGGGAGCATAAACAACATTTGACCACCCCACCCACACTTGGACCTCCCTTGCTTAATATACAACATTATTTGTTGCAGACTTACCAGAAGTGCCAAAGGGAAATCTTTAAAACTTTTACCAAGATTTTTGCTTTCCACAATACTTTCACTTCCATTGTTATGAGCTTGGGAAATTCTTTCAGACTGCATTTTTTCTGTACCTGTAAAGTATAGAAATAATGTCTGTGGTACTAATATATTTGACTTGAGGGCTTTTGCAATACTGATTGATTGGTAAATATCAAAATCGAGATTTTTCATTAATAAAAATGCCCCACGGTCTGCAAGGCAGAGATGGCATTGCAGAAACTGGCTTATTGTGTACAATGCAACAGCGAATCTCTATGGGCCTGGGACATCAGAAGTTACTCTTTACAAAAACAGAAAGCCTTATTATTACCTTCATCAAAAGAATACAATGAAATCCTAATTTCAAAATGCTAAATATGGCTTAAACGTTTATGTGAGATAACTAATTAAGCTTTGGTAACAATTATCCCTATATACATTCTAACTATTCTATGATGAAGAGAATTATACTCGCTAGAACCCCATATTTACAATACACAGCCCTCGACTGCACCCTATACAACTGTTATTCATATTTTAACATTTTAAAGTACTTTATTGTACTGATCCACAAATATGAAATACATACCAGGCAGATGTTTTGGGAAACAAGAGAAAGGTGCAATCAGTAGCCAAGTCACTAGGCCACAAATTAAAAATCCAATCCACCATGCCCCAAGCCAACGTGGGTCAGTTTCAGTAATATTTACGCTTGAAATAAAATAAGATTCATTGAGTAAGTTTGACATATTTGATTCAAATTTATTTTCCAACAAAATCCTATTGTCTGGATTTAACATTAAATTGTGTTTCGGTATGAAATATATCTATAGTAATAAGTCAAATCAACTGGACTTGCTGTGTCTTTCTTGAAGACAATTCGCCAGTCTAAACTGGCTTTCTCAATTCAGAATGACTTGTACAATGTTCCTGGAATAAATACCCAGGAATGTTGCTCCAATCAGCATAATCTGTTTATCATAAGCAGCATGGGATCAGAGATCTCATGAAGGGGAGGTGTTAACTGTATTTACATGATTGGAGTTTTGAACTTTCCAGGGAGAGGTACCAAAACAACATTGCACTCCACGTACAGGCACCTCTCCCTGGAAAGTTTAATAACACCTCAAAGCTCCAATCATGCAAATACAGTTAACAACCTACCATTATGAAATCTCTGATCCCATGCTGGTTATAATAAATAGATTATGCTGATTGGAGCAACATTCCTGGGTATTTATTCCAGGAAGATTGTACAAGTCATTCTAAATTGAGAAAGTCAGTTGGATGGCTGGCAAATTGTCTTAAAAAAAAACACAGTAAGTGCAGTTGACTTGCTGTCGCCAAAAAATGTGCGGCAAATGCGTTTCCATTGATTTTTCGCAGATTTGCTCATCACTACTATAGATATACCATGGCCTGAATAAATGAGAATATTCACAAACAGTATTAAATATATATATATATTTTATACTCACTCCATATACCATATATGTATATCTATGTATATCTTATATACATTCCGATTGACCAGTTCACTATTGGGTAACAGTAAATAGGATTTTTCCACTTTATTTATACAGATAAAAAGTTTAAACATTATAAATTTATTTGCATAAATGCTTCAGTTAAGTAAATAATTTCTTTCTGTTATCACCCAACATGTAAGACTACCCCAAATGCTTAATTATTACATTTTAAAAATATGCTTGCTACTTTGTTTATTGTTATGGAAGAGAATATTACTTAGCTTTATTTAAACATATGTACTTGCCTAACTCTGTTCACTCTGTTGTCCTTACTATCCTAATTTCTTAACCATTCCACAACAAATTTACTTCTGCTGTATATTATATGTCCATTTTTTAAATATTAGCATTTATGTAAAAAGAAAATGTGAATAAATGTCAAATTTGTTACAACTTACCTTTGTCCTTTATCAATATCTATGTATATGTTTAAGAGCTGTCCTCCTACTAAGTATCCAATAGCGGGGCCCACTACAGACATGCCATAGGCTATTCCTGAAAAATAAGCATTTTATATTTATTTTTGCCCCTTATTATTATAGCAGCCAAAATGCCGTATTTGTTTCAGTGCAGACAATAATTGCCTGGTTTGGTAAAACCCATAGGTGATTAACATAGTGGATTACAGATACAGACTGTTGTTAGGGCTACAGTGCTAGAAATGAAACTGGAAATGAATGTTTAACTGCTCAAAAACAGGTTAAAACTTCAAGTCGGGAAAGTGTTGATTGACCAGAAAAACAAAACTGCTAGGAATTATCTGAATAATCTGAATTTGCTAATCTGAATTTGCTAAATCTGCCATATAGTTCTTTGTTCTCTGTAAATAAGGTTGTAAGCAAAAGATGGGGGGTGTATTTTTAATATATATTGTACCATTTCTCTGTAGAGATGTAAAATAGTTAACATTTTTGTTCTCTCTAACAGGAAGTTACATAAGTATAGTACTTGGAAATCAAATGGCAATTAAATGGAAGAACCAGAAAGGTAAGGGTGTACACTTTTAATTGCCGCTTATATTAAAAGGGGTGGTTTACACTTAAAGGAGAAGGAAAGTCATTATGGCATTTTACTGCCAATAGATTTGCCACATTAGTGTCACCTAGAACACTATATTTATTCTTCAGAAACCATTACTATACTTGAGTAAACAGTTTTAGAAGCTTTCTCCATTTGCTTAAGATAGCAGCTGCCATTTTAAGTAGCTTCCTGCCTGCAGTCTAGCCATTATAAATGAGATCACACATTCCTAAGGGAGGGAGTTCTTAGCATTCTGGTGGGAGGGGGAGCGAGAGAGGGGAGAGAGGAGAGAACTGTGCAGACTCTGGCCCGGGAATTAAGGATGTTTCTGAGAGAGGAAGTCAGACACTGAAACATCATGTTTACAAAAAAAGAGACAAGAAATCCTGTGTTTCTTTTGATAGGGGACTCTGTGCAGCATTACTGTAAGGCCTTTCTGATAAAGCTTACTTAGTTTTTACCTTTCCTTCTCCTTTGAGCTTAATTTTAGTATGCTATAGCATGTCCTATTCCTTTTGAAATTGGTCTTCATTATTTTTTTTACAGTTTTTTAATTATTTGCCTTTCACTTCTACATCTTTCCAGCTTTCAAATGGGGGACACTGACCCCATAGTCAAAAAACGATTGGTCTGTGAGCTTACAACGTTATTGTTATTATTACTTTATATTCCTTATCTTTCTATTTTGGCTCTTTTATATTCATATTCCAGTCTCCCATTCAATCCACTGCCTGGTTGCTAAAGTAAACAAGATGCTAGTAACCAGATAGCTTCTGAAATCCCAAACTGGAGAGCTTCTGAACAAAAAGCTAAAAAAATTGAAAGACCACAAAAAATAAAAATGAAAACCAATTGAAAATTATCTCAGAATATCAATGCCTATTTCAAACTAAAAGTTAATTTAAACCAATTTTGTATAACTGAAGCAATTCAGTGGTTAGTAGTGTACTATAAAACAGAACAATTTTTTTGTATTTTGTACCATATAGAATACAACAGCATGTGCTTCGGTCTTCTGAGCATTTTTTTTTTCTTAAATAAGTAATGTGGAAGAGGACCCTATGTCAGACCACCTTAGTAAACTGGCAACATTAGGGTTAAGTAAAGGTTTGGACAAAAGATAATATATTGTGCTAATATTAATGGTGCCCATTATTTACCTATGTGAGGTCTCTTTTTAAGTTTATTACATCAGCGTCTATGTCAGGACAAGCCGGGCGCGTCACTGGAAGAACTCGTAGAGGAAGGACCTCTCCTACACCTCCCACTAAGGATCACAGCCACTGAGGATGGAACAGGACTTGAACCAAGTGGAGGAGTGGCAGGAGTGCCGGACCGGAACGTCAGAGCAAAATCGGCAGGCAAAAGCGAGGTCGGACAGGCGGGAAGTCGGTACAGGCAGCAAGTTTTCAAGATCGAGAGTCAGGCCGGGTCAGAGAGTCAAATAGGCAATCACAGGAAACAAGCTTGGCGTCTTTCACAAGGAAACGATCAAGACGCGCGCCGGCGTTAACGCGCACGCGGGCGTCACGCCGCACGCCGGCGTCAATACGTGCGCGAGCGACGGAGCGCGCGCGGCCGTCGGAACGTGCGCTGGCGATCGGACGCGCGCCTACCTTAGGCGAACGACCAGGTACCTGACAGGCCCGAATCAGTTGAGGAGCATGGACATTGGTTGAAGATTCCCAGGAATTGTCCTCAGGCGTATAGCCCTTCCACTGGACCAAATACTGCAAGCGACCTCTTCGATACCTGGAATCGAGAATAGCTTGGACTTCGAATTCTTCAACACCCTGTACTGTCACTGGCTCTGGAGGTGCCCCAATACGACCCGGAAACGGATTCTCCACCACTTTCTTTAGAAGAGAGACGTGGAACACAGGATGGATTCGAAGGTTAGTAGGCAGCTTCAATTTAAAGGTAACAGAGTTAATTTGCTCCAAGATTGGGAAGGGACCCATAAACCTTTGGCCCAACTTCTTGGAGGGACACGATAACCTGAGGTTACGAGTGGATAACCAAACGAGATCCCCCAGCTTGAATTCAGGACTCTTTCTCCGTCTCTTATCGGCATATCCCTTGTAATTCCTTTGAGCCTCCCGTAAAGTCTGCTGGAGCAACTCGAAATTATGCTTTAAGAACGAAAGTCTATCCTGAGCTGCAGGAACCGTAACCTCTGCTAGGCCTGGCAGAGTGGTAATATGAAATCCATAGTTAGCGAAAAAAGGAGTCTGTTTGGAGGAGCTATGTACCGCATTATTGTAAGAGAACTCTGCTAAGGGTAAGAGCGCCGACCAATCTTCCTGAGAATAAGAGGAAAAACATCTAATATATTGCTCTAACGTCTGATTAGTACGTTCTGTTTGCCCATTCGTCTGAGGATGAAAAGCAGAGGACAGGGCGAGCTCAATATGGAGTCCCTGACATAACGCCCTCCAGAAGCGAGACGTAAACTGCGACCCTCGATCAGACACTATCTCCCTGGGTAAGCCGTGAAGCCGAAAGACCTCTTTAATAAATACTTCTGCCGTTGTGGCTGCAGATGGTAACCCCACCAAGGGTATAAAGTGAGCCATCTTGGTAAACCCGTCAACCACTACCATGATTGTGTTAAAACCCCCCGACTTGGGCAGTTCCACAATAAAGTCCATGGAAATTCTCTCCCAGGGTTTCTCAGGAACCGGGAGAGGTTGAAGTAACCCCATTGGTCGGGAATGTGTATCCTTGAATCTGGCACATGTTTGACAGGAAGTAACATATTTCATACAATCCCTTGACATGCCGGGCCAAAAAAAATTCCTATTAGCAAGTTCTAGTGTCTTGCGAACCCCCAGGTGGCCGGAAACAGGATGATCATGGACAAATCTGAGTACCTCGAGGCGCAGGTCTTCAGGGACAAAAATTTTATTATTAGACATGAGGTAATTACCACGACGATCCATATGTGTAGGTAAATTGTCCACAGACTTGGAGGCGTTCTGGATCTTATCA
Source organism: Xenopus tropicalis (assembly GCF_000004195.4). Taxonomy (NCBI): domain Eukaryota; kingdom Metazoa; phylum Chordata; class Amphibia; order Anura; family Pipidae; genus Xenopus; species Xenopus tropicalis. The sequence goes on along the minus strand of NC_030677.2, from coordinate 175,676,666 downwards.
AGCAAATCGGCTTGGAGAAGGAGAAAATTGGAGGCATGAAGGACAGTGCTGGCGGCAGAATCATTCTCGGGTGCAGAAAACAGACGGGACAATGCATCCGCTTTGCCATTCTTGGAACCTGGTCTAAAAGTAACGTGGAAGTTGAATCTGGAAAAGAAGAGTGCCCATCTGGCCTGACGAGGTCGGAGTCTTTTTGCTGAGCGTAAATATTCCAAGTTCTTGTGATCTGAAAAAACTAAAATAGGGTGAGACGCCCCCTCCAACAGGTGTCGCCATTCTTGGAATGCAGATTTAATCGCAAGTAGCTCTCTGTCTCCCACATCGTAATTTTGCTCAGAAGAAGATAACTTTTTAGAGAAAAATGCGATAGGATGAAGTAGGCTCTGTACATCGTTTCTTTGCGATAGCACAGCTCCGATGGCATACTCTGAGGCATCCACCTCTAGAACAAACGGCCGTGTAGGATCTGGATGTTTGAGAATGGGAGCGGAGGTAAAACGATTCTTGAGATCCAAAAAAGCCCGCTGAGCCTCAGAAGTCCAGCAGAATCTTTTTACCGAGCTGGTAAGAGCAGTGATAGGGGCGATTATCTTAGAGAAATTCTTGATGAACTTTCGGTAAAAGTTGGCGAAGCCCACAAATCTTTGTACAGCCTTACGACTGTTGGGAACGGGCCAGTCTAATACCGCAGAGACCTTGCGAGAGTCCATAGACATTCCGTCTGAGGAAATGACAAAACCTAGGAACTCTATAGAGGATCTTTCGAATTCACACTTCTCCAGTTTGGCGAAAAGTTTATGTGCTCGTAACCGAGAGAAGACTTGTCTGACGTGGTGTCGGTGTTCCTCCAAGGAAGATGAAAATATTAAGATATCATCGAGATAAATAATAACGAAAAGATCCAAAAAGTCTCTGAAAATATCATTTGCAAAGTGTTGAAACGTCGCTGGGGCGTTGCATAGCCCGAAGGGCATCACTAGGTATTCATAGTGCCCATATCGGGTGCGAAAGGCTGTTTTCCACTCATCTCCTTGTCGAATGCGGACCAAATTGTAGGCCCCCCGAAGATCTAGTTTTGTGAATACACGTGCTGAACGTAATCTTATAAACAGTTCCGAGATGAGGGGTAGCGGATATCGGTTCTTAATGGTTACCTTGTTCAAATCTCGGTAGTCTATGCAGGGGCGTAAGGAATGGTCTTTTTTCTCAACGAAGAAAATACCTGCCCCAGCAGGAGAGGTAGACGGACGGATAAATCCTTTCCTAAGGTTCTCCTCAATATAGGTCTTGAGAACTTTAAGTTCAGGTTCGGATAGAGGGTAGATCCGTCCGAATGGGATCGCTGCTCCGGGAAGAAGATCCACCGGGCAATCATATATCCGATGTGGAGGAAGTACATCCGCTCCTTTCTCATCAAAGACATCTAAGAATTCGTGGTAAGGTTCTGGAACCAGTTTGAGTCGAGGATCAGGGGTCACAACCAGCAATCTCCCAGGAGCCAACTCAGAACAAGGACAATGCTCAGAGGGAAATGTTATTTGATTCGAGTCCCAATTGATGAGAGGGTTATGAGTCTTTAACCATGGAAACCCCAAAATGATAGGATACAGAGGGGAAGAAACCACGTTAAACGATAGGGTTTCGGTATGCTGTTGAATTTTTATTAACAAAGGAATAGTCTCAAACAGGACTGGACCAGAAGAAATATTAGATCCGTCAGCCAACTTCACCGTTAGTGGGCAGGATCTGGGTCTTAAAGGAATGTCATGAAAACGGGCGAAGTCTCGATCGATAAAGCAACCGCACGCCCCGGAGTCAATCAACGCAGGGGTCTGGAGCGTCTTTCTTGACCACTGCAAAATAGTAATAACTGACATAAGAGACAGTCCATCCACAGCTTCTGCACTAAGAAGACCTGGTATAGATCTCTTACTTGTGGGTCGCACCGGGCATGTGCGGAGCAGATGACCAGAGGCACCACAGTAAAGGCACAAGTTCAGGCGACGTCTGCGTAACCTCTCTTCGGGAGTCAGAGGGGAACGGATGAGCCCGATTTGCATGGGTTCAGCAGCCCCAGCCGATGACGAGGCCGTGGTGGATGGAGCCAAAATGGGTTTAGGGAATAGAGGAGCTTTTCTAGTCTCCTCTCCCTCAAACGTCGGTCTAACTGGACGACGACATCGATGAGAGAATCGAAGTCTTCGGGAATCCCCACTCGGGCTAACTCGTCCTTTAGACCTTCAGACAACCCTATTCTGAATTGATGCTTCAGTGCAGCTTGATTCCATCGGGTATCTGCAGCGTGGCTACGGAAGTCAGTAACATATTCCTCAACTGGCCGTTTACCCTGGGACAAAGATCTGAGTGCGGCTTCAGCTGAGGCTTCTCTTTGGGGGTCATTGTATAATACCGCCATCGCCTGGAAAAAAGCAGCAGAGTCACTAAACAACGGACTTTGTTGTTCCAGAAGACGATGAGCCCAAGTCTGTGGCTCCCCGGACAGGAGTGAGATAGCGAACCCCACCTTGGACTGCTCAGTTGTATAAACTTGGGGGTTAAGTGTGAATTCCAGCTTGCAGCTATTCATAAAAGCCCGGAACTTTTTGCGATCCCCCAGAAAACGCTCCGGCAGAGAGAGCTTAAGCTTGGCAATTGGCGGCTGGGCAGCAACAGGTGGGGGTGCAACAGGAGCATCAGTAGGATCCCTGGGCAGGGGTTGCAGCTGGGCTTGAACTTCTTGGAAGCCTGCCTGTAGTTCTTGCACCGCTCGAGTGAGGGTCGCCATCTGCTGGGTAAGGAGCTGCATAGCAGAAATTTCCTCAGATTCTTCCATACTGGCGAAGTGATACTGTCAGGACAAGCCGGGCGCGTCACTGGAAGAACTCGTAGAGGAAGGACCTCTCCTACACCTCCCACTAAGGATCACAGCCACTGAGGATGGAACAGGACTTGAACCAAGTGGAGGAGTGGCAGGAGTGCCGGACCGGAACGTCAGAGCAAAATCGGCAGGCAAAAGCGAGGTCGGACAGGCGGGAAGTCGGTACAGGCAGCAAGTTTTCAAGATCGAGAGTCAGGCCGGGTCAGAGAGTCAAATAGGCAATCACAGGAAACAAGCTTGGCGTCTTTCACAAGGAAACGATCACTTCGCAATGCTGGTAGGCCTTTGGCGTCCTTTTGAGCGCAATGCGCCTGCGCTGGCGTCAAGACGCACGCCGGCGTCATGACGCGCGCCGGCGTCATGACGCGCGCCGGCGTCATGACGCGCGCCGGCGTCAAGACGTGCGCCGGCGTCAAGACGCGCGCCGGCGTTAACGCGCGCGCGGGCGTCACGACGCACGCCGGCGTCAATACGTGCGCGAGCGACGGAGCGCGCGCGGCCGTCGGAACGTGCGCTGGCGATCGGACGCGCGCCTACCTTAGGCGAACGACCAGGTACCTGACAGTCTATTAAGTCAAGTGTTATACTACCATGGAAACTGTAATTTCATTGCATCATACTAAAAGAAAATAAATATTGTTTTACTTAACTGAACAACACACATTTTCAAGTCATTTTAAAATCTAAGTAATGGAATGTATCAAAAAGGGTGATTTTATTAAACTGTTTGTTTGCAAAATATTGCTTGCAAAATATGATCTACTGATCACCAGATAAGATCAATTAATATATCATAATGTACATTTTGAGCCCCCATGCTTTGTATGTTTGCAAATGACTAATTCCTCATGGAAATAATTCTCCATTGTTAAAAAAAAATGAACAAAAGTATGACTGACACATACTCTCACTCTCTGAACATAAAAATATTCTCACCTATGTATTACTTCCCCCCCAACTGTCCCGCTTTTGCAGGACAGTCCCGGTTTTTATAGCGCATCCCGCTGTCCCGGATAGTTCAACGAATGTCCCGCATTTCCGTAATAGATTAAGGAAACGCGGGACATTCTTTGAACTATCAAGCACAGCGGGACGCGCTGGCTGTCGCCGGGCATTCCGGCTTCTTCTGCGGCTCTGCTTCTCATACGGCGGCAACAGGCCCTTTTATAGGATTGCGCCCCGTGCGTACGTGTGACGTCAATACGCATGGGGCGCAACCTTAACCTTATAAAAGGGCCTGTCGCCGCCGCAGAAGAAGGAACGTCTATGGGGGCTACTCTGTAAGGGGGTTAATGTGTATGGGGGCACTGTCTATGGGGGCTACTGGGGGCACTTTCTATGGGGGCATTGTGTATGGGGGGTACTGTCTATGGGGTCAATTGGGGGCACTCTCTATGGGGACAATTGGGGGCACTTTCTATGGGGGTTACTGTCTATGGGGGTTACTGTCTATGGGGGCACTTTCTATGGGGGGTATTGTCTTTGGGGGCACTGTGTATGGGGGGTACTGTCTATGGGGGGCACTGTGTATGGGGGGTACTGTCTATTGGGCCATTGGGGGCACTGTGTATGGGGGGGGCAAAGCTGGCACATAGTTATAAGTCCCTGACTGCCTTCTCTTTATATTTGTATTTTATATGTAGGAGTTGCTATATTGTTTTCCTTAGGTAGTACAGTATGAGGGTCTAGCACATTTTGCGTCTGATCCCGCCAACTATATAAAAGTATTTTTTTTTTGTTAAATGGGGTGTGGTAATTGGGGCATGGCCACAAAAGTGGGCATGGTCAAAAAATTTGGCAATTATTGTAAAGATTGTAAGATTTCAAAATATATATACCATAAGCTGCATGGTTGTTAATATTTCTATTAGATAAAAATGAAAAATAATTAGTGCTTGTACAGTAATACTGGCTTGAACTTTTTTTAGCAATGCATTAAAAATGTACCTGGAAACAAACAGTCACCTTAATAACATTAGGAAATAATCCATAGTGTGCATTATTTACCTATGTAGAGGGAGGATTTATGCGGTGGAAGGCTGTCGTCAAAATAAGCAGTTCCGAGCGTGTATAGAGGAGTTCCACCGACTCCCATAAGAAGCTGTCCCAGAACAAAGACATACAAAAAATAGGACTGAGAAGATCCAGCTGAGCAATTCTGTAGGCTGCTGGAGTTTCCGGATACTTCACAGAAGTCTATAAAACAAGGTAATGTTAGTTCAACATTCAGTAGGAGAAAACCTCTCAGCATTTTTTTCTCTCCTATCTTTCTTCCACCCTCTACTTCAGTTTTATTGCTTTTTTCATTTTTTTTTCTCTTATCTTTACCTTAATTATTTATTTTACTCTCTTCCTTTCCCACCCCCTTTACTCCTCTTTTGTATCTAACTTTCTCATTTTTGTCTCTTTTTTTGAAAAAAAGTAGATCAGAGACAGGGAATATACCCCTGCCTCAACACAGACAAAAAATTCCAAACATATTTGTGCATGTGTTGGTAAATTCATGTGTTTTGGAGAACCTAATATGGTGGCACAGGGTTCAAATTTGCCATAAGTGAATGTAAAAATCTGAATGGCCACAAACTAGGGTGGAAAATTGTAATAATACAAATCAGAAAAACACATGGTTGCCACACTGAGTAAACAGATGCACACTGTACACCGTAATAACACACCATTTTTATCCACATATACTGGGTATAGTTTGCTGAAATTTGGACATGGTAGAAGATAAATAGGATAACTTACCACTGACTTTGTTTCCATATTCATATATACCAGAAAAAAAGTTTGGTATTGAAAAAACTAGTGATCCCAGTCCAATCATCAAAGCTGAAAATGCAAGCCATCGAGGTTTATGCCCTCTCTGCCCATAAAAAGACACAAAAAGTGAAAGAAGGCAAAATGCAATGTCATAGCTGGCAGCGATTAATCCAGTCAGGGAACTGTTTAAGTCAAAGCGCTTCTCTATTGTGGAAATAACAACATTCACCAAACCATTTACCGCAGTGCCTGCAAAAAAAAGTGGCATGAGTTTGAGTGTCATGTTTACGTTCACAATGTTTTAAGGAGAACTAAACTCTAAAATGATTGTGGCAAGAAATGTAATCATTTTTATACTGAATGACCTAAAGGTTTAGCAAATTTATAACAGAAATGTTAAGTTGTCACAAAGTTGTCACAGGAGCTCAGTATGTTTTGGACAGCTGTTGAGAAGCCAACCTAGGGGGTACACCCCCTCCTAGAAACTGATTCTACAGGGACTGTCTATTAAATTCTGATGCTAATTGCACTGGTTTTTGGAGCTGCAATGTCTACCCTGTATTATAGTCAATACAGTATATTGTGAGTTGGTCCCTAAGCTCAGTAAGTGACAGCAGCACAGAGCATGTGCAGGGAATCAGCAGAAAAGAAGATGGGGGCTACTGGGGGGCATTTTCTGGGGCACAGATCTTCCCTGCTAAAGGGCTGTGGTTGTCTTCATTTCCACCATATTTCATTGTTGAGCTTTTTTTCTCCTTTAAATAGCTAACTATATACTGGTATGATTAAGTTTATGCAGTGCTGGCCACAAATTCTGGGCACAATAAGGATCAATAAAGCAGTTCAGACTTTTTGGGTTCCATCCCAACCTTCTGTGGTCCAAAACTTGCCCAGGCCCCTTTCACTCCTAACAATATAAGTGAAATATTAACATGTCTTAGTGGAGAGTTTAACATCTCCTAGTGGAGAATGCCCATAGTTTGGCACCACTGATTTACCATATTACGGTTCAGGTATGTTTCAGACCGATGGTTGCACATTATAATTTTTCACATTTATGCCCTACTAAATAAGATTTCACTACTTGGGTACTATTTGTGGTCATTCATATGGTAAGATGGATACAAACTTCTATTGATGAACATACTTTCAGTTTATGTTCTAAGTACTAAGATTTGTGAAAGTGGCACATACATATACAGAGGCACTCACAACTCAGTGGTGTAAAACCCCTTACTGTAGGGCTGCACAGTCTCCAGTGATTTCTTTGGAGACTGTGCAGATTTGCAGCCCTACAGATTTTACAAAATAGACCCATAACATTAACCCATGGGTGGTTTGGGAACATGACTGGGTGTGGCCAAGGCAAATCAGGGAATGGCTAAAAATCTTCTGAAATCTTCATGTAAAATGTTATCTCTGTGTATACTGTGCATTTTCCGAGGTCCAGCCCTGCCACAAACGGGTTACTGACTGTAACTAACGCTGCTGTTTCTCCAACAAACATTTGCCAAAAAATCTCTGCTGCCAAATATACAAGCTCTCCTGTAAGATTTGCCATAATTCTTTTTACCCAGTCATCAGGATGTCCAGGCAACATGTAATCCAATATTATGGATTGACTCCAATGGATATATGAGAACAATGATAGAGCAAGACACTTAATAAACAATTTTGTTTTTCTTTCTTTCCCAAGTAATAAATATTCTGTAGTTACAGGTACAGTGCTTCTGTAAGCCAGATCTACTGAAAACCAGCATACAACAATATGACAAACAAATAATATGCATCATATAAAGCTAAGGTTTAAGGACACCATTAAAAAACTTCCTTCACCGTCTCCTTGCTTTAAAAATAGTGATATTGTTCAAATGTATCTAGCAAATCTACACATTATACCAAGGCTTTGCCCAGACCATTTAGATATGGGGACACCAGAGACATCAACCCAGCACTTGGCCCAGCAACGTATCTGTGCATTCCCACTGGTAAAAGTGATATCATTGTGCATGCCCACTGGTGAAAGAGATGTCATTGTTCATGCCCACTGGTGAAAGTGATGTCATTGTTCATGCCCACTGGTGAAAGTGATGTCATTGTTTATGCCCACTGGTGAAAGTGATGTCGTTGTGTATGCCCACTGGTGAAAGTGATGTCATTGTGTATGCCCACTGTTGGAAATGATGTCACTAGACAAGCCCACTAGTGAAAGTGACATTATTTAGAAAAGTTATTTAATTGTGAAAAAATGTTCAGCTGGAACATTTTCCTGTATTTGTTCTAGTACTTTGTACTAGTTCTGGGTTTTTTTCTGACAAAGAAAAGAATCCTAGCCACTGTTGAACAGCCATTCCAACGCACAAGGTAAGGAGTTGCATCCTGCATATTTCATCTGCGGAACGCAGTACGTCGGGGACCCAAGTGTTTCCAGAATGAGCACTAAGGGACGTGCTCTTGCGTACCTTAGTGCTCTTATCCCAACATATTTACCCTTTTAATATATAAATAAACAACCTGAATGCCTGGCAGCTGCTCCTCTTTTTTTGTAGCATTAATAGCATTAATTGTGTATACCACCCCTATATTAATCCAGTATTACCTAACTGGTACTGCTAAGTAGGCAGCATTGTATTGTATTTATCTGTATTGTATTGTATTCTTGGAATTTAAAATCACAGCAAGCAGTGAGGCGCCAATTTGTAAGCACTGTTATTCCGGCAAGGCTTGTTGGCAAGCACGTCATCCCAGGATCTTGTGTGTGCGCCAGAATGGGGGACCTAATGCCCATTCACTAGATACACTATTATAGAATAAGTGCTGAATGGAAAGTTAAAGTAATTGCCTGCCCCCATGCAATACATGATTGAGATATTTAGATATATTTATGGATGTTTTAATAATAACAAATAATGTAGGTTTCATGTTTAATTTGATAAGGACTTTTAGATTTTTATCTAAAAGTTGCCTGGGTGCTTTGTTTGTATGCTTGGTCAAACTCCCCTCTTTTTAATGCAGTTCGGGGAAAGAACAGTGAGGCACCCATGCTCTCCTCTGCTTGCTCTCCTCTACACAGCTTCCAGTAAGTCCATTTTCAGCACAGAGCAGACTTTTTGTGCAAACATGTATGCACTTTTTCTTCAGCTCTAATACAAATGTTAAACATAAGATGTCTAACATTTCTCTCATAGGTACATGATCCAGTGATGGTAAAACATGAGAATTTGCTAGCACACTGTGGCCATTCTTTGTGCCCACTCACATTAGTCTCTGGTCCTAAATCTTCTCTCTCTCTCTCTATTCCCTATCTACCAGAAATTGTGTCACTAACCAGGGATACATTACCAGCTAAAAATATTCATTTCTAATTCCAGTTTCTAATTCAAGCAAACTGCTTAATTCTGTTCCACGAAAACTACAACTCCTTTCATCCCACCATAAAAATTAAATTAGACTACTGAAAAAATAAAAAAAAGTTTCCTAGACACCACAATTCAAATAAAGGACAATAATCCTTTTTTGGAGATATTCATCTCCAAATATATAGGGAACTCAATTGTAGGAGGAAGCTCACAAGGAAATTTGGGGTAACTTTGAAAAACGAAGCGTTGCGTATGCTTTCTCTCTGGCGATTTTACTTGCCAGTGGGAAAGCATTTTGGAGAGATTTGTCTCCTGCAGTATCCCAGATTTAACTATTGATGACAAATCTCCCCACAGGCCTTGTACAGCCAGGCAATAAGATAAATTGGTATTTGTTCAGACCTCATCGACATGGATTAACATCTAAGGGCTGTGAGACACGGGGAGATTAGTTGCCGTGCAACAAATCTTCCTTGTCGCGGATGACTAATCTCCCCGAAATGCCATCCCACCGGCTAGAATGTAAATCGCCGGTGGGATGGCATATGCGGCGGCGCGATTTGCCGAAGTTGCCGAAGTTGCCTTGAGAGGAATGCCCAAATAACAGATAACTAAACCAAAATACATACAAACCAAAAGCAATAACCAGGTCCCCCTTGTGGTCACATATAATCCACAACTAGAGGCCTTACACAGAATAATGAGAGAACCCCAACCCATGATACAGTTTGATGATTGGCTGAGAAATATATTCCCAGAACCTCTCCAGCTGACATACAGACATCCCCCCAACAAATTGTACAAAGCCCCACAAATGATGCAGGTAAAACCTGCACTCACACGTACACTACAGGCCAGCTGCCTATACCACATCACCAGCAGAAACACATAACAAAGGGATTATTGTCCTGCAAGATATCCCGTGTGGTCTGCCTTATCCTGTGTGTGAAGTGCCCAACTGCAGGGTTATATGTGAGGGAAACTGGACCCATCTTGATTGGTCACAAGTTACAAATATACAACCAGAAACTGATGGATATACCAATGTGGAACATTTAGAGCATGGACCAATCAGCTTGTCAGACTGGGTATTGATGCCGGGGGACTCAGCAAGAAAGCTTCTGTATGAGTTAAGCCTACTGTTTTAGTCAATGCTTTATTGAAGGCAAACTATACTCTTTGAACATTGCAGGTCTCTATAAAATATATCACATAAAACAACCCATATGAAAGCCCAGCTTCATCTAAATAAACAGTTAAATCTACTTTTCTAGCAGAACCTCGCTCTGCCTTTTACTCCCACACTTCTTCTTGTTAGAGCTGCATTATTTCCTGTCATGTGATCTCTCAGGGAGCACCCAGCCCAGCACTAAATGGTGGCTCAAAGGAAATGACGGTAATATTTACTTTACTTGCTATATATATTCCAGTTTGGTTATTTAGGACATGTCAACCCAAAACATGATTTTTTTTGCCTAATAAAAGAAAACATAATTCTAAGCAACCTTCCAATACAAATGTGTTGAAAATGGTTAGTGCTTTAAAAGTTATTTGTAAATGCAATCACTAGTTTAAGCAGCATTTGCTCAACTCCTGGTTATGACTATTGAAACAATGTTGTGAAAGCAAGACATGTTTGTCAGTCTGCTGCCTTGTGTTACACTGTAAAAAGTCAGAGCCCCAGGGCAGAGAATAAGAAAGGACAGACAAGCACTGCTTGTAATAGCAATAATATATACAAATACATTTAAAACTATTACAAATTTGTATTGAATGTTTATTGCAAAGTAGTATACAAGTATGTTTTCTTTAATTAGGCAAAAAAATATTTTTTGAGCTGACATATCCCTTAACATTTTTACTGCCAAGCATGTATCACATTTTGTAGCCACTACAAGTAGCTCAATGTGTCATAGCCCTAAGTCCCCTGGGTGCGATATTTGGAGTTTAACTATTTACATGACTGGGTATTGCACCCAGGCATCTGAGCTCCTATTTAACATGAGTGCCAGCACCACACATTCTCTCTCCATTTCTCTTTATTTATATATATATATAGAACACAAAATTGGGTACTAACTAGTGCTGAGATATATTTTTCGCCAGACATGGATTTGTAGCGAATTTCCACATTCTCTAGGCATTCCGCCATTGGCGGATTATTTCTCGAAAGGGGCGCAAAAACTCACTGCAGAAAAATTGGACGTGAGTCAAAAAAAATTGTTGCGAGCATCAAATAAATGGCACATGTCAAAAAAGTGTCACACTGAATTTATTTTCCTCGTTTTGCAAATTTTTCGCTGTTATGCGATTTTTTGCAAAGTTTCACAAATTTTTCGGCATCACTAGTACTAACCCAGGATCATAGTTATCATATCATAGTTATATAATTAGTATAATAAAAGGCAATATTTATTTGTTACAATGCCAACTTTAAAATCATTTTAAAGGAAGAGGCCCCACCCTGAGATCTTTCAGTCTGCAGTTATACAAATCACCATACTATTAAAAATAGCCCAATGCACTCAACCTGTGTGATTGTTAGATAAACATATTATAATGGCAATAAATTGTTAAATCAATATTAAAAAGTAAGCAGGGCAATCCTTGTGTTTCCAAAAAAGATAACTTTCTTATAAAGAGTGTGATATATAAATCCTATAGTAGGAGTGTTGTGTTTCCATAGGGTTCAAATAAACATTTGCTGTGCCAATATTGGTAGAGTGTAGAGTCAGGAAGGATTTTATTCCCCCCTCTGCGGCAAATTAGAGAGGCTACAGATGAATATTTTTGCCTTCCTCTGGAAGTTAGTTAGGCAGGTTACATTAGGTTGAGAGATGTGTCTTTTTTCAACCTAACTAACTGACTATGTTATATTATACTATGCCTGATCAGGGAGCTAAGCAGTCATGAAAGCTTGCAATTTATGATCTACTAAGTTAACCAATAAAAGATATAACCTACTCTATATATTCAGAACTGGACAATAGTTGAATGAGCAGCAATGAGATCCAGCCAGTGAGTGGGCTGCTCAACCAGAAATTGTAGCCATGACATTATTTTTGTCACCTTAAGGAAAAGCATATCTTATTTTACTCTCTTCTCTTCACTCTCTCTTAGTTTAAAGGGGAAGGAAAGACTAAGTCACTTGGGGGTGCCAAAATGTTAGGCACCCCCAATTGACTTAGATCGCTTACCTTGTACCCCAGGCTGGTGCCCCTGTTAGGAGAAAAAAGCACCAGCTCAGGGTACCTGTAGGAAGCGCTTCCTCCTTCCTTTCTCTTCTGCCGGCGAAATCCGTCAGCCGGCGCATGCGCAGTGGAGTGAAAAGCCGACTTTCTTGTTTAAGTTCGGCTTTTCACTCTACTGCGCATGCGCGTGCAAGCGAAAAGGAAGGAGGAAGCGCTCGCTGCTTGCTACCCCGGGCTGGTGCTGTTCTCTCCGTACAGGGGCACCAGCCCGGGGTAAAAGGTAAGCGATCTAAGTCACTTGGGGGTGCCTAACATTTTGGCAACCCCAAGTGACATAGCCTTTCCTTCTCCTTTAAGCACAATATATATCAAGATAGATTCATATTTAGAGAGGTATAATTTACTGTAAAGGGTTAAAAATGCATTGCAGTTCCATACTGGAACCTGGATATAAGCAGATTACCATTGTAGGGTCAAGCATTATCCTGAATTGAAATGTGACTCCTTTTTCTGAACCAGTATGGCAGGAATTATGAGTAACTGGTTGTACTGAATAGACTTCAATACCTTAATTCTCCAAAACACTGAGAACTTTGTAAGTGCTAATTAGGCACTGTAATAGGAACTTCTGCAAACAAGAATAAGGGATATAATCCTAAAGTGAAAATAGGTATTGTAAAGCATCCAGGCTGCTCTAAATTGCCTTGCTTTGCATTTTTTATAATTTGCCATGCTTTTCTATTCTCCTTTAAAGGAAAAACAAACCTCAAAAACAAATCACTAGAAATAAAATTCCTTGTGTTTTTGTGTGGGCTTCTTTACCATGCTAAGGTCACCAAAGCCCTTTTGCTCTGAGTATCTATGCACTGTAAGATACCCCCAGTGGCTAACCATCTTCTTTTTTGTTAATTTCCAGCAAATGCTCTCAGATGCCATAGTTTCCTAACTCACAATATACATTATGCATACAATGATACCTACAACACTAGGGGGCACATTTACTAATCCACGAACGTCCGAAAAGCATCCAAAAGCATTTTTTTCATAATGATCGGTATTTTGCGACTTTTTCAAGCGCTCAATACGAAAAAGTCGCGACAATTCATGAAAGCCGGAATGGCTATGAAAAAGTCGCGACAATTCACGAAAGTCATAATGGCTACGAAAAAGTCGCGAAAAAGTCGCAAAATGTTCGTTTTCCAATCCGAATTTTTCCCATTCGGATTCATGGATTAGTAAATCAGCCCCTAGGTTAACCATACAGCATACATACATACATACAACAACACAACAATACAAGCTGAACCTGGTAAACTATGTATAAAATATAGCATTTTAAGTCATAATGGTGTTAGGTTACAGTTCTTTACTTAATATTTGCACTCTGAATTTTTAAAAAATTACAAAAAAGTTATCATAGAATAATTTAAAACATACAAACCAAGCAATTTATCGATTTCTATATTTGCTCTACTGAACCCTATTTCTGCGCTGATGTGCTTACTTACTATAGCACATTATATGCCTCTGTTTTTATTAGTTTTCATAGTACTTGGTACTTCTCTTTCATAGTGACTTTGACAGTCTGCAGTATGTTTGCAGTGGCACTTCTAATAGTATATTTGTTTTGACAGTGTGTGGGGATTAGGGAAAGGTAACTGAGCAGTGGCTAGGTGAGGCAGAACAAATAGGATGAGAGATGTGCATATCTGAGATTGGTATTCATGTAGCTAAGACCTGTAGGTCAGGATACAAACTTTATACAGACTTAAACTACAGGTAACACGATATAATAAATTATATGAGGCTTTGAGTATCCATTGATCACTAAGTAATCAAGGTTTGCTGATCTTATAATTGAAACAGGTATGCATTCCTGTATTAACCCATAAAGATACTCCTCTGTTATTCTTATGCCAGTGTCACATGTCAAAATCTGCCCTGTATGTACATTGATTGGCAAATTGTTCATAGTGCTACTACATACCTCCCAACTGTCCCAATTTTCTCAGGACAGTCCCTCTTTTGACAGCTCAACCCGCAGTCCCAGATTCTTACTGAACGTCCCTCATTTCCCTTTGATCTCCTGCACTGAATGCTAAGGTTAATGCCACACAGGTGTATTCTCAGCAAGCCAAAAAACGCTTCCCGAGAATACGCCCTGCTACTGTAAATTTAGCCTACCTTGTGCCTGCACCCGAATGAATAAAATACAGTCGGGCGCAGGCACATGTAGCCGATATCTGCCAAAAACGAGAGACTTCATATGTTCGGCAGCTATCGGCTACATGTGCCTGCACCTGAGCGTATTCCATCCATTTGGGAGCCAGTAAGCATTTTTTGGCTCGCCGAAAATATACGCCATACTCATGGTGTGGCATCAGCTTAAAAAAGATACAAATTTAATGAAAAAGTAGCTTTTGGCAGAGAGCCCAGAATTCTTAACGCGCTTCACCTGCACTTAGAAACATTGTTTCTCACATTTAATTAAATAAGTAGCTTTTGGCAGGGAGCCCAGAAAGTTAAAAAGCCCCCCTGCACTAAGATACAATTGTAACTAATAGGCTAAACAGGTCTCTTGGGGGAACTGAGACTTGCAGCTTAAAGGGCAATTTCAGCTTTTTTAACAAAACTGTAATAACACATAAAACAAGACCCCAAAACCCCAGAAATGTGTTCAATAACCTGCCAAATTTAGTCAAATGGGAGCGCTTCTTTTTGTCCCTCTTTCTATTTTCAAAATAGTGGGAGGTATGCTACTAACTGGGCCGGAACTAGGGTTAGGCAGGGTAAGCACCTTCCTAGGAAACATTAAAGGGGATGCACAAGGGGGCTAGATTCTTTGTGTGTGCAAGTGGGGGGCTGGGTGATTTGTGTGTGCAAGCAGGGGGCTGGGTGATTTGTGTGTGCAAGCAGGGGGCTGGGTGATTTCGAAGTAGAAGAACTAAGGTGTCAGAGCGGCAAGATGGACTATTGGGGTGCAGGTTTGAGTAGCATTTCCTTGGGCAGCGATACTACTCAGCCCAACTCTACATACTAAAGAGGGGTAGGAGGCAGCAGATTGTATGTGACACTAGCCTCAGAAGAAAAGATTTTAATCTCACATCACTAATATTTGTCTTGACTGTGAAGTGTTCAAAGAAGCACATGTAGCAATAAAAAAAGAGAAAGACTCCAATATAAGAATGTTCACAGTGAAAATTAAACCAACATGATGGCAGTACTGCTTTACCTGCAAGGTTGCCCAAGCAGTGGCCTTCCAGCTGGTGGATTAAACTTCCAGAGCTCCAGGTTGGACATCCCCTTTATATAAATAATGGGCCCAAAAAAGTCTGCTTCACCCCAGAGCCTAACACCAACACCAGTGCCAGCTAAACTAGAACAAGAAATTATTTTTTAACACAACAATGAGAGCAGATAAGTAGAGGTACAGTAACAGTATAGGGTTTAATTAAATGGGGAGAGGTGCAACGACTCCTAAACAATAACCAAAACCATACAGAACACCTTAAATCTGGCAAATAAATAATTGAAATACTGTCTGTACCAGAGTTTTTCTAGTTTTGGTCTGAATGAAATTTGCCAAACTACTTTTATAATGTTGCAACTTAAACCAGAAAAATGTGCAAACAGAGTTAATGATTTATTATCCCCCTAGTCTAGATGGGGAAGTAAGGTGAGCAGTCAGACCTCATGTCCAGAACATAGCACAATAACATTACCCATCCCATTTCTGTTTTACAGATGCTTATGTCTTTTCAAGGTTCTTCTCTTTAGTTGTGACTGCTCCTTAAGAAGTGTACAGTTACTTTTCTAGATAACCATTTGTGAAACTGACAATTTATATATCTAAATTAGCCCTTTTACGAGGAAAATAAATTAATTAATTGGAAAATTGGCTCAACTTTAGGCAAAGCAAAGCTGATCATGTCTGAATATTTAAATAAGAAAAACAGTTAAAACCAACAGCTGATGAGTACAGGAAAGCAGTTCATAGAAATATTTTTTCATGAGAAGAATAAATTACACCATTAGACCAGAAGTATCAGCATATCTATGTAAGCCACACCGGCAGGCCGGATTTGTGGTGAGGCCACAAAGGCCCGGGCCCAGGGCGGCAAAAATTTAGGGACGGCATGCAGTCGAGCCGCTCCGAAGTTTCGCTACCATACGGAGCAATGGGGACCTCTTCCCAATGCTCCGTATGAAGTTTAAATTGCCCCCCGTGCACATGCGTGTGCTCTCGGGGGGGTGGGGAAAGTGAGTCGCGAACGCGCATGCGGGGGGACGGGGGCAGTGAAGGGGGTTGGCCTCGGGGGAAAAACTAATCAGAAATCTGGTGCTGCACACCGGTGTTTAATTAACTATATAACCATTGAATATCTACTGTCTGTAGAATGGGTCATATTAAACAGTTTACAGACTTCAGGACTTCCCTCCCTGAAGCCACAAGGTTTGCTTCTCCTACTGTCATGTGTGCTGTTTTTATGTATAAAAACACATTTTTTTTTATAAATGTGCCTTTAAAAAACAGCCTGCCCCTTTTGAAAGATTTCTGCATTATGCACAGGTCTTCAGCATCACTCTCTAAATCTCCGTTGTCGTGGGCGACTAATCTTCCCGTAATGCCATCCCACCGGCTAGAATGTAAATCGGCAGTGGGATGGCATACGCGGCGCCGCGATTTGCAGAGTTTCCTCTCAAGGCAACTTTGGCAAATCGCGGCGCCATGTATGCCATCCCACCGGCGATATACATTCTAGCCGGTGGGATGGCATTGCGGGGAGATCTCCGCAACAACAGAGATTTGTCTCAGCGCGACTAATCTCCCGGTGTGTCACAGCCCTAAAGGAAGCAGAGCCTTCAACTGCTAGCAGACCCAGAAGTTATAGGGAGCTCTGTGGGGTACTGACTGATAAGCACTTTCGTTATACATTTATGATATGTATAATGTCTTAAAGTGCCCATACACGTGAAGATCTCCTCGCTTGAAGCAGTCCTTGATCCAACTAAATCTTTTAACCTGTCCGATCGTTATCTGGCCAATTTTAGGCCAGATATCGGTCGGGCATGCCCCTTGTTCCTGCCCCTACACGGGCCGATAAGCTGCCCAATCGGTCCAAGGGAGCTACATTCGACCCATGTATGGCCACCTTTAGTCCTATTCAGTGTTTAAGGGGGCCCTAAAATGGTTTTCCTGTGGGGTTCCATAACTCCTAATTACACCACTTTAATGACAAAACAGCATTTCTTTGTCAGAACAGAGAACTCATCATACCATATTATAATCAGAGATTCAAAAAATGAACATTCAGGTTAGCCCTATCTATATATAAGCTATATATTCATATGCAATTCAAAGTTCTATTGGTAGCCTCCTCCTCCCCATAAAATGCTGCCATTAAGCAAGTTATATTTAAACAATTTTCTTAAAAGTAATGAATTTAGCATTTGCGATTCAAATGACAATACAGAATTATCTGTCTGCAAAATTAATGTGTTCAGTGTATTTGGGTTTATTACGGGACATAATTTAAAAACTAAAAAAAAATGTAATTCTAAGCAACTTTCTTATATACAATCATTAACAATGTTTAGTGGTTTTATAGTTAAATTGAGCTTTCAAATGAAAGCAGTACAGGTATTTGTCAGTCCATTTTTATGCTCTGGTTCCGACTCTTGAACAATGCAGCTGGTCACATCTCTTTCAGGTCTATTAATCAACTGTCTTCAGCTACACTGTTTTATGAGTCAGAATCTGAAGTGTAGAGAATAAGCAATCAGACATATACTGCTTGCAATAGTAACTGCATTTACATGTAACTGAAAAACCAGCCCGCAAGTGCAGTGGCCAAAAAGCAATTTCAAGTGCAATTTTTTTCCCCAGAATTCCAGCATCATTGCAGTGATGCTCTTGATGCAGTTGCACAGCCCCTACGCAACTGCATCTGATTTGTCAAAATACTATGAAGACTGATGCAGGGAGCTGTGGGAACCCCAAAACTACCACCTGGTCATAAGGTGACGGTAGTTCCAGGGATACCCTGCACCAATAGACACAGCAGTGCATGATTCGGAACAGAAGGCACAAAGGACGGATTGGCACAGAGAACAACTATGGGGAAATGCAAGGAACACATTTTGACGCAAGTACTTTATAAAAGTGATTTTACCCACTAGTGACTGTGGGGAAATTGCAGGGACCACAACTGCACTTGCGCATACACATAAGTATATTTGTCTTTTATTCAAAATAAGTTTTATGTTGGGTTCCCCTTTAATAGGAGTAAGGACCACAAGAAGTAGTTGCCCACTAACTGGCACTGCAGAGTTAAGTAAAGTGCCTGGAATAATACCCCTCCTCCTCCCAGTGTTTTGGATTCAGGTGATGCTGAAGCGTCTCTCCAGGCAGCGCTATGCGAGGAATGTGCTTACCTTGCATGACGGCCAGAAGGCTGTACATAACCAAGTAGCCCTTGGGATTGTTGCAGCACTGCACACAGCTTGGGGTGAAGCTGCCCCATCCACATGGTCCTTCTTTATACTCTTCCCCTGAAGCTACGGCCAGTGATGGAGAGGATTCTGGCTCCTCCACTTTTTTGCTATCCAAGTCTTTTAGCCCGACCTCACCGGCACAGGAAAAACTTGGGTTTTCCACTCCCTCCATGACATAGACCTTGCAGCTCAGCCTGGTGTGAGAACCTCTGAGTCTATTCCCAGAGTGGCTGTATAGGCACCCCTGCGTGACACTATTGTGTGTGCCTGCCTGGGTGCCTCCTCCTCTGCTGGCTGGCAAGTGAAGCAAGACTGCATGATCTCCTTCAGACATGTATTGGCACACAGGAAGGTGGGGGCACCTTTTCCTTAGAGGCAGAACTTCACCTTCCAAAACCAGGCGACACACCCCTTTCTTGTTAGTCATGAGAGGAATGTTGTGACACACCTTCCCAGGTACTATCTCCTGCCCCAGAATACCACACTGCACATTTATTATCATTTACCTGAGCCGAAGCACTGCTGGCTTGTATCTGTGCGAGGCGATACTGTAACCAACTGCTGCTGTTGCTGCTGCTCTGTGGAGCAATCACACTAAAACCACAAACCACTGTAGTTCTCTAAGAAACTTTCAGCATTCTTAGAACTTTTGTCACACAGTATTCTTTATGGATTATATATGCTTTTGTGCAGGTATTAGCTGAAATCTGTTAATGAGATTATTCTGTTAGCTATTTAGGTAGTAGTCTTTATGTGCTGCATACTACAGTTGTGTGTGCCAAGTGCCCTCCTTACCTTAAAGGAAAACTATACCCCCAGAATGAATACTTAACCAACAGATACTTTATATTATGTTAAGTGACCTATTAAAGAATCTCGCCAAACTGGAATATATTTATATGGGCTTCACCTGGTTTATCCCGACTTCCTGGCAATGTTTTGGATACAGGAGAAGCCATATAAGTCTACTTGACAACTAGGGGTGGGTCTGTCCATTGGCAACGGTGCCAATGGTGTGTGTGCGTTTCCCTTAAATGGGAATTATTTGGGGGCCTGCATTTTTACTTATTAGTGTGATTTTGGTAAAGTTTAAATAAAACACGATTTCCACGTTTTACAAAACTAATTATGTGTCTGTGTGGTTATTCTTATAACAGTGCTATGGGAAGTTTGTTTTTAGTGTTGTTCTTATTTTAGTGACAGGAGGGTGGCTATACACTACAGGCCTTATGTGTCGGACATACAGTATACTGGCAGAAAAGAAAGCTGTACTTCCCTTTTACCCAAGCTGAACTCCCCTTCTGCAATGTCACTGCACTAAAACTGCTGTTGTATCTGATAACTCTGTTACAGTGTACCATTTCTTTTGCTCTTGCATGATGGGTAAAAAAATTCAATTTGAATCTAATATAGGGACCCATAGGGTTAACACTCTCTATGGTCTTATCCCTACACTTCCTAGTTTGCTGTTACTAAGCAGAATGATATGTTTCAACTTTAGATATTTGCATCCAGGCCAGTTAAGGTGGCCACCCATGAGACTCCTGGCTATTATTCCTCATCTCTCTCCACTGTGGTGCTACACTATTCTGCTTATATTGCAACTGCATCTGATATTGTACTATACCTCAGTGCTGTGAGTATTAACCCTGCATATGCTGTGTAGTCCATCATTAAAACAGGTTCTAGTTCATTGCAAAAGAACCTCTGGCGTCCATAATTCCATCATATACACCTTTGGCAGTGGAAAGTTGCAGTTCAGCAACATCTTATATATCGCATTTCTTCCCATTTGTGAAGGCCTATCCTGCGTGTTTGAGTCACATGTACCCGTGGTCATACCCACTAGCTGGACATTGGCAAATACTCGCCAAAATAGCGTTACATATTATTGAACTTTGCTCATCACACTTGCATATGTAAATATACATTAATGGACTTACAAAATGCACTAAGATTCTACTTAAATGGTAGGGGAAAAGCTGCTTTTTACAAATGTTGCTGCTTTAGACATTTAAGTTTCAATTCAAGAAACAGCTAGTATTATTTTGCTTGTATATAACTTCTGCTAATTTTTATAGTCTTGCATATAGTAACATACTGATTTAGGTTAAAAACAAAAAAAACACGTCCATCAACCTTTTGGTGAAAACCTGTCTAACTGCTATCTGATCCAGAGGAAGGCCAAGCCCCCCATCTAAAACCTCTCCAGTTTGCCTCAGGGGTTACAGTAATTTCAGTAACCCTGTTGTCAGAAAGACATGTCTTCCAGTAACGTAACCATCAGGGAGCGGGCCGGGTACAGGACATACAGCTCCCCGCTCCTGTGAGAAAATTTTGTTTGGGGTTCCCTGCCCCCTCCAAACGCAATTTTCTCACAGGAGCTCCTGTGGGCCACAAGGTGGTGCTTGCCCAGGTGCAGTTGGAGACAAACATCACCAATGATGTTGCCCATAAGAACCAATCAGATTTTTGTTTTCCAACTTGTAGGTAATCGTTCAAACCTAATTACTGATTGGCTGCTGTGAGCAACATCACCGGTGATGTTTGTCTCCAATATTAATAAATACAACCCTATATATAGAAGATAGGGGACAGGTGGAGGACTGAATTAAGTGGTGGAGGTTAAATTGGGTCAAAAAATAAAGGGGAAAAATAAAAAAGCTGCTAATCCATTGATCCTAATGAAGCAGTACTAGTATTGACTGTGCAGCTGGGTGCTTTATTTACTTTTTCTGGATCATTGGCTGAGAATTTTGAAGGAATGAACTTTGATCTTCTTTTCATCCTTACTATATAACTATGGTTATGAATTAACATTGCCCCTAGGTACCATAAAAACGGACATTTGGACAGTTACAAAGCTCACATCATGACTTTGGGAGCATATAATGTAATGGTGAAGAATTGTTCCCAACTGTCTGCAAACATGTTTATAAATACACCCCATATTGTGTTATATCAGTTATGATTACAACCTTGCAAAAATTCCAACTCAAACTCTAAATGAACCTTAGGCAAGTCCAGACAGATTTGCAAATGCAACCAATAAGGCTATTAGAAATGTCAAGTAGAAATGTGTGCTTTATATTATTTTGCTACGTATTGAACCATATGAACATATATTGACATTTTGAGCTGCAATTGTGAGGAGTTTGAATACACGCTGCTCCAATTTTACTAATTTTGCACTTCTATTTAATCTTAGAACTTGTTACACATGAAACAGCAAGCAAAAAGTACTAAGACCAAGACCCCATCAAGTCACCTCCCTGTTATGACTGAAGACAGATATTGGCCCAGTTGCTACCAACTTGACTGCTCTTACAAAAACAATTTCTGCTGAATGTTATCCACCTTTTTACCTGTACGGATGTTTTGGTTAAAAAAAACTCACATCCATCACTTCTGTGGAAAAGTTGCTTATGTACACAAAGGAAGTGAAAAATAAATAAACACAACATCCAGTAGGTTTCACAGAGGGTAAATAAGAAGATCTTATGTACACTTTATCCTAGAAACTATATGGATGTTTCAGCCTGTGCTTAGCTTAATGAATAACTGTGTTGCTCAAAGACATCAGCATAAGTATCTTGCGGACTATCCCTTCTAGAAAAGAGTTAGAGCAAGAGTTAATAATTAAAGAGTGAAACTGTTTAGTGTTCCTAAACAGTCTTTCTTACAGAAAGATCAAATGAAGACAGATTTTTAACAGAAAATGATTTACAACCCTAGACCCATGTCATATGAGGTATGACAAAAATGGTGATGCTACCTACATGTGATAAATTACACCTGGGCTACTTAGGGGTATATTTATCATACTGTGTAAAAAGTGGAGTAAAACATTACTGGTGATGTTGCTCATAGCAGCCAATCAGATGCTTTGCTTTTCCAACTGTTTTAGCCCCATGTGCCGCCTAAGGTGGCCAAAGCAATGCTTCCCCCCTTACCCCGGTGCTTAACTTTTTCAGCGTTGGAGAGGGGTGAGGGGGCCGCATCGCTCTAAAAGTTACTGGGTGTGTTTTTTTGGTAACCTGTGGGCCTATGCTGCCTGTGGCAAATTTCTCCACTTGCCTCATGGCTGAAGTGCCTCTGCTCCATATGAACAGACAACTAGGTTCATGGTTCAGTGTTTTTTTATGCTTGAGTTTTCAGGTTGGTGTAGTCTCCTCAGTTGTTACTTATCTGGCCACACTGGCCATAGGTGCCACAGGAGATTAGCTAAGGGGCCAGGCCCAAAGCCAAAGGTGGCTGTTACTGGCACAAAAGCAGATCCAAAGCAGAATCCAGTTACTGATCTGATATTTGAAATTGCCTTACATGACATTTTGCAAGCAAGAAATATGGGGGATAGTTTATTAATTGTATTTTACCAGTGCGGTTATCTTTGTTTTTATTTTCTAACTTGCTGCTGGTAACTGCAATGATGCCATTTAGCACCTATGTCAGTGAATGAGTCCTATGGTCTACTGACTTTTTCCTTCGTCATCTGACAGAAAGCTGGGTCCCAAACAGTATTGCAGCAATGCTCAGTATTGGCTATAACAGTCTTTCTGCCCCTGCTGTGGTCTAAAATATATTCAAAAATATTTTGCAATGTTCTGCAGAATTTCCCTATATACTCTACCAAGAGTTGTGGCTAGAATTCTTGCCTAATGTCCTCATAGTTAAACTAAATATAAGAGGAAGTGGGTTGTTGAGTATTTTTAAATATCTTTCACTAAATAGATTAGCACACAAATTTAGTTTTATCAAGGACGGCAAAGATCTTTCAGTTAGCTGGCTTACAAGGCATTTAACATAAACTGACTTTGATCTGGCAAACTTTATATACAGTATCATGAAAATTAAAGTAGCTAATTAAAGGGGAACTCCATACATATTTGTAAAAGTAATTGGTTTTTTTTGTACCTTTCTATTCTCTGCACTGCAGGTTCTGACTCTTGAAACAATGTAGCAGAAGCCACAGACTTGTGAAGAAGCATGCAAAGCCTTGTGGAAATTGGAGTTTTGGTTTGTACCCTGACCTAAAACTGATAAACAATGGAACTTTTGTTTAAAATGGTCCCCAAAGACCCTTTTGTGTTGCATCCCTTCATTGTTGCATCTCTACAGGCTGCTGTACTATAGTAAATTACTTTTCTCCTCAGGATCCCATAACTCACTTTTTTTGTATTTGTTCTTTTCTTCGTTCTATTTAACACTAGAATTACTGACTTTTTTATTTTCTGGTGCAAGGCCCGAGGTGTTATTCACCCCTGCTGAGATTTTCACAGGTCTTCTGCTTGATTCTCCTCAATTTTTTGTTGTACAAATCACCCATTTCCTGTGAGGCCTGGCACATTTGCATTTGTTTACTCAGAGTAGCTCAGATCCAAGGCACATCCAAACCTTCAGAAATGTGAAAACAGAATGAAAAGTTGCTACTACAATGACATGAATACAACGAAAACTTGCTAACACTTCAGTCTCCAATGTATGTTTGCACACAAATGTAATAAGCTGAATGAAGTTATGGTCCATGGTCTTTGACATGTTCGTACACATACAGAATAAAATGATGTCATTTCATTTTCATTGGCCATCAATGAATTATAACACCAAAAGTGAGTTTTGTTTTTGTGTGATCTCTCCAGCTTTGCATGTTCTCTCCTCTGCTTATAAAAATAGGGGAAAAAAAATTCTGTCCCTCAGTTCCAGGTTCATCTCTTCATCCTTCTGCCTTTTGTCTCAGTGGTTACTCTCCCACACAGTCTGTCTGTGTGTTTCAAAGTCTGTTTGCAGCATTTGCAGACCCAATGACCATCGTTCCTGCATTCAGCAATGGAGTTCCTTGACTCTCAGCACAGTTCTTGGTGAAGCGTGTCCAGATGTCAGAAATCGCAGCAAATCTGTCTTTATTGGTCCCACAAGTGGAAAATCTGCATTGTCATTGCAGAAAAGTGGACAGTGCAAGACAAAAACAGCTAAAATAAAAACTGTACCTAGAGTACAGTGTAAAAAGTGCATTATACAAACAATCTGGAGTCTTAAATATGGACACGTGTATTGAAAAATATTGGTATATATATATATATATATATATATATAAACAGATAAATATATGTATGTATGTATAAATAGAGTGTATGTATATTATGTACAGGGTGGATATATCTTTATGGACAGACACGCAGGGGGAGATTTACTAATCCACTAACGGTCCAAAGGCGTCCAAATGCGTTTTTTTGGTAATGATCGGTATTTTTTGCTTTTTTGTGGCCGGCGCGACTTTTTCGTATGTCCTGCGATTTTTCATTGCTGTCACGACTTTTTCGTATATTTTCCGCAACTTTTTTGTCGCCGTCGCAAAAAAATCGGATTGGTTTTTCCGCCGTTTACTATTGATCAATACGAAAAAATTGCTACGCCAACAAAAAAGTCGCACAAAATACGTTAAAGTCACGACGGCGACGGAAAAGTCGCACAAAATACGATAAAGTCACGACGGCGACGGAAAAGTCGCGACAAATACGAACAATCGCAACGGCGACGAAAAAAGTTGCAAAATTTTCGTTTCCAATACGATTTTTTCCCTTTCGGGATTCGGATTTGTGGATTAGTAAATCTGCCCTGCAATGTAGTGACAGGGATTGACAAGAACTAATATTGCATACAAGAAATATTGCACATAGAAACTACCATGGTGTATTGGATGCAGGCCCGGATTTGTGGAAAGGCCACAAAGGCCCGGGCCTAGGGCGCAACAGTTTTTTTAAATTTGGCTCCTATACGGAGCAGTCGGGACCTCTCCCCACTGCTCCGTATGGGAGTTTAAATGCGCACTCGTGGGGGGGCGGGGGCGGCCTCGGGGCGCCGACAAGTTAAATCCGGCCCTGATTGGATATGTGTGGAGTCAGCTGCAGGGACTTTGTTGTAGAGTCTGACAGCGATTGGAAGGAAAAACCTTCTGAATCTCTCCTGGTTGGGGAGCAGTGAGCAGAGTGTGGAAGCATTTGCCCACCTCACATCCCCCACAACCAGAGAGTTCTGTTGCTAATAAATGCAAATGTGCTAGGCCTCACAGGTAATGGGTGGTTTGCATAACAAAAGCAATAGAACAATGGAGCTAACGGCATGTTAAAGGAACAGTAACACCAAAAAATGAAAGTGTATAAAAGTAATAACAATATAATTAAGTACAATATATAGTATAAAGTATAAATAAGTACTGCTGCCCTGCATTTCTACAACTGGTGTGTTTGCCTCAGAAAGACTACTATAGTTTATATAAGTAAGCTGCTGTGTAGCCATGGGGGCAGCCATTCAAAGGAGAAAAGGCACAGGCACTTAGCAGATAACAGATAAATCCCCATTATATGGGGCTTATCTACTGGTTATCTGCTATGTAACCTGTGCCTTTTCTCCTTTTTTCCAGCTTGAATGGCTGCCCCCATGGCTACACAGCAGCTTATTTATATAGTAGCTTTTCTGTAGAAAAAAAAACACAATTTTTTTGCAGAGCAACAGCACATTATATTTGAATTACTTTAAAACACTTTAATTTTTTGATGTTACTGTTCCTTTAAAAAACTCAACAGGGCTGCTAGTAGGTGTGAGGTCCAGGGAATGTACGCAAATTTGCGCAGGCCTAGTAAATCTAGTGTTAATTTGTCTATTTCCTGCATTATGTCTTATTTTTCAAAATAAACAAACAAAAAATATTTGTATAAGCATCACATTATGAAATACACTAAAACCTCCAATTCACAGTGATGGTTTTCCACATTTGCCTTGGATATTGTACAGACTATATTATCATAAATACAGAATTATGCTGGTTAACATTACCTGCTTTCACAGACTGACAGGTTATGGTCAAAGTCTGTAGAACATAGCTCAAGGCTCCTCTAGTTAATTTATTACATAACTTCTGCAAATGAAAAGATAGCGTAAGAAAGATTATCTGAAAGATTAAGTCGTTGTCCTTGCCCCTATTTGTTGGCATTGTAAGTTGATCCAATGGTTGAATAGGAAATTGGAGGTTTGCTTACTAAAGCTAGACAATTGACAGGAACATTGAAGAACTTGAACTTGTGACATGTGATAAGCAATATTATATACTTGGCCGAAACATAACTCGTTAATATGTACAACTGACTTTTGCATAATCACGGTTACACTATTTATGTATAGGAGATACAGAGAAAAGAAAAAGTGTAGATGTTTGTCTTGGAATGTGCTGAAATGCATAATGAAAGTGCAGTGGGGCTGTGGAGCAAGTTGTTTTACTTACAACCTCTTCCCATACCATAATGTACCTGGGTTTTTTCTATCTTTATGAGTGATGTACTTGGCTACCACGCTTCTTCCTTTTGAGCCCCCTCATGTCTTTACCCATCCCTCTTGGCACCTGATGGAGTGGAATCCCCTCACTTATCAAGTACAATTAAGAAATAAATAAATTAAAAAAAATAAATAAATTACTATTGCAAATGTGGTGCTGTTTTTGCAAATTGTGCCTTTATAGCTCAATTGTTACAGCTAACGGCAGGATTT
The DNA here is from genome assembly GCF_000004195.4 of Xenopus tropicalis. NCBI lineage: Eukaryota > Metazoa > Chordata > Amphibia > Anura > Pipidae > Xenopus > Xenopus tropicalis. The sequence continues at coordinate 175,649,439 of NC_030677.2, read as the reverse complement.
TTGGTCCTTATCATGTAGTTTTTGGGTTGAATTTCTTCATTTAAATGCCTACTGCAGTTGCTGGCATTTGGATATAAAATATGTATTACATTTGTTATTACTATATAATATAATATTAAGTATATTGAGGTTATAACCATTATATAACTGTAGGTACATAGAGTAATCCAATGGTAATAAATAAATTGTGGCTTAAATAAAACTGTGACCAACCCTTACCCACGCAGTGCTGGGGTCTGTTTACCACACATATTTCTTCTGCTTCTTCTTGTCCTGGTCCTCACTTGAGTTTGGGTAGAGGGAGTTAGTCTTCATGTCTTCAAATGGAATAATACAAAAATCAAGTTAGTAGGACAGTAGAACAGCATATTTATAGTACATGCTACGGTAGCTATTAAACTTCTGATAAAATGTATCCCTATATACAGTATGTGTGTATGTACCAGTAAAAACCTTATATTATTACCGGCACAGGAGCTACTGTAAATAATGAAACATGTCTGTAAAGCACCCTGTAACTCTTAGTAAGTACTTCATTCTCAAAGTGTCGGTCACCAAATTATAAAAAATTTGTAAACAGGACAAATTCACAGAAGGCATCTTATAGTTTTATGGATTTGTCGTAATGCCACCACATTTTACAAAACTGTTGTAAACAAGTTAAAAAAATGTTATTGCGCTGTGAAAATGTATTTTGTGTGCCAAAAAAAAATTGTTACACAGGCTTAAGCCAAATTAACGTATCCACATTTTTTTCCCAACGTATTGGTGGAGACATTTTGGCATAAAAAATATCTGTAAAAATGTTGTGTGTTTTGACTAAATAGCTTTGTACACAATAGCAACTCCCAGTTTTTAATGACATTTTTTGACAATTGTCGGTAGAAGCAGAATTTGAAGGATTATTGGTCTGTGAAGTTGGTACACAAACTACATTGTATATGATATTTTTAAACATCCTTCTTTACGGACACTTTTGTGAATAATAATAATAATTAATTTTGTGAATAATAATAATAATCATAAGATCTTAAGACCCCAGTAGTTCAGCAGATCCTGGTGATCCTGTTTTTGATCTAACATCTTGTGCATGTGCGTAGGGAGTAAGTCTCATAAATATCTTGGCCCTTGCAAGTTTTTTAAAAGACTTACTCACTTACTAGGGATATATTATTAAAAAGCTCAAAAAATCTGTAAATGGGACACCCACTATGGCACAAAGCTAATGTTGCCAGGATAATATTAATCCCCAAAGAAGGCAGAGACATCAGAGAACTAAGCCCATACAGGCCCATATCACTCTTAAATGAAGACATTAAAATAATATCTAAAATAATGGCTTACAGATTACAACAGATACTACCGAAAATACACACCGAACACCAAACTAAATTCCTCAAATGCTGACACCCAGTCCAAGCCCTTAGAAAAATACTGACAGCAGTCTACCAAAGCAAACTAGAAAACAGAAAACAGGAAATGTTAACAAATTAAGATGCTAATAAAGCCTTCGACAGAATATCACATGCAACTATAACTCAGATAGATTCACCATAGGAAGAGGAACACGCCAGGGATGTCCCCTATCTCCCCTCCTATTTAACTTAGCCATAGACCCCCTGATAAGACACATAATGAAAGCACCCAAACTAAAAGGAATCCAAGTAGGCTGAACAACCCTTAAAATAACAGCATTCGCATATGACATTTTACTATTTCTTAGCCAACCTCAAACAGAAACCCCAGCAATCCTAACAATAATACGAAGATTTGGAAAAGCAGCAGGTTTTCAAATAAACCTAGATAAATCAGAAGCCCTACAACTCACTCAATCAACATCTATCAACTGGCCCACACATTTCCCCTTCAAAAAAGCCAAACAAAGCATAAAATACCTAGGCATAACAATACCCTAACACCAAAAAAAAATATGCATTGAACATAAGGAAAACAATGATATCTTACAGCAAGAAACGCAAGAACGGAAACATATCAACTTAACTTTCTTTAGCAGAATACATTTTATTAAAATGTTTCTATTCCCAAAACTATTATACCCCATGCAGATGTTACCCTATTTTATTAAAACTACTGATCTAAAACGTCTGAATAACATCTTCAGAACATTCATTTGGAACAAAAACGCCCTAGAATAAGTCTCACTAAACTGGAACAACCAAAACACCTAGGAGGACTTAATTTCCCAAACATGAAAGAATACAATGAAGCAACTCACCTTAGATCTACTGGAGACTGGCTACTAAATAGAGATCTCTATACAACAACATCACTGGATCAACATTTAATCGGAGAATACTCTATAAACTACCTTCTACACACACTCTCAACAAATCTTCCACAAACCACACAAAATAACCCACTATTCATAGATACCCATAAAGCATGGCACGAAAACACGAATTATCACTTAACATAACTCCATACTTAACATGGCTAGGAAACAAAAAATTCCCTACAGGCCTATGTAACCCTATCCTACTCCAATGGAGTAGAGAAGGGCTCCACATCCAACATCTACAACCTATCAGGAAAGGACCTTACAAATATATCCCAAACTGACCTGGTTAAAAAATACCCATTCACAACCCCACACATACAACTACGTATGCAAATAACACACTACGCAACACAAATCACGAAACAACTGACAGACAAGGATAAAAACAGTCAAATTAATCGAATATGGAAAGACAAAAACACAAAACAAACGACATCAACAATATACTAAACTATCCGAACACTCATCAACATTGATAATGAAAAGCTACATAACTTAAAATGGACCACAGATATCCCAAACACAACCACATCAGACATTTAACAGACATATAGGGGCCATGAAGCTGACCCCAGTAAGCAAATACCAAGAAATAGCAATACAAGTCCTCCACAACTCCTATCTCACCCCAGCAAGGAGACACAAAATGGGCAATTTACCCTCTGACGAATGCCTCAGATGCCGCTCCCCAAATGCAAACCTAATACATAATTTATGGTTGTGCCCTAAAATACAAATCTTTTGGAAAGAAGCAGCCTCATATTGGACACAGGTAACTGGAAAACTCCTTCAAACAAATTTAGAGTGGGCACTATTCAGCAAAACTACTACACACACTTAGCTAAACCTGAAAACAACTAGCTGGGAGACTGTCGGCAGCAGCCCAGAAAACAATATTACATCAGTGGTTAACCCCAGACACCCCATCTATAACATTAGTAAAACAAAAACTTGTCATTAGTACAGATGTATGCTAGCTTATTTATCACGAAGTACAAGGTACTGTTTAATTGTTATAGGGAGAGATGTATCTTGTTTTGAAAACTTCTGGATAATGGGGTTTGGATAATTAATCCCGTTCCTAAAGCTCATGAAAAAAACAGATTAGCCTGCTGAATGCAGTAGAAACATATGAAATGCTGTGTTTGAGATGATTCTCCCTTTACTTCCCCTGGGATGATTCACAGGGATGTACAATGTGTGGCCCTGCCCACTCAGGAGACAGGTTGGGGCCAAGTAAGATCACAGGTTTTGAGATAAGATAATTTCAGGCAATCAAGGCTATACATAAGATTACAAATGCAGAAAACATGCAAGTGGAATTAAAGGGAGGTGTTGTTCTCATTAAAGGCCCAGTAACAACCAATGTCAGATGGCCCACAAGAATACAGGTATCGGATCCCTTATCCAGAAACCCGTTATCCAGAAAGCTCTGAATTACAGAAAGCCCGTCTCCCATAGACTCCATTTTATTAAAATAATTCAGAATTTTAAAACTGATTTCCTTTTTCTATGTAGAAAACAGTACCTTCTAATTGATCCCAACTAAGATATAATTAATCCTTATTGGATGTAAAACAATCCTATTGGGTTTAATTAATGTTTTATTGATTTTTTAGTAGACTTATTTGAGATCCAAATTACGGAAAGACCCCTTATCCTTGGTCCCGAGCACTCTGGATAATGGGTCCTATACCTGTACCAGGAAAACTCCCAGTTGGCCCAGATGTCAGTAGGCCCTCCTGCTTCTAACCAACTGGCCTATTAAATGGTCAGTCCCTGTTTCTGTATGGGATCAAAAATGCTAAACAGATGTAATATTAAAGGATAGTATTTAAAAAAAAGAGAGAATAAATATTGAGTGAGGAGAAAAAATAATTTGAAGAGTGGGCCTATAGTCCGACACTGGTAACAACAAAAAAGTGTAAATATTTTCTTTTACATTTAAAATAAGTGTTGATTGAGCACAAATTGCTTGGCAACAAACATCTTGTTTTATATGAGAGCGGTTCCATGATATAGTTCTAAAGGGAGCCATGAATAGTATTTGACATCTGTTTATCTTTCAGTGTAAGAACTAAATCCATTGTACTCTACAAAGATTTTCTGTTATCTTCTATGCAACCTGTGCCTTTTTTCCATATTTCAGCTTGAATGGCTGACCCCATGGCAACACAGCAGCTTATTTATATCAACTATAGTAGTCTTTCTAAAGCAAACACACCTGCTGTACCAGTGCAATGAAAATGGAAATCATTTTTAAAAATTAAAATTATTTGCCTATAATGGAGTCTATGAGAGATGGCCTTTCTGTAATTCGGAATTTTCTGGATTATGGGTTTCTGGATAAGGGGGTACGATACCTGTACTCTGAATCCATTTTCTGCAGTGATCTTACTGTTTTTGTACCCTCTATTCACCTATGCTTGCTTGGAACAAGCAATTACTATTAAGCAATATATCTCTCAGTCACGGGAATAGTCTTTTCTTATTCAGAATGAGAATTCTTACACGCTTATTGTTGTTTGAATCCTTAACTGGTTAATATAGTGTCCCTTTAAATGAACAGCATGCCTACAGCATATCAATAAGAAAAGTAGGCTATAGTATGTCACAGTTGTGCATAATGGAAAACATGGTGACATTGGAAACATATCTTATCGTTTTCTTTGCATCGAGTAACAGATAAATGTCATTATTAAAGCTCACAATCTGTTCAAGAAGAGATATGGGATTATAACACTGATAACTGGACAAGTCGCAAAGTTCAAAAACACTGTTCAATCCCTGGCAAAGGATGAAAAGGAAATTGCAAGTGCCTACCTGCTTATCTACGATAGAAATACATTTTTATTTGCAAGAAATCAGAATGGCAAACAACTGTCAGAGGTGAAAGCATATGTTTCATTTATCTATACCTGCCCTAAAACACTGTGCCACAAATTAATACTGCAGAAAGATGATATTGCAGTGACCTTAGGTGTAGGCAATATATCTAATACTATAACTGTGATAAGTCAATTCTTGGTGGTTTAATACATCCGCAAGATGTATTCCAATTCTTCTAGTATTCCTAGGGGCACATTTACTTACTCACGAACGGGCCAAATGTGTCCGATTGCGTTTTTTTCGTAATGATCGGTATTTGGCGATTTTTCGGAAAATGATCGCGACTTTTTCGTTGCCATTCCGAATGTTGCGCAAAATCTGGCGATTTTTTTCGTAGCGTTAAAACTTGCGCGAAAAGTCGCGCCTTTTTCGTAGCCATTCCGAAAGTTGCGCAAAATGTTGCGATTTTTTCGTAGCGTTCAGATTCATTCAAGCTTCAGTATGGTGACTTTTCTTGGGCCAGGTTGGAGCTGCAGGGTGCCATTGAGCCCTATGGGAGACTTTCCTTGGGCCAGGTTGGAGCTGCAGAGTGCCATTGAGCCCTATGGGAGACTTTCCTTGGGCCGGGTTGGAGCTGCAGAGTGCCATTGAGCCCTATGGGAGACTTTCCTTGGGCCGGGTTGGAGCTGCAGAGTGCCATTGAGCCCTATGGGAGACTTTCCTTGGGCCGGGTTGGAGCTGCAGAGTGCCATTGAGCCCTATGGGAGACTTTCCTTGGGCCAGGTTGGAGCTGCAGAGTGCCATTGAGCCCTATGGGAGACTTTCCTTGGGCCAGGTTGGAGCTGCAGAGTGCCATTGAGCCCTATGGGAGACTTTCCTTGGGCCAGGTTGGAGCTGCAGAGTGCCATTGAGCCCTATGGGAGACTTTCCTTGGGCCAGGTTGGAGCTGCAGAGTGCCATTGAGCCCTATGGGAGACTTTCCTTGGGCCAGGTTGGAGCTGCAGAGTGCCATTGAGTCCTATGGGAGGCTTCCAAAATCATGCAAAGTCTGAAAGTTTTGCCCGCCGCTTACGAGCGCTCAATACGAAAAAGCTGCGACAAGATATGAGCGAATCGTAATGGCTACGAAAAACTCTTGTTTTTTCGCGCAAGTCGTAATGGCTACGAAAAACTCAAGTTTTTTCGCGCAAATCGTATTGGTAACGAAAAAGTTGCAACAATTTCCGAAAAGTCGTAAAGGCGCCGAAAAAATCGCAAAAAATACGAAAAAGTCGCAAAATGTTCGTTTTCCAATCGGAATTTTTCCAATTCAGATTCGAATTCGTGTCTTAGTAAATCAGCCCCCTAGTATTCCAAAAACCCCAGAGGAAGTGACCCATTAGTAAAAGCTGCCTTTTGTTGAATGGAAGCAGTAGAGAAAATGACCCATTACTAAAAGATTAGGACAACCTAAGCTTTCAAAGTATGCTATAATTTTTGTGTAAATTCCACTAGGAGGTGTACCTTACAACAGTTTCGGAAGAATACAGAATAGGTAAAACTGTCTGTTTACTCCAAACTACCAAGTTGCAATGCTTTCCATAAAGTTTTTTTAAAAATTTGTGAAATTTTGAAAAATTGCTTCAAAACTTCCAGTCTACGGTATCTTATCTCCCACATATCATTAGGTACATAGATGAAACATTCTTAATATGAACGCTAGTGGTCCACTAACAGTTTGATGCCCAATGGGTATAGGGTTACCTAAGTATGTGGCATGTAGGGGCCCCAAGGTGTAGATACCCCATACGATCAATCATTTCTGTTATTTCAGCCCCTGCAAAATAACACATTTATATAATTGTATGTGGGGTAAACTACAAAAAAGTAAGTTCACCACAGAAACCCATACATTCCTCTGACTTCAAAATGGGTACCCATGTCTTTCTACTCCAAAGTACCAAGCTGCAAAGGTTTCCTAAAATTGGTGATTTTGAAAATCACCTCAAAGTTTGCTCTTTAAACTTTGTTCCAATTACCCTAGCAACCAAGCAGAAGTTTGAATGGGCAACAGGAATAAGAATAGGAGAGTCCTGAATGTAAAAATAAGTAATACAAAGTAACAGGAATAACTAGAAAGGGAAGTTTGAGAACAAACTTCATGTTGGGTTGAAAAGCGTGAAGTCACTGAATGAAATCTGATCTGTTGTTGGCTCCGCCCACTTTTTCTAACCTTGGATCACAGTTATATAGTAAAACCACTGAGAAAAGTTTGGGGACCCTGGTTGTAATAGTGTCTGAATGGCAGCAATTTAAATTTCCCCACTGAAAGTCAACGAGTGATATCTGATTGGTGGCTCCACCCCCTTTTTCTAACCTGGAACTGCAGTTACCCAGTGACTAACTAGCAAAGTTTAGGGACCCGAGGATTAATAGTTACAGAACGGCAGCAGTTTAAATTTAAACCAATAAAAGTCAATAGGTAAATTGTGATTGGTGGTTGGTGAGTGTGCCCACTTTTTCTAATGAGTGGAAGTCGCACAGTGACAAACAGTGGGCACCCTGGCATAAATAGTGTGAGAATGGCAGCAGGTTGAATTTTCCCATTAAAAGTCAATAGGTAAAATCTGATTGGCTGTTGGTGGCTCCACCCACTTAAAAAAATACAAAAAACCTTAAATGCGTAGTCACCCAGTGACTTACTATGCAAACTTTGGGAACCCTGGCATCAAACCAATAAAAATCGATAGGTGAAATCTGATTGGCTGTTGGTGGCTCTGCCCACTTTTCAAAAGTAAAACTGCAGTCCCCTAGTGACCAACTGTGAAAAGTTTGGGGACCCTGGTGTTAGTACTGTGAGAATGGCAGCAGGTTGAATTTCCCCATTGAAAGTCAATAGGTAAACTCTGATTGGTTGTTGGTGGCTCCACCCATCTTTTCTTACCTTGAACCACAGTTACCTGGTGCCTAACTCTGCAAAGTTTGGGGTCCCGGTGTTATTACTGTGAGAATGGCAGCAGGTTGGATTTCTGCCAAATCAATAGGTAAAATCTGATTGGCTGTTCACAGCTCCGCCCACTTTTGGGCATCCAGCAATCATCCTATTTTCATTCAGGCTGACCCCATGACTATGTGATTCAAGTTTGGGGAGTGTAGCCTCTAAGCTGTAAGATTGGCAGCAGTTTCAATTTCCCCATTAAAGTCAATGATTAAAATTTGATTGGCATTTGAAAGCTGGAAAGACAAAGGCAAATAATTCAAAAAATAATTCAAAAACTATTAAAAGAAATGAAAAATGAAGCACAATTGCAACAGCTTGCTCATTTGCAAAGCCCACATAAAATTCACACAAAGGCAAATTCGTTCGCACAGAGGCACATATTTTTGCACTGCAAATAATTTTTCTGCTACCGAGTTTTATTACATTCCCCCCTAAAAGTTGTGTGCCATTGCACACTTTGAGACGCTTCATATAAATTGACTCAGGGCAACCCTAGTTTTGGGGTTCCCACTGCCAAACTGCATCAATACCCACAGTGCACTTGTAGCTAAAGATGTCATTTTGATGATGAGCACCATAAATGACAGCAAAAGCAAAAGACGCCCATTTTGGAAAATTTTCAGCTCAAGACTAGTCTTTACCTTTCTTTTGCAGGAAGTCCACCCACAGGTGACAAAAGTGCTGACACAATACACTACTACAATACTATTGCATAGTCTCTCAGAGTTACCTTCTGGTAGTTCTGAGAATAAGCAGCTGAGGCCAGGAGCAAAACACCACAAATAAAAGCATTGCTTATTATGGGCCTTTATTTATACATTCCTTTTTGGAAAAGTCTTGTTTCAATAAATATGAATGGATGCATGCTTTCGCAAGGGGCTTCTTTGAGCACTTTTAAATCTATATTTAAGCTGCAAGTCTCAGTTCTCCTAAGAGACCTGTTCAGCTTATTTGTTACAATTGTATCTTAGTGCAGGTGTTGCCTGTTAACTTTTCTGGGCTCTCTGCCATAAATTACTTATTTAATTAAGCTTGAGAAACATTGTATCTTTTTTAGCATTCAGTGCAGGAGATTAAAGAGAAATGAAGGACTTTTCAGCAAGACTCCAGACAGTTGGGAGGTATGCACCAGCTGGTGATTTCAGGTAAGCGTTCATCATACTATCACTGAGGGGTGCCTAATAATTTTGGCATGCCCCAGTGATTGTAACTTTCCTTCTCCTTTAAGGAAAGCTTCAATTACTGGGGGTGGCAATCTTACGAAACCCCCAGGGTTTATAATTACGTAAGACACACTGGTGCACATGTGCAGTAGAGTGGAAAACCAAACTAACAAAAAAGCTGGCGTTTCTACATTACTGTGCATGCATCAGGCAGAAGCAGAAGAAAATTGCTCCATGGTACTCCTTATACTTTTTCATCTTTACTGTATTCCTTTCTTTGCCTTGTATTATCCATGTTGCTTTTGCATTACATTTCTGTTCTTCACTGTTACATACATGGTCTATTTCAGTCCTCAATCCCAACTATTGAGTTCATTAAATTGGATAATGAGACATGGACCAGACAAAACACAGCTTCCAAATCTGATTAGCTGCTTGCCGTTACCTCCGCTTTTCACTAACATATTCACCTCATGATTGTCTTCAGGCAAAATCAAAATAGTCTATACGAATGAGATTGCAGTTAGCGGGAGCTGCTAGTGGTATTTTCATGGTGCATTTTAACCAGGGAAGAACTATGGCAGCCAAAAAATTGACAAGCACCGTAAGTCTTAGGAAAATTTCTACGACATTTCCCCCCCCCCCTCTTTTTCCTGTCTTTGCAGACAATGTTGCTGATAGGCTATATCGAAAGCCTACACTGTTAGTGCAGCTGGATTAAAATTCCTCAAGGTGGCACCATGCACTCAGTTTATGCAAAAACATTAGCCGTCACCATATAATGTTGTGTTTCAGTGCATAACAGTCTTTAAAGGAATACTGTCATGGGAAAACATGTTTTTTTTTAAAAACTCATCAGTTAATAGAGCTTCTCCAGCAGAATCCTGCATTAAATTCCATTTTGAATTTTTCATTTCATTTTGAAATTTCACACAGGGCTAGCCATAATCTTCATTTCCAGGGTGCCACAGCCATGTGCTCTAATAAACTTCAGTCACACTTTACTGCTGTGCTGCAAGTTGAAGTGATATCGCCCCCTTCCAGCAGCCGATCAGCAGAACAATGGGAAGGAAGGAAGATAGCAGCTCCCAGTAGGTACCAGAATAGCACTCAATAGTAAGAAATCCAAGTCCGACTTGGGACTCCTCCAGTTACATGGGAGTAGGAGAAACAATAAGTTATCTGAAAGCAGTTCTAATGTGTAGCGCTGGCTCCTTCTGAAAACTCAGATTTAGGCAGAATGCACTGAGATGGCACCTACACACCAGTTGTTGGTTCAAGAATAAAATTTTAAATGGTAGAGTAAATTATTTGCTATGTAAACAGTGTAATTTAGAAACAAAAAGAATACCATAAAAATCATGGCAGACTACCATGACAATAAGCAATAATGTTATTATTATAAATAATGTAAAAAAAAATGTGTAGCTCAGGGCTGTCCAATAGAGGCCCACGGGACAGATGTGGCCCTTCAAAGAATTTTTTTTGATTGGCCCTACATGTAATAAGTTGGACAGCTCTGGCCTAACCTATGATTCAAATGGGCTTAAGCAAGTCTGTTCAGTGTATATACTACTTTTTAATATTCATTCTCATTCCAGTTTCTTTTTTTTAAGTGTTTGTAGAACTCTTCTCCTGCTAAGCCTATATCTGGTTTTCAGTACTTCTTATTGACCAACAGAAATCTAAAGGTGCTCTTGCTTTGCACAGTGCAGCTCTGGAATCTAATAATAAAAGTTAAAATGTATTTTATGATTCAGTTTTTTTCCTTTCCTAGCCAGTCCATTGTCCACATGTTTTGTTTCTAATGCCTTTGGTATATGGGGCCTAAAGGCTACTTTTTCTTTTAGCATTATATTAATATACTCAAGAGATGCTATATTTCTTCCAGCTATCTGGGTCACAGCCTGAAGGGGTCTTACAGTAGGGGAGGGGGGTTGAAGAACTCAGAATAACAATTCATTTTTTGCAGTAAGCCTAAACCCTCAGAAAATCTCAAAGGACATTGTGTCTGTACAAATGTTTTAAAACACCCTTTACAAATTATCCATTTATTTTGTTCTATTAACCAAAACATTACCTGAAATCTTCAGTGCCCTTACACTTAAATAAATAATCCCAGTGGTTACCAAACTGTGTGACTGCATGACCTGGGGGTATATTCTTATTTATAGTCTAGGGCAGTGATCTCTTACCAGTGGCTTACGATAAACAAGTTGCTCACCAAAACCTTTTACTGCTCCCAGTAGCCTCCAAGTAGGTGCTCCTTGTTGAATTTCTGGCTTGGGGTACATTTCGGAGGTGTGTACTGCCAAGCAGTACCTCCTGTAGCCTACCACTGGGCTACCAAATAACTAATCACAGCCCTTATGGGTCACCCCCAAGGAACTTAATTTTATTCTTGCATTGCTACCAGACATTTTTATATTTAAATGTTGCTCACAGATAAAAAAAAACTATAGATGTGTCACCATGTTTTCATATACAGGTATAGACCCATTATCCAGAATGCTCGGGACCAAGGGTATTCCGGATAAGGGGTCTTTCCGTAATTTGGATCTCAATACCTTAAGTCTACTAAAAAATCAATAAAACATTAATTAAACCCAATAGGATTGTTTTGCATCCAATAAAGATTAGTTATTTCTTAGTTGGAATCAATTACAAGGTTCTGTTTTATTTCTACATATAAAAAGGAAATCAGTTTTAAAATTCTGAATTATTTGCTTAAAATGGAGTCTATGGGAGACGGGCATTCCGTAATTCAGAGCTTTCTGGATAAGGGGTTTCCGGATAAGGGGTCCGATACCTGTATATGTAACCTAGTTATAAGCTAAAAAGGGTTGTGAAGACTAAAGGACTTAACCTCTGGAATCACCATTGCAATCATAAGCAGGCATTGCGCCTGATCATTACACATCGTCAGGCTTTGCCACGTAAAAAACAGTGTTAGTGCATTCCCGGGGGTAAGGGGGGGTTTATTTGCAATGTACACCCCCAGTCCAACCCTGTGCCTCTGAAACAGGTGTTGTTTGTGTACCTGCTATGTGTGAGCTACTAAGTCCAAGGAGAGGTACTTTGAGGCAGGTAGCGATACCTGGAGTAAAAAGCTCTTTGGGAAGGGACATATTGCCATTGCTTTGTCTATCTGGAGCAGAGTGTGGGACTGTGGCACATTTAGGGACTGTGTCCCCAGCGCAGGATTATCATTGGTATCAGATGCCCATTGTTTGCTGCAAACTGTGTGTGCTTCATTTTCATAGCAGAATCCCCCTGAGGTGTACTCCTCAGTGCCCACTAGGCAGAGGCACTGTGCAGTAAATGCCAGTTCCCAGTATCTTTCAGTAAGCAAAGAGGTTGCAGGATCTAATGGATTCTCATAGATAACAGCCAAGTGAGTGTGATCCTATTCTGCTGCAGTGCCAAGAAAGGGTTACACAGCTACCGGATATTCAGAAAACTCACTGGAAAACCAGGATAGCAGTATTTTTTTCGATGACCCTAGTTATAGCTGGTAGTAATTATGCATTGCCCACAGATGATCTCTTCCAATAGGGTACCATTGCAGCCACTGGCTAGATGGTATAGGGGTCAGTGATTACTAATGCCAGGAGCACAACCATTCCATTTTATAAGCCCCTCTCCCATTCTACAATAAAAAAAGGTTGTTTTAAACCATAACTAGCATTATTATTAAGGACTCCTAGGTAAACCTGCATCTTTAGTAAAGTTAAGATGGTTCCCATGGAGCCCCTGTATCTTAGACTATAGAGGAAAATAGAACCAAGAACCCTTCTCCCTTCATATACCCTAAATGGAACCATGGGAATGATGAAGGCATGTTATCTATAACAAAACAATCTAGATAATACACTTACATGCTGTGAATGTGTATGTGCTGTGACCACTAATTATACAAGTTACAAGTGGGAAATTCTAAACAAGTTTAATTAATTCAGCCAGCGACCTCTCTGCTGCAAAGAAAAATGTTACCCTTCAAAATGATTTTCCATTGCTACAGAAGGGAATAAATCAAAGAAGAGCAAAATACAAGTGACTTTTTAGCCTACTACTTGGTTTTCATTTAATCACTGAATCACGTATTTGCAATAATGGGAAAACATGAAATCTTCTGGATTATCACTAAGCTAGTTATTTGCTTATTTGAACTCTACTGATTCACATCTGTACGCGAGATTTGTTTCTTAGCAACTCAAGACCAATGTTAAGTGGCAGATTTGCTTCGCCCTCTTTCAATATTGTTGATGTGTGGTTTGCGACTTTTACCATTTTTGCAACTGATCAAATATTCCAGGAGTGGAACTAGGGGAAGCCAGGAGAGGCAGATGCCTAGGCAATGATGGGGAGTGCTAGGCACGTACCTCTTCTGTCTCCTACCACTAATCCGAGGGTATGTGACTGTGCTTCTTTGTGTGCTCATTCCTTTGTACACTGTTGGCTAGGGTGTGCAGCCAGCTTGGCCCAGCACTGCTTGCTCCCATTTATTAACATTACTATAATCTGCAATCACAGACTGCAATGGAGCCACGCAATCAGCCACAATCACTTTGCACTTTGCCTTACTATTAGCTATCATGCCAAGTTTCGCTACCAGTATAATTCCAAGAAGCCACAGTGTCAGGTATAATTACCAACTGTATTGGAGCCACACTCTGAGCCACGAGCACAAATTGCAAATGGATGCAATATTCATGTCAGTGGTTTTCCATCAATTGTTGTCACCTGCATTGCCCCTGTTCATTTCCACAATGATTAATCTGGATGACTATAACCAGGTCCTGGTTTAAATATCGGATTTAGACCAACCTGTAAGCAGTCAGTAGATGATGACGTATAAAAAAAGAAAACAAGGTCTCTGCACTCCAAGCCTTACATTAAAAAGAGCAAATTTTTATTGGAACAGTGTAAAAACAAGCAGCATCAGACACCTGACGAGTTTCGGGTGCATCTGCCCTTAATTGGCATTGGCACATTTAGACAAAAACAGGCTATCCCTATATATACAATTTAAAGTAGAACTAAACCCCCTCTTGGTACAAAAGTCCCCTTAACTGTCCTCCATCAACCCCCCTCCCCTCTCACACATCCTTTTACACTGATAAGTGGCCCTATTAAAAACCTGACATAAAAAAGGAGCAGTGCAGTAGAGTATCTAGGTGCCATCTTCCATCTATTAGAAAATGCTCCGCTTTTTTAGCTCTAATTTTTAAATAGGGCCACTTATCAGTGTCCTTGAGGGGGTGGGTTTAGTTCTCCTTTAAGCAACACCGACCTCTAGTGTATTCACAGTGAAATTAGACAAATCGATAACATATAAAAGCAGATGTGTGATGCGATAGTGCCATAGTAACCATAGAGAATACTGGAACACTTAATTGCTTTAACAGCTTTCTTGGGCTCAGCTGCCAAAAGGATTAGGTTTGCTAAGTAAACCTTGAAAGCCCCCAAAGGTTGAGTAGGTGACATGGAAGCCATGAACTGAATGTGTAATAGATTTCTTTACGTTTAACTTTTCCATTGGCTTTATTCATTTTATTTCTTCTAGCACATTTTCTGTAAAATGGTTATGCAATTGGGCAGATCTGCCCTTTGGAAGTTTATGCCATGTTTGTAATAATTTGCTCCAAGTCAATATCTCATTTGCAAGTACAATGAGTTCTACTTAATCAAATAGTTCTTCTTTCATTATCTCTGCAAGAATTAGTGTTGAGTACGGAGATGGAATACTATTATTCACTCAAGGCCATAGATGGTGATAAAATTATATCAAGGATATAATATCATGGTAGGCTTTAAGGGCCAGTAGGACCAAGAGAAATGCCTTTATACACTTGCAGTCTGTACTTTGGGCATTTCTACTGTATATATGAACAGTATACTTGCATATAAAATGCCTTCACTTGTATAGAGTTTAAGTTATACAGTAAATATGTATGTGTGTTATCTTAAGCTCCACTGACTACAATTCACCTGAGGCCAATGCGTTGGTGTTTGTTTATCTGCCGTAGAAGAGCACATAAGCAAATACCCATTGACTTTTAAAATGGGAATTATACATAGTCTACTTTGTAGACAGTCATTTATTTTATTCCTAGTTCCATCGTGGCAGTACAAAGTCTGATCTATCCACACAAAGAACCATAAATAATAATTGTAGTGTTAATACCAAAGCACAGCCTTCTAGGAAGGTTTGGTTCCATGTGTGCTTCCCACTAACAGGACTGCTTTACGGTACCAGCAGGCCCTGGGAAAAATTTCATTGTGGGCCCCCCCTACTCTAAGAAATTTGTGATAGCATAACCCTCAAGTACATGAAGTTCAATATAGTAAGGCTAGCATTGAAGAAATGGTCTGCACTGAAGCCCCAAGCACATGCCCATTTATTAAAACAGCCCTGCCCATTAAGACGGCGTTACTTCCTATGCATTGCCTTCTTGGATGGTGTTATTCTCTATGTGCTCCCTTATAGGGTTGTGTTACATTCCATGCGCTGCTTGATGGGATAGGATTATGTGTTGCCACCACCCCATATGTAATAAATGGCATTAACATTGCCCAGGAGCAGTAACCAATAAGATGGTTGCTTTTAAACAGGTTATCTCTAAATTCTACCTGCTGATTGATTGCTATGGGTTAATGCTTTTGGGCAAACGTAATGTTTTTTTTATTACATAACCCCATAGACTTTTACTCTATTCCAGAAGGTGGAGGTGCACCAAGGGTGTAACCACATGATTGGAACAGACAGACGCCTCTGTACTTACCTATATCAATAAAGTAAAGGATATTAAAAACATTTTGTGCATAAAGCTAAATATAAGTTTTTTTTTATTGCTTTATCACAATGAAACATGAGAAATACATGTGCATAAAGCTAAAAAAAAAAAAGGCTTGGGCTTTTAATCTATTCCTTTATAAACCATATCAACCAGAAGCAGCAGATTAACTTCATTCCATATTCTGGTTAATTAAAACTCTGTTCATTTTAATCCACACTATTATGCAGCTAACTGTAATATTTAAAGGCACCTCTTTTCCCTTGACAGCCAGTATGATTTGATTTTCACTGACAATTTATACACACAATGAGCCTAAGGGAGGAGAGACGGCCATGCCATCTGCTACAATTCTATATGCAAATGACATGGCTGAAATTAGAAACGTTGGCTTTACCCATCATTAGTTCATTGAGCAGCTAGTTAAGTAAGACAACATAGCTTTAGATCTTATTCCAGCTAATTCCATCTGAACCCGCCTTTATGATGACCTTTTTTAATGGATGTTGCCTCACATGCAGCTACAGGTATTGCAACTGTTTATGTAGCAAGGGGAACACCATGCATTTTCTTTGTATAATAGACAAGTATGTTGTTTTGAAGCAAATATAATGTACATATACATTAATAATACTAAATATACTAATAACTAATACAGGTATAGGATCTGTTATACAGAAACCCATTATCCAGAAAGCTCTGAATTACAGGTAGCCCTTAGATTCCATTTTAATCAAATAATTGTGATTTTCAATAACGATTTCCTTTTCCTTTGTAATAATAAAACAGTAGCATGTACTTGATGGTAACTAAGCTGCATGAATCCATATTCATGGCACAACAATCCTATTGGGTTTATTTATTGTTTAAAAGGTTTTTTAGTAGACTTAAGGTATGCTGATCCAAATTACAGAAAGACCCCTTGTCCATACCCCCCAACTGTCCCGCTTTTTGCGGGACAGTCCCGGTTTTTAGAGCGCATCCCGGATAGTTCCATGAATGTCCCGCATTTCCGTAATAGATTACGGAAACGCGGGACATTCATACACCTATCCAGCACAGCGGGATGCGCTGGCTGGAGCTGGACGTTCTGGCTTCTTCTGCTGCTTTGCTTGTTATGCCTCCCCTTGTGCAGCACGACAGGCCCTTTTATAAGGTTGCACCTGTGGTATGTGTGACGTCATTACGCACCGGGCGCAACCTTATAAAAGGGTCTGTCACCGCAGACAAGGAGCCGCATAAGAAGTAAAGCAGCTGACGAAGGCGGAGCTCCTATGGGGGGTACTGTGTATGGGGGCTACTGTGTATTGGGGGCTATTGTGTATGGGGGCACTGTGTATGGGGGGATACTGTGTATGGGGGGTACTGTGTATTGGGAGCTATTGTGTATGGGGGCACTGTGTATGGGGGGATACTGTGTATGGGGGCTACTGTGTATTGGGGGCTACTGTGTATTGGGGGTTACTGTGTATTGGGGGCTACTGTGTATGGGGGGCTACTGTGTATGGGGGCACTGTGTATGGGGGGTACTGTGTATGGGGGCACTGTGTATGGGGGGGATACTGTGTATGGGGGCACTGTGTATGGGGGCTACTGTGTATGGGGGGCACTGTGTATGAGGGCTACTGTGTATGGGGGCTACTGTGTATGCGGGCACTGTGTATGGGGGGAAAAACTGATACATAGTTATAACTCACGTATAACTGACTGCCTTCTCTCTATATTTGTATTTTATATGTAGGAGTTGCTATATTGTTTTCCTTAGGTAGTACAGTATGAGGGAATAGCACATTTGCGTCTTATCCCGCCACTTCAACTATAAAAGGAGTATTTTTTTTTTAATTCGGTGTGGTAATTGGGGCGTGGCCACAAAAGTGGGCGTGGTCAAAATTTTGCCTCGCTACGTGTGCCAAATCTTTTTGTCCCTCTTTTCATTTTTCAAATGTTGGGAGGTATGCCCTTGTCAAACCTTTCAATTCAATCCCTACCTGAAGGTCCAATCAGTCATTCTGCCATAGTTCCATGAATATCTAATATAGGTATGCAATCTGTTATCTGGAAACCCGTTATCCAAAAAGCTCTGAATTACAGGGAAGCCATCTCCCATAGACTACAATATTAGCAAATAGTTCTATTTTTTTAAAATTATTTCCTTTTCTCTGTAATAATAAAACTGTACCTTGTACTTGATCCTAACTAATTAATCCGTATTGGAGGCAAACATTCCTATTGGATTTATATAATGTTTAAACTATTATTCCATAGGCTTAAGGTATGGAGATCCATATGACAGAAAGACCCCTTATCTGGAAAACCCCAGGCCCCAAGCATTCTGGATAACAGATCCAATACCTGTATACGTTCATTAACATTTTTCAGTGGTGTTAGTAAATGTAATTGCTACTGGAAGCAGGTTTTGCTATTTTTGTCCTCTGTCCTTCTGGTTTTGTCACTTTGGAGCATCTAATTATCAAACTTGCAGAAACCCTACCTGCTATATTGTTTCAGTGTTCAAAACTAGCAGTGCAGCATGGGACAAGCAAATACTGCTTTAAATTCTAATTGTGTTTACAAATAGAAAAAAAACTGGGTGGCGTTCTAAGGCATATTAGCTCCTTTTTAATTGTCCCTTTGTATTTGTGTAAGTGGAATACTAAGAAATGAATATTTAATGATACTCCTGTGACATGGTGTTCCAAAGCTTCAAGACAAAAAATGATTATGCTGTTATACCTTGCCCTGGGGAGTTGGTGCTTTTATTTTTAACACATAATATACCTCTTTGTTCCAGCCTTTATTAACTTCAGCATTTTAAATAACTTGCTTATACAGTTATCTACTAACCTCTGCTGCCCCAGTGGATACACATCTACCAATACAATGTCTATACCAGGCTACAAATGTCTCATCCAAGTCACAGAGAAGTGATTGGGGGGGCGGGGGGGGGCAGATGTGCTCTTTTTTTTTTTTTTTAAATATAAGTTTTTATTGTTTTATCACGATGAAACATGAGAAATACAATTGAACAAGTACATAAAAAAGTAGGCAAAGGATTTGGAAACCTTAACAGTAAGTATGACATAGACATCTCATATTTTGAGACATTTTGCAATTGGTTTTCATTATTTTATGGTTTTTCAGCTTTTTTTGGTAGTTTGCAATTTTGGCAGTTATCTGGTTGCTATGGTCTTGTTTACCTTAGCAACCAACTAGTACTTTGAAAAGAAGACTGAAATATGAATAGGACCAGAGACTGAATTGAAAGATAAGGAATAAAAGTCACAATAACATTAGATTGAAGCCTTACAGAGCAGTAGTTTTTTGGCTGCGGGAGTCAGTGATTCCCATTTGAAGGTTTTCCTGCTGTTTACGATCGTTTGGATATGAAAATTTAGAGACTTTCGGATCGCTAATACAATATTATCATGACTAATACGATTTTTTCGTAAGCATTTTTGGGATATTTGCAATCATCAGAAATTATCGTATTTAATCCGAATTTTTCCCAATTCAGGATTCGTACTCGTACTTTGATGAACAGACCCCATAGAGTAATCTTCACCAGCTTCCTGCCCACATGTATTGCTACGTGTGTCTATTGCTTAGGACAGTTTAAAAACCACGCAAGCTTCTGACACCATTAGGGCGAGGACACACTGGGCACTTAGTTGCTGCAACTTTTTAAAAAGTTGTGGTGACTAATCTGAGTAGTGAAAATTTGTTTAGTCACAGTGACTTCTATTTTAACCTATGACTGAAAAGTCGCTGCGATTAGTCACAACAACAGACTTTTTTTTTTTTTTAGTCATGGCGACTAATCACCCCCGTGTGTGTTGGCCCTTTCAGTGTTCTTAGGTCTCATGAATGTGGGCTATGAAATGAGGACTTAAAGTTTAGGATGGTTTCCTAAACTCCTTTCAACAATTTAATTCCATAATTCTGGATACATGTGTTGGGTGGTGCTGAACCAAAGGCCCTATAACTTACCATATTCAAATACCTCTATTTACTCCCAGGGTACCAATATTTAGCTATGGTAATTGCAAACCTCTTTAGCCTAGCAGTATATTTATCTATAAACTTGAGTGGACAGAAAACAATGCAGAGAACAGGACAGTCTTAGATAAATGAGTACCTTATTGGTATAAGTAGACAAAGGTTTCTCTTCCACTCTAAGGTAGGCCAAGATGCAGCAGGTACCAAAACTGGTCTAGATATTAGATAGTAACCCATAACCACAAATCTGAAAGCATCATTTGTTGGTCACCTGTATGAAAGAAAACACTTGATTGGTCAGAGTGAGTTATTACAACTGGTGCAAAAGTTGTGCTTTTTATTATATCAGTTACAGAGTGTTAATTGTATATGGACTGAGTTTGCCATATGGGGAGGCTGGCATATCAATTTTTGATCCTGCTTTTTGACATAATACAAATGTGTAATAAAAATCCTGATTAAACTCAAGTGACTTTTTTCACTATTGTGGGATTTTTTATTTGAGAAAAAACTCAAATGGGTTATTTGCAATTGCATTTAATTCTGGGGGACTAAGCTCATCTCAAGCAAAAATTGCATTGCTCCATTCATTTTCAATGAGGCTGTAAAGTTTCAAAAATGTTAATAAATTGAACATCAGTTTACTTGAATGCTTCGGATACACCTCCATTGACTTCTCCTAAACTCTGCAACTTCCATTTGGCAAAGTTTTTTCATTAGAATTTAAGATTTTTCTTGATAAGTGCAGTTCTATAATATATTACTTATAAAGATGTAGCTGCACAGAAACAGCATGAGATGTAAATGATTATTGCAGTACAATATATCAAATCATATTTTGCAAATAAATTTGAGGCTGCAGTACAGTGTCTTTTAATTGAAAATGTATGTTTTTAACATCATCCTTGCAAGTTAATTATGATTAGCTTTAGGGAAAGAGCACTGCAGGTAGTGGGCTATAGCGGAGGAGGAATTTTATTCAGCGATAAATAATGCATTCAATTACTTCTCTCATTTCTCAAATCTCATATATCTTTCCAGCAAAATGAATTTATAGAGATTACCTCCATTGATAGTTAACATTTACAGCCTATAAATTCAGGTGACCAATAAGTGTGACAAGCTTATAAAAAAATGTTCTGCTTTATCATTTTTACGATGATGTTCTAAATCTGTCCCTGCCAATGCATTAGTTTAGGTCCCTCTGCACATTTGCCTACAATACAGCAGGGATTCTCAACCTCTAGGCATAGGGGCAGTTTAAAGGGAAACGAAAGTCAAAGTCACTTGGGGGTGCCAAAATGTTAGGCACCCCCAAGTGACTTTAACCGCTTACCTCGTACCCCGGGCTGGTGCCCCTGTTAGGAGAAAACAGCACCAGCCCGGGGCACCTGGAGCGCAGCGCTTCCGTCTTCCTCGCTTCCTTTTCCTGAGTGCCAGCGGTGGGCGCATGCGCAGTAGAGTGAAAAGCCGACTTTAACATTTAAGTTCGGCTTTTCACTCTACTGCGCATGCGCGCGCAGCGAATCAGCAGCAAGGAAGCGCCGGCAGCTACCCCGGGCTGGTGCTGTTCCTTCCTCACAGGGGCACCAGCCCGGGGTAAAAGGTAGGCGGTCAAAGTCACTTGGGGGTGCCTAACATTTTGGCACCCCCAAGTGACTTTGACTTTATTTTTCCTTTAAGGTGCAAATGGGATCCTTATAGTGAGAGCTTTGAAGTATTTAACGCTGCTCTTCGCCTGCTCTCCTACCTGCGAGCCATTGGGGAGCAGGGATTTATATGCAACAACAGAGGAAGTACAGCCCAGGCCCCACTACTTATTGTTACGCCACTACCGTATATACTCGAGTATAAGCCGATCCGAATATAAGCCGAGGTACCTAATTTTACCTAAGAAAACTGGAACAACTTATTGACTCGAGTATAAGCCTATAGGGTTGGAAATGCAGCGGCTATTGCTAAGTTTCAATGATCACAATAAATACCAATACAATTACATTAAATGAGGCATCGGTGGGGTATATGTTCTTAAATATTTATTTCAAAGAAAAACAGTAAATTAGCTCTGTAAGTGGAGAAGAGGGTCAACAAAAACAATATGGTATCAATAATGATACCTTAAGAGTACTACCCCCTTAGCTCAATCAGCAACCCAGCTAAAACACAAAGAGTTAAAATCATTCAAAACTATGTATAGATTATATAGAATATAAAGTGCAATGTCTAGTGCAGAATGGGACAGGTGAGAACAGTAGATGAAGATGAATTTGGGAGCGGGCCAGGGCACTGAAGGGTCTGGTTGCGGGTGGCCTAATTTGCACACAAAAGAGGGACCCATGGCACCTGACTCGAGTATAAGCCGAGGGTGACTTTTTCAGCACATTTTGGGTGCTGAAAAACTAGGCTTATACTCGAGTATATACAGTAAATGGTTCCCTGGTTTAAAGGAACAGTAACACCAAAAAATGAAAGTGTATAAAAGTAACTCAAATATAATGTGCTGCTGCCCTGCACTGGTAAAAGTTGTGTGTTTACTTCAGAAAGTCTACTATAATTTATATAAATAAGCTGCTATGTAGCCATGGAGGCAGCCATTTAAAGGAGAAAAGGCATAGGCACATAGCAGATAACAGATAAAACACTATTGTATTCTACAGAGCTTATCTGTTATCTGCTACGTAACCTGTGCCTTTTCTCCTTTTTTCCAGCTTGAATGGCTGCCCCCGTGGCTACACAGCAGCTTATTATATAAATTATAGTAGTGTTACTGTAGCAAACACACCAGTTTTACCAGTGCAGGGCAACAGTGCATTATATTTTTATTACTTTAAAGCTCTTTTATTTTTTGGTGTTACTGTTCCTTTAAGGAGAATGCCTGTTTGCTCTTCTAGAGCTCGCTTTGAAGGACAATTAGAATAATAAGGGTGAGATCTGGAGTGAAAATATATTTGTTGTCCTATACCATGTACATAGAGTATTAAGACATCCTCTGGCAAATACATGTTTTTGTAGATAAGTTGTTTAATTCCAGGCAGTGTTATTTTGTTGCTACTAAAGCAAATAAAGTGCTGTTTTGTATAAAACAGGACATTGACTCAAGACTTAGGTCCCTGGTAAGGCCTCACCTTGAGTATAGAGTGCAGTTTTGGGCTCCAGTCCTTAAAAAGGATATTAATGAGCTGGAGAGAGTGCAGAGATGTGCAACTAAACTGGTAAAGGGGATGGAAGATTTAAGCTATGAGGTTAGACTGTCAGGGTTGGGGTTGTTTTCTCTGGAAAAAAGTTGCTTGCGAGGGACATGATTACTCTGTACAGGTACATTAGAGGGGATTATAGGCAGATAGGGGGGGTTCTTTTTTCCCATAAAAATGATCAGCGCACCAGAGGCCACCCCTTTAGATTAGAGGAATGGAGCTTCCATTTGAAGCAGCGTAGGTGGTTTTTCACGGTGAGGGCAGTGAGGTTGGGAAATGCCCTTCCTAGTGATGTTGTAATGGCAGATTCTGTTAATGCCTTTAAGAGGGGCCTGGATGAGTACTTGAACAAGCATAGTATACAAGACCATTGTGATACTATAATCTGCATCAATCAAGTATTGATGTTTGCATATATAGTATATGTATGTTAGTGTATAGATAGGTCAGTATAGGTTTATGTGTGCTGGGTTTACTTGGAAGGGTAGAACTTGATGAACTCTGGTCTTTTTTCAACCCAGTGTAACTATGTAACATATGCAGCTTTTACTGTGACAGGTCTGAATTATTGGCACATCTGTACATGAATGTTATGCACATATTGCAATCTGTTAGCTCACTCCCTGTAAATTGGACCACTTGTTAGTGCTCATGAGTGCTGCTGCTTTCATCAGCCCTCCATTCTTATGTCCCCCATCTTAATACTCTGCCTAAGCCTAACCCTAACATTAAAACAGTAATGGGTTAGAGTAAGGGTGGATGACGCAGGATGATGATGAGGGTGGATAATGACGGCTGACATGGGATAAGCGAAGGAGCATGTAGCTCCCACATTAGCACTGTATTTTTGGGATGTTTACAAATGGAATGTTTATTTGTCTGAAAAACCAAGTGTGGCTTTGTGGCTGGTAAAAACATCTAGACCATTTCCTGGAATTTAGAAAAAATTGCTTGAGTACTTTCTTGATGGCTATTTTCTTCTCAGAAAAGCATTTGTATTATTTTATTCAGTTTTCAATGCAAAGTTATGCAGAGCCAGCGGTGTAAAATCAATCCACTCAGTTTTTACCAACTGCGGTGTAATATCGACATCTTTAAATGAAAAAAACAGCTCTATATACAGTCATACTTTGGTCGCCTATGAAAACATAGAAATAGAAATTGATTCCAAGTGAGCAAATAAAGTGATGGAGGACAGTAGGAAAGGAAACAATAATGAATAGTTTGGGAATATTTTTAGTTATCAATTAGCCACAGGTCTGTAACACATACAGTCCAGAAGGTTCATTCACTCCTGTGTCGGACACAAGCGCAAAAGCACTAAGGCTCCAACTGGCCCTTGGGGGCCCATGCACAGTCAGTGTCGGACTGGCCCACTGGGATGCCAAGAAAACTCTCAGTGGGCCCTCCTGCCCACCCAGCCATTTGCCTTGTACCCTTATACCATGGTCATTTTGAATTTCTCTATGAGAACAAAGAGAAGAAATGGAAGGAAGGAAGGATAGATAGATAGATGATAGATAGATAGATAGATAGATAATATGTGAGGAGAAATGATTAAGAGAAAAAAGAAGGTGTGTGAGACACGTTAGAAAATGTGTCTGGGTCTAAAGTTTTCTGGTGGGCCCATGGCAACCCAGTCCAATACTGCAGTGCTTCCATCTTGGACAGTGGCTATGTATTATACTTTACAGTTCAGAGCTAACGGGATTTTCTTGCACCTTGTGCCGTGATGTGCAATCTAGGGGGTATGACAGGAAATGCTTATATCTGGCTAGCATACAGA
This sequence comes from Xenopus tropicalis, assembly GCF_000004195.4. NCBI lineage: Eukaryota > Metazoa > Chordata > Amphibia > Anura > Pipidae > Xenopus > Xenopus tropicalis. The sequence goes on along the minus strand of NC_030677.2, from coordinate 175,624,395 downwards.
CAGTCCTGGAAGACTGGAAACATTTGCACCAGTGCTTGCACTGTGCACTTTTTCTCTACAGTAATACATGAACCCTCAGGTGTTTGCCCCATTATATTTAACAGCAATGGTTCTCTATATTTGCTAGGGATGCACAGAATCCAGTATTCTACTTAAATTTGGCCTTTTTTTCAGCAGGATTTGAATTTGGCTGAATCCATGCCTCTGGCAAAAACAAATGACTTTTTGTTAAATAAACATGGCAGTTGAAAATTTTTCACCACACATCATTTTCTTTCACCCTTCCTTAACCTAATTTGCCTATGCAAAGGATTCGGATTCAGTTCAGTATGCAGCTGAATCTTTCACAAACGATTCGTGGCTCGGCCAGTTCCCTAATACTTGCTGATACTGGGTACTATTTTTTAGTCGGAACTGTGTCTTTTCCTGCATTTATACTGCAAATGATGCCAAGGCCATCTCCCATAGAGTCAGTTTCAAGCAAATAATTCTAATTCTTAAAAATCATTACCTTTTTCTCTTTAATAATAAAACAGTAGCTTGTACTTGATGTAACTAAGCTGCATGAATTCATATTGGTGGCAAAACAATCCTATTAGGTTTATTAAATGATGAAATGATTTTTAGTAGACTTACAGTATGATGATCCTTATTACAGAAATATCTCTTATTCTAAAGACTCCAGGTTGCAAGCATTTAGGATTATAGATCCTATACCAGTACTTATGCAATCTATTACTTTACAAACTGGTATCTTGTGCTTTATTTATATTTACTGTATGGTTTTGTTATGGATGCTGCTGCTGTTGCACTTGTGGAAGTGCTCCCTACTTACATATCCATCTGCGGTAGATCATTAGTAAACATATCCAGTCTCTCTGACAGATGCAATTGGTCTTACAGCAGACTCTGTAATGTCTTGTCTGGAAAATGACAGATGGCAGCAAGGACAAAAATAGCCTATTGCACGTGTGCGCTTTCTTATAAATGAGTTTAAAATGAATGCTTCATTTAAATAAACCTTTTTAGACAGGAACTCTTATCAAATGTGATACAGTATAATATAACATTTTTAAATATTGCCTTGTTAGACAATACATAGGTGCATTGTATGCACTTAGAGCAAACACCATATTTCATTAGGCACTACTCCATATTGCTGTTGGTTGAAAGTGAAAATGAAGGCCACTATATTACAAAATGCAGATTTGTTAAGGGTACAGCAGTACCTGAGTTGAAACTTCATCAACATACTCAAATGTGCCAAAGGGCTCAATGGCTACCATTATTCCATCTGATGGAACTGTCATGGATCTGGAGCACATGCAGCTGAAAGAGAGGTGGAAGTGCTTCCATAGTCTAGTAACATTAGGCTTCAAGAATTCTGAGGAAGGTGATAATTTGTTGATGCTAGTTATTACAACATAACATTTTTTAAACATAAATGAGCCCAAAATGCAAAGAGCTAGCAAAGAATGCTTAGATCATATACATTTTAGTCCAATCCAGCTGGAAGATATCAGGGCATTGAGAGCAGCACAAATATTGAATATTTAAGCCCTTCACTAATGCAAATGTATTTCCTGGTCATAGGTCTATCTGTGTATGTAGCCTGCCCTACTGCCCATCTGTTCCTATACTTTCACCACCAGTTACTGTGCTACTTGCCTGCCTATTATCTAGTACAGGTATAGGACCCATTATCCAGAATGCTCGGGACCAAGGGTATTCCGGATAAGGGGTCTTTCCGTAATTTGGATCTCCATACCTTAAGTCTACTAAAAAAATAATAAAACATTAATTAAACCCAATAGGATTGTTTTGCATCCAATAAGGATTATTTATATCTTAGTTGGGATCAATTACAAGGAACTGTTTTATTTCTACATAAAAAAAGGAAATCAGTTATAAAATTCTGAATTATTTGCTTATAATGGAGTCTATGGGAGACAGGCTTTCCGTAATTCGGAGCTTTCTGGATAACGGGTTTCCGGATAAGGGGTCCGATACCTGTATTTTACTTTGCTTTTATGCTTGTCCACAGTGCCAGCCTTCCCAGTCACTGCTATTTACCCAGTTCCTGCTCAATTCTTACTAAGCACCCTGATGGCCACTGACCCTGACAATATTATAGCAATGGTGAAGAATATACAAGCAGATTCAGCAGGCCACAATATATATCCATCATTAACAATGACTTTATTGACATCTTTAATCACTTGAATGGGCATTACTAAATGATTTTACATTATAAGCTCTATTAAGCAGGGCCATCTTTAGTTTGGTTAGCCATTGTATTGTTCTGTGTTCAAACACCATGTCCATAATAATTTCAAGACCAGCACACAGCCAGGGTGATTCAGCACCCCTTGACAATCAAATGTGGAAAAAGCAAACAATTGGCACCCAGGAGAAATTCAGGGAGAAATGCCCTGTGTTGTTTTACACACGTTAGTAATAATAATCGCAGCCTGTGATTGCTTGCAATAATCCACATTGCAGACGAAAAAAAAGAAACAATAAAAAAATGCCCAGAAACTGCGTTTCATATGTATTGTTCACTATTACTACTTACATTTATTTTTATTAATTAATTTATATTGATCTAAATTTTGAAATTCTTCAGTGGCTTCTAAGTAACAGTTAATGGAGAATTAAACCCTAAAAATGAATATGGCTAGAAATGGCATTTTTTATATACTGAACTTATTGTACCAGAATAGGTTCAGCATCTTTATAGCAAGCCTTCAAACTTGTGCAGAGGAGCTCCCCATCTTCTTCCCATTTCTGCTGTTTCTTTAGTTAAGCTTTACTTCTCCTTTAAAGAGTTACAGAAGAGTACATGAAACAATTAGAAAACTCATGACCTGTGTTGGTAAGCAAAGGACAAATAAAACACATCATGGCTAAGAGAGTTCAGCAGATTTATCAGGCTCTAATGGAAACTACACTGCCAGCTGCATAAGAAGCCTCCTTAATGGAGCAATATACTGTTCACTAGATTATAGAATGATCATAGAATCACTAATATTTAGACTTTTATTTAGACTGGTCTCCAAGATCTGTTTACCAAGAAGACAAAATTGTTGAAGATTGCAGTAGGTTCCAGGAATTGTCCAATTAGTTGCTGATTTACAAGCAAAGCGGATAGTGTAATAAATAGTCTTAAGTTTGTTACTTGTCTACTAATGGAAAGAGCAATAAAAAAAAAATATATATATATACATCTCTGCACAGACTCATCCCTTCCTATGAGCTTTGGCAGGAGGGGATTACTCAAAGCATGCATTTTTTAGCAGTTTAGAATCACACCATTGTAGCTACTGTATGTGGCCTGCAATTCAATTCAATAGAATCCACCTGTGACCAGTGGTGACAGGCAGTTTTTGGCCAGTAAATCCATCTGAGCTGGAATTCTGGGTCAAAATATTAAAATGTGGGTAAGATTTAATGGTGTTTTACATCTGTGTTTGCACATGGCACAAAAGGGTGATCCTTGCACAGAAGGTCAGAACTTTGCATATTAAATGTGACAATAAATGCCTCAGGTTTAGTAATCCTTATGGTCTTTCATGAACATGTAACACCCCAAGGGCGTAATAGTGCTACTTTCACTGTAAATCTGGTCAATGTACATGTGGGTTAAATGGACATTTTCCAGCAAGAGATACCTAGTCAATGAAAAACAACACACAGATCTCCAGAACTGATTATATAACTAAGAGAGCTCATGTGCATCATAAACAAAGCAGAACTGTCAGGCTTTCCTTTGTCATTGATGCAGGGAATTCCTTAGGGGACACTCTCTAATGGCATCCTACTTTCCAGAAGCTGTGAAGCAGTTTACCCTTAATACCTTTATGAATTTGTAATGACTTGCTTCTATGCTGGATTGGATGCAGCCTAATTCCTGCCCTCATTAGACAACAATTCTCCATGTTAATTGCCTATTGCTCACTTCTTGCTGATTTCCATTCTGTAGTATTTCCCAAGAGTGCCATTTAGGCCACAGGTCCCAGTATGGAAATGAAAAAGGAAGACTATTTGGCTTCCCTGTGACACAGCCATATTCAGCCAATCCATTGTTATAACTCTGACAAGAATTAAATTGTTATGTTCTAGAATTTACAATATATATACTTATAATACCTATTATACACAGTCGAGTCCATAATGTAGTGTTAAAGAATAATTATCTCACTATCCAATATTAATACAAGAGCAATCTCTGCCTCCACATGAACTTGGCTGTGTTTTTAGTATATAATGTACAGTAAGAGACTTAGGTCTTTAGACATTATGTACTGAGCCACTAAGGGGGTTTTAAACTGATTTGGCTGGGAAGAAAAAGAGTAGCATCTCTCACAATCAATCAGCTAAGCACAGGCATACATCCTACCTCCCCCCAAGCAACACACACGTCTATTGTCTCTATACACTTATCCTCTCATCTGTGACCTTTACTTTGTTTACAATATTTTACACACCCACAGCCAAATATATCAATATTAACCCAAAGGGGGGAAGCCAATGTAATACGCAAGCCAATCATCACCGAAGAAACCCGAATGCTAGTATGCATGCTGGTATATTTGTTTGCCTTCCCTGAACAGACTGAAGCTATTGGGAACCAAATTCATAGGGCTGACATTTTCATCCAACTGTTAATGGGATTTTAAATGCAAATCTTCTTATGCAGCTTCAAAGGTTTAAGGTGAAGATGTAGCTTAGGTAATTGACTTGGAGATAACTGAAAAAAAATGTACGCGTATTTCAGAATGACACGGTAACTATGGCAACCAATGTTCCAGTTTGCCAAGGGAAAAAATGTTTTATCATTTATACAATCTGTGAAACCTTCAACAGAAACATCTATTGTATTAGCTGCAAATCTATGTACACAAACACATTAAGTAGCAAGTTTTTGGAGGGGGATACAGATACAGGATCTATTATCCAGAATGCTAGGGATCTGAGGTTTTTGGGATAAGTGTTTTTTGTAATTTGGATCATCATACCATCAGTCTGCTGAAAAATATTTAAACAAACATAAAACCAATTGTATTGTTTTGCCTCCAATATTGATTCATGCAGCTTAGTTGTAGCACAAGGTGCTGTTTTATTATTACAGAGAAAAAGGAAATAAGAATTACTTGCTTAAAGTGGAATCTATGGGACTCTACAGCAAAAGGCCATCGTGTAATTCTGAGCTTTCTGGATACAGAGGTTCCAGATAAAAAAAATCCCACACCCTGATAAATGCACTTTCATAAGCCTGCTCTTTGATACAGTGTCAACCATATTGTATTCAGTTTGAGTTGCATGGAGGCAAAGTATGAAACATTAGCAGAAAAATGCCCTCTTGTAAACCTTGTGCATTCCCTCAAATATAGGCTTCCTTGTCCCCTTTTCATACCAAACAAAAACAGACAATGCCACTAAATCTGCACTACTGGCCATGCTATTATTGTCACAGCTAGCAATACAAACCTCACCTTAAAGGTGGGCATACACGTAGCAGTTCCGATCTTTCGGGTGACCATTGGTCGAAGGAAAGATTGTTCCCACCCTCCACTGACATTCAGGGCCAAATCGACAGACATGGAGGTAGAAACAATATAAATTATACCTTCACCTGGTAAGTCAGCCCTGAATGTAGATTTTGTTCGAGCGCCTTCAATGGCACCCGATCAAAATCTTTTAACCTGGGCATTCGACGAGTCGACCAATATCCGCAGCCTTCTGTGATATCGTTTGCCTCATCGAGCCGCCATACACGCACAGAATATTATACTAAACAAGGTTTTGTACAATAATATCATGTGCATATGGCCGGCTTAACTTCCACTGAGCTATATATCCATTTATGTCATAAAATTCACAGGTATAGTCCCAGGAATAGTAAAGACAATGCCCATACAACGGCCAATGTACCACAGTTTAGTTGGCAGCCAAAATCTTCCTGTGGTAACCTTAATTAGCTTGCAAGAGGGAACCACTGTGTCTCTGCTAAATCCTCTTATCTCTTTCCTGCCGCCTAATTCATGCGATCCTTTCACAGTTACCCAGCTTGGGCTTGTGACCTAATACATGAGGAATATTCAGATGCAACTAGGGTTCAATTAGACACAAAATAAAAAAAAGGACAACCAGACACAGACCCAGCCCCACTTACAGCACATACAAAGAGAAAGCATAATGATGTGTTAACTAGACCCCAATGCTAGGCTAGAAATAACTTAAGGAAAAAAAATGCCACTACTCTACATATAGTGATGCCAAATCAAACAGTTGTATGCCAAATGTTTATTTTCCAACACTGTGCTTAACTGATGGCCACCTGATGTTTTAGCTTTCAGAGCAATACATTTCAACTAAGTAGAATTAATCATAGCTCATGTAATGAAGTGCATTATCAGCCATATAATATGTGCTAATCACTCCAGACACAGCATAGTCATTACTGGCACATAATTCTAAATAGGATTACTCAATATTGGTTTGACATTTTGTACAAACATGACAACACATCACATTTGTTTCACAAATGGCATATTACAATTATTTTTACTTGTACGGCCTTTGATCTGTATTGGTGTAATGACAGATAGCTCTATTTATATATAAATATATACTAACCAAAACAGGTGTAATGTTGAGTTTAGCAATTCAGTTATACCAATTATATTTAAAGGGAGGGTGTCTCAGTGCTAACTTGGAGAACTGCACCTTATTGTTAAGGCCAGGCTTAATGCATCACAGCAATGCCTTTATTGCCTTTCAACTGATAGTCCAGTAAAAAAGTCAAAACAAAGAGATAAGCTGTAATAAGAATAAATAACTATATTGTGAATTTGCAGCTATTGTATAAATATTGTTATATTCTGTTTTGGTCTGAAAAATGCATATTTTTTTGCTATAGTTTATACAGGAGCAGTGGCCAACTCCATGTTGTAATGCCCACCCTCCCTAGCTACAGTCAGGTGATCCAAATGGACCAATAAAAGAGCAACCATTTGGGAGTTTTAACTTAAGCTTAATGCACAAAATATCTTAATGTCTTTAGCATATTGCTAATGGATGAATGCAGAGGACCTTTTGTCTTTGTCTGTAAGGGTTTTTATATTGTCAAAGTTCTAAAGCAACTGTATACTGCAGCAGCACTATTCTGTATACACTATGCTATGGCATAGTGTATATGAAATTATACAAATTCTATAGCATGAATGATACAGATAATGGCAACTGAAGGAAGATTTCTGCACATTCGATTATGTGAATTGCTACTGCTATGGGACTTTAGTATGTAACAATATTTCTGTATTGCAGCGGAAACACATAATTTGGAGTTACGAGCAGATATAAACACTAGAGAAAGCCTGATCTTATAAAATAAACAGTTCACTCAGTATGTTTTCTATTACTTAATACCATAGATATATAGTAGATGAGCAACATGTAAGAGAAGCAGTGGTGCTAGCCATTTGTTCCATTTGTGTCTAACACTTGATTTCCCAGTTGCTGGGTGGGGGAATGAGTAGTCGCCTGTGATGATATGCATAGTTAGCTGTAAATAAATTATTTACGCAACATGAATATCTTTGTGCAAGGTTAAATAATCTTTAAAAATGTCTTCAGCCCAAAATCAGGCATGCAAACAATTTCCCACTGCTGTCATTTTTGTTTTTGCTGCAAATATGTAGAAAAAACATCTATATAAAGACTTTTTCAAACCTCACCTTTTAATAGGATTCTAAATATATCCATGCAATGGTAATATCTAAATGTGATACAATAGTTTAGAATTTCACTGCCATTTGGAAACCCTCCAACCAATTCCCCAGGCAAAGCAGTCCTTCCTATCATTTCTTACTAGCCTTCCAATCAGTAGCATAATGATAGCAAAAAATCTTTGGAGAGGGTTGGCGCACAGCGAATCCTCCCCAGAATTTGCCACCCAAACACCCCCTGCCCATCATCCACCCGCCTGCTTCCACTGGTAACTAGCTGCAGGTAAGAGAGCAGACCCAGCAGTCCAGGTCCGCTTCCTTCATAGTTACGCTAATTCTTCCAGTATCAATGAATAGTGCTGATTATTTGCCCAGAAAACACACTTCTTCAGTTTTATTCACCTGCTGCTTCTCTGCAGTATTTGTTTAGGTAATGAGTAGTATCTGGTGCTCCACAATAAGAGAAGGAAGAGACATCATGAAGGCAACTATCATTAAAAACCTGACTTCTAACAGTTCCTGTACATGATCACATATTAACTGATTTAGTCTTTCTGATGAAACTGGCAGCCTAGATACTGCCATAATAATTCAACAAATTCAACAAAATCTGGTTACCCATAGAATCATAGAAACCATAGGCTGGACAAATTGCATTTAGCTTCTATATGAAACAAACAAAGAGTATGTAATTATCAGCTTTGTGCCTTAGCTACAGCATTGGCTTATTGTGATGGCTCATTCTGCAAGCTTTCAAGGCAAATAGGTTTCTTCTTTATTCATATTATAATTATGCTTGACCTAGTTTACTCAAAAGCTTGCACTATTATCCACCGTAGCCAAGGTATCAGAGAAACTTCACTAACCAAGGCGAGCACGGTGATCCTCTCTACAGCTTCAGAATTGAATTTGTTGGAAAGGCACACCATGGCTACCTTGTGCCAGTAAGTGTTGATCTTTGCACCTTGCTACCTATGCCCTGAAGCAGGCAAAACCCCACAAATTACTGCATGACACTTTTATAGATTGATGAAAGCAGATACAAAAGCATTGTTATAAGGCATTTTAGCAACTGGCAATGCCTCTAGCAAAAAAGCTCTATAACCTTCATGCAAATCAAATATTTTAACTTGATGTCGAAATTACAGATATTTACTGGCATGTATATATATATGTTTCCACACCCCTTCATTAATGGGCACAGACCAGAATGTTGCATTGTAGGTAAAAGTATTAAGTAGCCCCAAAACTTTTTGCACATTGCACTCCTTTACTAAACAGGCCTTTCTATCTGCCCTTTTTTTGTTTTAATGAATGGTACCCATAGCTCGACTACACATTCAAGTTGAGACCTAGCAGAGGTTATATACAAAAATTCCAAAACATAATTTTTTCTGTGCCTTAAGTTCTGTAAATGGCAATGACATTTCTTAATTAGGAATATCACAACCTTTCCAATGGTTTGTCATAAAACATTTTCATTTAGTAAATGTGTGTGTTTATTTTGCACTTCCCAAACACATAACTTGCCATATCTCTTCATTATAGCTGCCATTTAGCTGCCCAGGCTCCCATTCTCCAGATCAGCTTGAAGCCAACTAGCATTTTGGCTGGAATTTATTACCCTGGAAATAAACTTATACTGCTCTTTATATCAACTTCAAGATCGCTGGTTAAAAATAAAGAAATACATAAACAATAAAAGTAGTCTGTGCCATTTATAAGCCATTTAAACTACATTGGCATTGTACAGTGTTTATTGTGCAGTGTTTATTGCAAGATAATGGTCTCATACACAGTAGAGCTCTGCTACCAGTGCAGCATTTTCTAAAGAAAATCCAGCAGGGTGTTTAGCAAAATCCACCCATAGTAACTGAACCAAAACATCATAAATCTTTCTTTATCCCTTATTTGATACTGGTCTCATATTTTTCTGTTTCACAAAGTTCCATTAAACTCTTGTTTAGACAAAGATGGCAGCTCAACAAGATTTTTTAATTAAAAGTATTTTAATTCAGTAATTAAAGCCATCAAACGTGCCATGAATTATAATAGCTGGTGTGTTTGGATACTTTAGAATTAATGCTTCATTTTTAGTCCAAATGAGTTGATTTCAGGGGTTCTGAAAAAAAGTCAAGCAGCAATTGTACGGTATTTGTCACTGGTTTAGACTATTGGGACATAGGGTTAGTAGTTCATATAGATAAAAAGATTTTTACAGTTTGTAACCCTTTCTTGGCTGTAACAAGCCAACAGCACGGCTAGATAGGCCTTGAGCATGGGGTACACGTGACTCAATCCTTCAGGATGGGCCTTCGCTATGTGGAAGTAACCAAACGGAGCTATGGTGTAGTGCAACTACAACCCACTGTAGCTGTGTGCAGTGCAGAATAACAAATGGGCGCCAGAAGGTTCTTGCAGTTTAACAGTAGAACTGGTTTATTGTCAGAGACAAGTAACTTGCAGGGTTATACAATATACTCACACATCAGTTAGCATAGCTTTCTCTGAGGACAGCACAGAGAGGGTGCACACCCGCTCCTCCCAACTCCCCTTGAGCCAGGCAGGATCAGTGCCACCGGTTCAGTTGCTCACTCTGTGGAACAGCTAGCTGGATACCACACTCCTCAGGCCCCACGGCAACTTTGGATCAGGGTTCAATCTACCTGCCTCCTAGGTCTAAACCGTGGCCCTACACTAAGGCAACAGTGCCTGTCTGGAAGGGTACTCCCACAGCTACTTTCCTCTGAGCCAAACTGCTCGTGCTCTCTTCCCTCACTATCTCACTTTCCTAGAAAGTGCTCCACAAAACTTGCTATCTAACTGGTCCTCATTCACGGGGTCCCTGTCCCCGACTTCACCAGAGTGGCTGACACACTCTGGGGCACATGGCTTTACTGGAGGCCTAGTCTTCTCCCTCCAGGCTCAGAGACTCCTTTCCTTGCAGGACACAGGCAGCCAAAGAGGCAGACCCACCCCCCTGCTAAACACTATATCAGAGTGCCAAGGGAGTGGTCTCCCTGTGAACCAATAATCACACATCTGAACTCAAAACTGATACAGGGGTCTTTGCCCAGTAACAGCACAAAACCAGGAAGCTGCAGGGTTTAAAGCCATAGGGACTAGTTAACCCTATGGATCCCTACAAGTTGATTGTGGAAGTCTGTGGAAACTGAGATATAAAACATAAAGGGATATTAATAAGCAAACTTATTTTCTGAAGACTTGGAAAAGCTGCTACTAAAATAATGGCAGAAGTGATGGAGAGAGGATATGAAAGACAGAAGAATTATTGTCATCGTCAATTATGCAGCAGCGCAAAATAGTTTGTTTTGAGCCATACGACCCCAATATATTTGCTGCATTGTTTCATGATATTGGACAGGACTGCTCAGACCTTTATCTATGCTCTGAGGATGCCTAGAAGGTTGAAAATGGTGGGGCATGGCATGGTGATATAGATAACTATAGTGTAGATATCTCTTTGTTATATTGTAGTTAAGCCCTGCCCAGGATAATATTGTCTGCAGCTCGGCTTCTCCTGTAGTCCTATACAGGGCCCTCTAACCCACATACTGTAGGTAGGACTATGTATGGGACTAAAACAAGAACCTTCCCAAGCATCTGTCAGGTTTTTAAATCCTAATTCCTGCTACGGTTTTCTCTTCAACAGTTCTGTGGAGACCTTTATTGCAAACTAATCATTGGTCTGGAGGCCAAACAATTGAAGATCACCTCTAAAACCTTTTTTTTATTGCCCCATCTGAAGCGCCATGTCTTTAATTAATAAAATAAAGTTTTGGTAATTTTTATTTTGGAAATTAACAGTGCACCATTTCTTTCCTTTTTGAAAATTCAAGCAATTGGATTAGGAGCAGACAGCATCTCCTCTTTTGATATTGTTACCACTTGCACTTTTAGCAACTTTGAGAGTAGATATCTGTTTTAATTAATTAATTAATTTTAATGTTAATGCACAATGGTATCTTTTATTGTCTTTTCACACATTGATTGAATGGGTTGCCATTGCTGAAATGCTGAGGGATCAAGTAGTCTTTTGAAAAGCAATCCTTATTCCTCATCCTCAATCCAACATTGTTTGTGAGTATATAGGCAGGAGGGGGAGCACTGTGGTGGACCCTTACCTGATTTGTTTTTACATTTTACTCACATTGCCTGCTAATTGGTAACAGGATTTTAAAACCTTGTAATTATACCATTGGTGATACACTAGGGCAGTTTTCCCTTGTGCGCTCTCTCCTTTTCTTTTATCCTGGTTGGTGTGTATGAAGCTGAGGATTCTACAATATTGAGAGCTGCCTTACTTGGATTTGAGTTTAGCATGAAACCTTTATTTTTTTATCGGTGAAGCAATAGAATTAGTCTGATTTGGACCATCACTTGATTGGTCAACTTGGGCAAAAATGTGTTTGTTTTGTGACCTCGGGTCTCAACATATATGGCTAACTTTAGAGACAATGGGTATGCAGTGGGAGTGGGATTGGCTTTTAGCAATTTTTTGTGATGCTGGTGTTCAGCATGGCTCAGCACTGGTGCTAAGCACTAACACCTATCCTATTTATTACTCACTGTTGCAAATGAAACAGGGATTAGTGGTTGAAAGTTTTTCTGCGTTTTTATAAATCATTTCAGAATGCAAAAGAAATTACTGAATCTAGAAACATTGATTTTAATTAATAATTAATTAACCATTGCTACCATCTAATTTATACATATTACGATGCCTCATTAATTAGATCCTTAATCTTTGTATTTGTGTACCTGGACAATTTGCATAGTAGGGTGGTAACACACATTCACATCAGAGAGATTTGTGCTAACAGTACAAACAGCATACATCCTAGTCACTGTGTGGACAATAGCCATCTAGATCAACTTTTAGGGGTCAAGTGATAAACTGAACTAGAGATGAGAATTTTACCACACAATGTAATATTCGGGAAGGAAAAATGGATACACATTAAAAGTTATTGATAAAGCAAGCTAACTCTATTTATCTTGAAATGTGTCTGTGAATAAACACATAAGAGAATAAACAGGGCACAGGCAACAAAAAATATGATTGTCAATAGTTTGGAGATGTGAGGCATCATAGGTGTAAAGCATGTACATTTTTATAAACAGGGAATTTATAGCTCTGGGAAACATGTAGGGACCTAGAGGGTTAACAACTCCTATAGCTTTAAATGCCTACACTTCCTTATTTCACTGTTACTGGGCAGATGCCCATATATCTATTTTCCTATTGGCATGTTCTGTATCATTGGCTCTTAAGGCTTATGACCACTTCATGCCCATTGTAATATAGTGTTTAGCAGGAGGTAGGTACTTCCTCTTTGGCCTGCATCTGTTGAACCAGGTGGATGTTCCACTGAGCCTGGGATCATTGTTATTTATGCACTTTCTAGGAATGTGAGATAGTCAGCTTTAGTTAGATAGAGCAGATTTCTCACTCCAACCAGGAGAGATAGCTGGGAGTATTCTTCTTTACAGTCTCTGCTGCTTTAATGAAGGGACCTCAGTAGTGATGAGGGTATCAGGCATAGTCTTCTCCCTGATCCACATCTGCTGTAGGGGATCTGGTCCCTTAAGGAAGAAATCCTAAGGATAAAGTGTGCTTACCAACTACTCTCCACAGTGGTGCATCTGTACATTGCTTGCTCTGCACTTAACCTGCCAATCCATTGTTCTACATCTACATTGTGAGTATTTATTGCTAACTCCGTGGATCATTTGTCTTGGACAAATAAATCACTTGTGTTTGAGTTTGCTGCAAGAGCCTTCTGACGTCCATTATTTCTCTTGTTTTGCACTCAAGTGACTTGTAGTTGCACTACCTCCCCCCTTGATCCTTCCACATTGGGAAGGCCCATCCTGTGTGTTCACGTGTACTCCATGCTCTATATCCTATCTAGCTGGTCTTTGTTTTACAGCCAAAAAGGGGTTACAAACATAATAGGCAACACTATATTACGATGGGCAATTTTGGGTTCTCCAGGGGTCTCAATATTGGATTTTTGAATATCAAAAAAAAGTATGTTAAATGTTGTACCGAGAGCATGCATTAAGGTTTTTCATAAACTATGAATCATTTTAATTGGGGCATTTCTCTTTTATTATATTGGTAACTTGTATGCCCCACAGTATAAACAGACCTGGTCTTCAAAGTAGGGATAACCATAGCCTAGTGCTGGAGCACAATCCACAAGTAGAGAATTTGTTCTCTAACACACAAATAAGTTGCTGCCACTCTCAATTTTACCAGCAGGGAGGATGTGAGTTTATATCGCAGTCCATCAGTAGTGGCTATCAGTCAGTGTGCAAATAACATAGTATTTGCACCTTTAATGGTGCATTAAGTACAAGGCAGTAGAACACCTTATGTCCCTGGTGCACCTTTCTTTGAGTGCCATGTATCACAAACAGGGAAAGGTCACACAAGGGGGGCCAAATGCCCATGTGCGTAAGTATACAACATTGTATGGACAATGAAGAGATTGAAAAACTTTTGCCACCCACGTGCTGTGCTAAATAGAGCTGATCTAATTAATATTCTGGGATCAGTGATTACACTGTGCACCCACAGAGACCTGTTGGGTGAAGACCATCTTGAGACCTGTTGGTAGAGGACCGCATCAAAGTAACAATGGAATTTTCAAACCTGCCCAATTTTCAGCCAGATATCAGTCGAGTTGGTAGCCCGAGGGCTCGACACCTGGTCCTAGAAGCTGCTTACTGTCTGGAGGGGCCCACGTTACAGCTTTTACCAGCTCAAGCTGTCTCACATGGCAGAACACTTTTGTTTAAAGCCTAAACTTCAGCATTTAACGTTTATTTACTAGAATTTGGTAGCATTTTGTTTCCTCATATATGAATTTGTGCCTAAGGGAAGATACTTGCCTCGACTCACCACTGACTGTGCTAGACATAGATCAACAATGTGCATTAAATAAGGTTTTATATTATAGCTGAGGTCTTCTAGAAAAGGGAACTGGCAAATTTAACGGGCAACTAAAATTTTATGTGCCATCAAACTCTTGCTTTTTCATGTTTTCATCCAGGTAAAATCCAGCTGAAAGCCTGCTTACACTATGAAAATATAAGAGCATCCGTGTTTTCTGAATGTAATACCCAGTCGTTCTGCTATAAACAAATTTAGCTGTGATGGTAGATGCTTAAATTTTCAGTGTCAGTTCCCATGGCAACTGGACTTGACTTCGATGCCCTACTGAGTTCAGCATGAATTATTCTAAGTAACATAATATTGCAAGAGGTTTCTAAATTTAAAGGAAAATCTGACTCATCTCTACAATGCATGAAGTGAAATTCATGCAGTTTCTGTAGAAATAAAAGTAAGATGTAATTAGATTTTCACAAGAGAAAATGAAAGTGCTTGAGGGGTACTACCTCTTGTTTGATCTCTTATGCTATAAATGCTTAATATTGCCAAGCTGCATTACAGAATGAATACATGAATGATTTATTTTGGGATCAGATTATGATGTAGAAAGTCACAACTTGTGGCCATTTTAAATAGGAAAGAGTTGCTTGGAAATATAAAAAGGCATTTAGGCAGTAAAGTGTCTTTTTAAGACACAGTAAGGCTTATTTATGAAGCACAACCGCAGTTGCAGTCTTGCAAACATTGATGCAGCCCTCTCCCAAGTAGGCACCATGCCTTAAAGTTACAAGTGCCTAAAGCCGCTCCTTGCATTTGTGCATTTTGGTGTGAAACACCAAAGCGTCCCACCAATCTATTATGAGTCATGCACAGTACCTATTGATGCTCAACACCACTCAGTCATTCC
This sequence comes from Xenopus tropicalis, assembly GCF_000004195.4. Lineage (NCBI taxonomy): Eukaryota > Metazoa > Chordata > Amphibia > Anura > Pipidae > Xenopus > Xenopus tropicalis. Next base: position 175,608,836 of record NC_030677.2, on the reverse strand, counting down.
TGCCACCCTTTCTAAATCTAGTGTTGCTACGCCTATTGATACAGGGGAATCCTGAAGCTACCGCCACCTCCTGACCAGACGGTAGCTCCAGGTTTCCCTTCACCCAAGTGTCAAGAGGTGCACACTTGTGCCTAAAGAATCGAGCACAGATGTCACTCACACCTACTCACCGAAAAATGATGCCAGACAGACTTCTGTGCAATTTGTGTCAAGTGTATTACTCCTTGTGACTGCAATGATGCTGGAATTCTGGGAAAAAACACACTGCATTGTGGGATAAAAACATGGCAATTGCTCTTGAAATGTGTGCACTTTGCCCTGTGTGCTTGCGGATGCTAATGACTCTTAAGGAGCACCATCAAAACAAATGCCAGATACCCTATAACTACCAATATAGCCAAAATAAATCAGGTTGGCATGGAGCATGAATAAAATTTAGAATTTTTTCTCAAAAACAAGAAGACAAAAGTAGAAGTAACTCTTCCAACAGGGACTTTCGAATTCTTTATACAGTTGTAAAACAGTCAAGAACTGCATGGCACTGCTGATGTAGGCCCTGTCCCAACACAAGTTCTCAGCGATATAAGGTATCCTTACATTAAATCATGTAAACTATTTTTAAAGTTAATGTGTGGAAAATGTATTAGAGGCAAATCTAAGGAATCTTATTGCCCCACCCCATGCTGTCCAACAGACTTAACATTATTTTACTACAACCTAAAAATCTGCAACACCATATCAGATATAGGAATTGTGCTGCTTAAAAAACAACAATAATAATACAAAAAATGTTGCTTTCGCTGATGGAGCCATGACAGCCAATTTTACCTAAAATCCCTGTGGCTATGGATTTTCTGTCTGTTATCAGTTTTGCTTAAGTTTGAGCCTAAAGTGTACATTAATAGGCAGAAGAAGTCTCAAGAAGCGTTTTACAAAAAGGTAAGTTTCTCTCTTTTGTAAATGTACATGTTATATACCACTTACGACTCTCATGTACTTGTGGGACCATTCAGTGGTGAAGAACCCTCAGTCCAAGAGTCCCATATCTTCCTAAACTGATAGATGTCACACAATAATGTCAATTACACAGTAACTGAGAATTTTCCCCTGAAAAATCTACCAAATGAATATATTCATTTATAAGGTTTCCAGTGGGTGAAACCTTTTAAATCAATATAAGTATGTTGACTTATCATTATGATGCATATCTCTCTAGCATATTAAAATAATCATGTTGTGCATTGTGACTTTACTGTGACTTAAATAAATGTTATTTTAGAATGTGAAGGAGAGCAGGGTACTAGTACAAGGCATCGAAGAAGAGATCTACAGAACGTACAAGAAAGAATTAAGGTGAAAATACAAATGAAGCAATAAACATGTTTCTGTTAAATGCCGTTCATTTTCTGATTATTTGTAACATGTCTCAATACTATATACAGTAATTTTACAAATATGCTGCTTGTCAGCAGGAACAAAGGTCAAACATAGCTTTATATGTAATAATGATAGGGTTTTGCTTACATTAGAGCAGAGAAATGCATAATCTGTGATATGCCTAGGATGGTGCCTGATTGGATTGAGCTACCTTATAAATATGCAATGCTGAGAAAATATACAATCCCATGCATGTTTATAGATCATTGCTTTTCTAGTAAACAAACTGCCTGTTTTCTTTGCCTCAACTGAAGATCTTGGCTGTTTCTACATTAATGGCTTTATTAATTTTAGGAATATTATAAGGATGCCAAGAAGAGTGTCTGTCTACCTGCACTTAGTTGAAAAGTACATTTACTTTTCCGTTTGTGAGTCCAGCAATTAAACTATTTAAGCAGGTGATCGAAACGGAGGGCATGAATAGAGCCTCCACATGTACGGTACTTATAAGACTAACATATCTAAGCGGGATCATATGGCACTTAAATCCCTTGGATGATAGCAATATTGTGATCTGCCCTGTGGATAAGGGAGGTAGTATAGTCCTAATGAATTATTGTGAGGAAATTTTGGGGCAACCGGGCAATCAAGCAGTTTGTATAAAGTTATTAGGAGATCCTATATCACGTTTTAAGGCAAGGGTCTTTAAAGTGATAGATGGGGCACTTGAACTTGGTGTGATGAATACCCAATAATTGGATTTTTTGAAACAGGAACATCCAAAGTGCCCGGTATTATATACTTTACCTAAATACTTTTAATGGTTGGCCGATAGTTTTGGGTCGTGAGTCTCTGTTGCACCCTGTTTGTTTGTATATAGATACAGTTTTACAGCCAGTCGTTTGCAACACTCCAACATTCCTGAAGCATACACCCCATTTGCTACACTGTGTTAAACATTTGTCTCAGCCCAATGATGATACCTGCTGGTTGGCAAGCATTGATGTGGTGAGTTTGTATACTATAATTCCACACATGGCCCACCAATACCATTTGTGTTGGATTTGTTGAACTTGACCTTTTCCCTTAGCTATTTTCGGTTTAAACATGGTTATTTTTTACAGATGGCTGGGACAGCCATGGCACCTGCTTATGCCAACCTCTACATGCACCAATATGAGCAACAATACATGATACCCTAATGTGGTCATAAATTTGTATTTTTCCGTCGCTCTATAGACAATAGTGGTCAAGGAGCTAAATGCTATTGATGGTCCAGTGAGGTTCACATATGAGATCCATCGGTCGAAAATTCATTTTTTGGATGTAAAGCTTATGTTAAATGGTGATCATTTAGAGTATACTCTCTACAGGAAGCCCACTGATAAAAATGTTCTACTCCACCATGATAGTTGCCACCCAGGGTCTATGAAAAAATCTTTGCCTATCTCCCAGTTCTGCAGAGTAATAAAATATAATTCGAGTGAACAGTTGACTGAACAACAGCTTAAGGGCTCTGGCACACGGTGAGATTAGTCGCCCGCGACAAATCTCCCTTGAAGCGGGCAACTAATCTCCCCAAAATGCCATCCCACCGGCGAAAATGTAAATCGCCGGTGGGATGGCATATGTGGCGCTGCGATTTCCCCTAATCTCCCCGTGTGCCAGAGCCCTAAGGAGATGTAGGTGTGTTTTAAGGATAGGGGGTATCCTGATAAGGTCTTGGAACAAGCCCTGAGAATAGCACAAAAAACATGTGGTCGTAACAATCGAGCTGATAAGAGACAGACTGGTCTAATGTTTAGTACTAGATACAATGAATGCACTAGATATATGAGTCAGTGCATTAAAAAACATTGGAACATTATTAGTGCTGATAAGGATCTATTGAAGTTAGTTCCAGAGCCCCCGATTGTATGCTACAAGAGGGGTACTAGTGTTTGTGATCTTTTGGTTAAGGGCGATCCAGTTAAGTGCTACACTAAGAAGCACAATACATGGTTACCAACAGGCTATTTCCATTGTCCGAACTGTATTTCTTGTAGATAATTGACACCAGGCAATTATTTTCTACATCCGCAAACAGGGAAACGATTGATGATTAGACATCACATTACTTGTACCACCACACATGTGATTTACTTGATAACATGTCCTTGCAGGCTTTCTTATGTTGGAAAAAACGACTAGACCTAAAGGTTACGTATTGATGCACATAGGTTTGCAATTAGCACAGCATTCAGGGATGGTACAACTAATAAACCCATAGCTAAACACTTTTTGGAAAAGACTCCCTACACTGAGGTATTTAGCCATAGACCATGTACCACCTTTGTGGAGAGGAGGAGACAGATCCAGGCTATTGCTCCAGAGAGAGGTGTTCTGGATCAAAAAAATGAACACCGTAGCTCCACTGGGGTTAAATTAATGTTGTTCCTTTTTGTGCTTTTTAAATCAATGTTAATTTTTTCATATCTACTTGCTACAGTGTTACTGTCTGAATGTGCTATATATGGTGTTATCTTGCCTCTGCTGTGTTCATCGCGTTATATCTGTGGATATGTTTTTAATTTATGTACTCCTTCTAATTGTGCGTGCACCTGTATTATTGAAGTTGAATGATAATTATTCTATCCAGTATACCGGGTTCCAGTCATATGACTGAGGGAAATGCACATGGTTGGGTGAGTGCTATGGGTTTTTATATATATATATACTATGTATTTTAGTGTGAACTGGGTCTTGATAAAGGTCTTAAATGGAGACTGAAACGTTAGCCTGTATTTAGATGTTCTGAATAAAAGTTTTTTTTATTTTTATAAGAAAGGTCCTCAGTGTGCACCTTTTTTCATATATATACATATATATATTATTGTTTGTATGGCAGAATCAGAGATCACCTACAGGAAATAATGCAGCTAACTGTAACAGGAAGAAGTGTGGGAGTAAAAGAGAGAACTGATATGATTTCACAGGTATGTGTGCCCTTGGTTTGTTACTGTTACACAAATATTTACTGATTTATATACAGTATATTTCAGTTTGACAAGATTCTTTAATAGGCCAGTTAATATGGTATAAACTATCTGCTGGTAAAGTATTTTTTCTGGGGGTATAGTTTTCTTTAAAAAGAGGAAACATCAACTATACCCATAGACTCCATTATAAGAAAATAATTCACATTTTTAAAAATGTCCTTTTCCTTTGTAATAATAAAACAGCACCTTGTACTTGATCCCAACTAAGATATAATTAATCCTTTCTGAAATGATTTTTAGTAGACTTAAGTTATGAAGATCCAAATTATGGAAAGATCCCTTATCCGGATTGGATACCTGATTGGATACCTGTATTGTAGTAATGTGTATGATATTTATGAGGAACATTTATTTTATTACATATTTAGTAGAATGACAGGATATCTTTGTAAACAGAATTACATTTTTCACATTTGTATACATTAATAGAAAAAATAATTTCAAAGTGTGACACTTTCAGGCCAAATATGAATGATTGAATCAGAAAGCAAATATTAATCTTTATTTGGCTTAGAATATTACTTTCTTGCTTCCCTACTTCTGTACTTTTCTCCATTGAAAAGCCAGTACCTAATGAGAGACGACAAATGTTGATTAATTGATACAAATAGACTGATTGTTACAATTCCTTTTGCAGAAGTGTTAGACTTGGGGAAGGCAGATTATGAACCATCAGCTGCAGCAGAACTACATCTTCTAGAAGTACTCTAATAATCTCAGCTAATGAGAGAAGTTGTAGATCTGCAACAGTCTCCTAAAGGTGGCCATACACGCACCGATATTATCGTACGAAACCTCGTTTCGTACGATAATCGGTGCGTGTATGGCATGTCGGCGAGTCGACCGATATCGCAGGAAGCTGCCGATATCGGACGACTCGCCGATCGGACAAGTTTGAAAATTTTGATCGGGCGCCATAGAAGGCGCCTGACCAAAATTCTCCCTTCAGAGCTGAATCGGCAGAAGGAGGTAGAAATCCTATTGTTTCTACCTCCTTACCTGCCGATTCAGCCCTGAATGGTGTGTGGCGGATCTTACGATGTTTCGTGCGACCGATGGTCGTACGAAACATCGTCGGATCGCCACGTGTATGGCCACCTTAACTCTTCTATAGAACCACTGTAAACAGGGGCGGGCCAAGCCGACCGGGCACCCTAGGCGCATGTGCTTTGGCACATGCACAGTTGTGGGGGGAGGGGAGACTTGCGATGGATCATTGCCCTCACCGTGTAATGACAAGCAGCGGGGCAATGACTAATGAGAGCGGACTAGGGTTAGGCAGGAGAGGCTCCTGCCTGGTGCCCCCCAATTGTTGTGCCCTAGGCAGCTGCCTCTTCTGCCTACCCCTAGTTCCGGCCCTGACTGTAAATGTCTGTGATTGTGAAAAATGAGGGAGATCATTGTTGCTATGGTTTTAAATAATAATATTAACACTATTCTCCAGTTACTGAATATAAAGTAACCACATCTGTTTTCAAGCAACCAAAATACATGGCAGTGCTGGCCATTTACCATTAAATAGCCACTATGTTAGGTTAATAATTATAAAATCAGCTATGTGACTTATCAATGACAACCTTTCAGCCTACACAAAATCATTAAGTACACGAATAATAGCAATTTCCATTATTGACAGAAGCCTCACTTAGTGGCTCGTCTGCTGCCTGGTTCTTTGTCTCCTTTGTTAATCTGTGTTATTTTTACGATTAGTTCTCCACCGAACACATGTATATATGATGATTTATTTATAGGGTTCCATATGTGTAGTGTTACTTAGTAGAAACAGAGCTTAGTATCTGAGCCCAGAAACAAACCCCCACTCAGTCTGTTTACTATTCCCCCCATGGGTTTAAATAAGCATCCGAACAAGATCATAGGCTGTACGATTATACATATCAAAAGAAACATGACTTATTAAAAGTGATCTGATAAGTATGAAGTGGTAAGCTGTCTATATAAAATTACTGTGCATACAGTATATAGCCCTGCATGGCTCTGTCAGTGCTATCAATGTGTCGCTTTTACAGAGCATTTGTTGTAACGTCCTTGAGCAAGACCTATTGGCATATATTAGGTATTTGTATCTGCTTCTCCAACATCAAGATAATATCTAAATTGCTACAATCTTCTCAGAAGAAGACCAAAATGCCTAAAACCTCTGTCAGCTACTCCCCATTATAGCATATGGGACTCTATGGAACATGGTAGCAGGAGAACCTGGGCATGAGTGTTTTCTTGTGATACTTACTCTTCTGTGCAACAGGCAGCTTAATTCTAATGTGGTAGTACATGGAATGTAGTGGTTATAGGTATTTAGATCCCCATGTTTAGAAAAGAGAAGATTGTGGTGATCAAAACACCAGGCAGAAATACATTTTCTACCAAAGCTGGCAAAGTTTTAAGGCTTTGTTGCACAGGGGCATTGAAATCTTGCACAGAAACTGATTTAGCCAATGAAACTGTGCCAGAAAAATGAGTACCTTATGCAGTTTAACTAACCACTCTGGTTTCTACCAAGTATTTTAATTTGCGTTCCCACGGATCTTACAAATCCATTGTGGTGTAAAAATACAAAGTAAACATAAATCCTGTGTGTGCACTTTTATAAATAGGCATGCCAGAGCCTTTGCATAAAGACTTTATTATAAAAAGGCAAACATTTCCCACAACAGCTTTATAAATATGCAATTCATTTTAAGTCAGATTTGGTTTTTTTATGAATATAATAAATATAATAAATATGCCCCCATTACCCACAGATAAAATGTGGTGTAGGTCAATTATCGGCATAAAAATAGCTGCATGAATTTCACTTGTACATAAATTCTGCATACAAAAGCTCTTTTGGTCACATTTTATAAAAGGAGGTATATATAAGAATTCTGCTATAACACAATTATTTGACACCCTACTACACATTACAAGCTCCTTTGAATCAATGTGATCAGAAAGGCACACACACAAAACTTTTTAGTTAGTAAAACTGTGTCAACTATACAAATTTATTGTACAATTTTGCCTACTATGCTGCTAGTTTCAGTTTTCTGTGAGTGGCTGTGCTAACAGTCAAAATGTTTAAATGGGAAAAAGTGGTGTAAAAAAGCATCAAAGCAAACTCTATTTCCTCTGTATTCGTTCTTACGCTACCTGTATAAATATGCCCCCTAAATCTCTCTAGGAGCCTACTTTCCCAACTACATAACTTTCAAGTTATACAGGTATGGGATATTCACAAACCCATTATCCAGAAATTACAGAAAAATTACAGGAAAGCCATCTCCAATAAACTCAATTGAAAAAAAAGAATGATTATTTTTGAAAAGCTTTCCTTTTTCTCTGTAATAACACAGTGCCTTGTACTATAATTCATTCTTATTGTTGGTAAAACAATCCTATTTGGTTTAATAAATGTTTAAATGATTTTTAGCAGACTTATGGGCCCATTTATCAATGTACAATTGGTTACGAATAGAAAAAAATAGTATTTTTTGTGAATATTTTCCGCGACTTTTTCATCCTTTGAAATTTGTGCGACAAAATTGAATTTGTCGCAACGAGTATGAAAGTTTCAAAATTCATTCAAGCTTCAGTGTTGTGACTTTCTTTTGGCCAGGTTGGAGCTGCAGAGTGCCATTGAGTCCTTTGGAAAGCTTCTCACATCATGAATGCGTCAGTGTCAAAGTCAGAAAAGGTTTTGCGCCATTTACGATCCTAGAAAAATGTCATGACGATTGGATCGCCATATGTAAACAATCGTTTCTTTATGAAAATTTCGGAACTTTCGGATCGTAATATACGAATATAATTTTTGTGACATTTTCGATCATCAGAAATGATCGGATTTCATGATTCGTATTCATACATTAGTAAACTGCCCCCTAGGTACATATATCCAAATTACAGAAAACCTCGTATCCAGAAAACCCCAGGCCATGAGCATTGTGGATAACAGGTCCCATACCTGTATCTTTCTTCATGAGAAAATAATTTGTATGTTCAACACCCCATAAATTAACAGGCAGGTTAATTGGTCCCTAATAAAACCAATCCTATTGTGTGTGTGTATGTTAAAGTTGCCTTACATTGTAAGCTCCACTGTGGAAGGAACTGATATGAATGATGTTTAGTCTTTGTAAAGCTCTGGGGAGGGATAATCAATAATAAATACATTGGTTAGATGAATACATACTTCTCTGTGACATGGCTTGCATAGGGGCTAAATAGTTCCGAGGTGTGTTACAGAACAGCTCCCACGAAAAAATATCTAACATTTTAAAGAAGCTTTGAAACCATTACTATGTTTATATGAGAGCACAGCTGTTACAGCTTCTAGCAGTCAACCAGTTGGAATTAAAAACAAACAAATTTGTTGAAACTTAAGAAAGCATGTAACATTTTGGCTTTTCAGCATTGGGATTGTTTGTATATAAATACCAATATACCTGTATATATAAACACACATAGAAGGTACAGTAGGAATACGTACTTACTAAGGGGTGCAAAATTACTAAAGGGGTGTATCTATCAGTGATCATGCAAGACAGCACTTGCATACAAGGTGATGCTGCCCTTTGCAACCTGTTTCACCATCATTATACAGCCCTTTAGTCTTGGGAATACAAAGTCTACTTGTTGAATGTTTAATGTGAAGATGTCATTGTTCTGCATCTTCTTTGCAACTACTTATGTTAGTGACATAACATTTTAGTTAGTGCCTGAGGGTTATGAAAGTAAAACTCTGCTCTTATGTCACTATATAACCTTCTTATTGGTTGTAAGATCCTATCATGTATATCTAAAAGAAATCAGAACCCAAAACACTGATTATTTGTTCATAAAATGTTGACTTTTTTTTCCTGCAGGGTTTTCTTTGCTTATAAGCCTAGCCATTTTATATCAACGTTTTCCTACCAACAATCTATCATTAAAAGATCTCTGCTTCATTCAATAAATAAAACAAACATAATTATATAAACATATTTGCATAAATCGCACCGCACATGTAATTTGCTCACCCGGAGATTAATTAAATGTTGATTGGTAAGCAAATATTTAACTGCCAAATGAGAAGAAATATATTAAAAAAAATTGATTCTGCTGTACCATTCAACTGGCTAATTACTGAGCTGTGCTGTCATGAACCATTCCTCTTGCTGCACTCAACCTTTAGACTCCTGCATGCGTCATGCGTGGTACATCTCGCCTACACGATTCTCTTGTTTGGCTATGGGGGTGGGGAGGGAGGAAGAGATCTAGGTGGAAACAGATGAAGAGAGTGTTATGTACACATTATCATGCCCAGGGAAAGGCAGCTTTCTATAAAAAAAAACCTAAAAATCAAAAGCAAGAAGGGTAGGATAAATACATATATGTATACTGGGTATACTGTAAATATAGCCTGCACAAAGCGTCCTCTCACTCTGCCTACTGTATGTATAAGGAAAGCTGCACTGCCACAAATCAATTATGTATCATTAGATAAGGAGCAACAATTCAATTGAAATTTCCATTGAGATTCATTGCACACAGAATGCACAGCGATATGTAATAAATCACACTGGAAATTTAAAATAAAATTCAGATTCTTTTCTAAAGGACATGTACACTAAAAGCAGGCACTCTGTATGCAGGTTAATAATAACTGATGAGGAGCATAAGGAGGCACCAAATCAAGAATTTCATTAACAGGGAACTCCAGCTTCAGAACCAAAATTTGTTAAAAAGCCCCACACAAAACAGAAACCCATAATACACCTATCACTTTAATCTGTTCCTTCAAAAAGTATGAAAAATATTATGCTGAAATCCAGATGCAATACAGTTCTTCTCTTTCTACATCATTTAAAAACCTGTCCGGGGAGGTGGGACTAAAACATTGATGTTACAAATAGTAACAACTTCTCCACAGCTTACAGACAGCATGCAGGCACTAGATAACCCACAATGCATTGAACTGTAATGTTACTTCCCTTATTGATAGCCCATGCAGGGAATTGTGGGATTTCGCGAATGCAGGCTGAGGACAATCGACTACTGTTGCATTTTTTTTGAGTCTCAAAGTAGTTAGCCAGATCAGCAGTAGAACAGGTGGCCATACACACACAGATATTATTGTACAAAGGGCAAAGGCCTTGGATATTGGTCATCTCGTCAATAGTGCAGGACGGAAAAGATCATAGGAAAGATCATAATATTTATGGCCACCATTAGGTAACTGTTCCAAACCATTTTATTACATTAAATATCATGAAAAGGCAGCATTTTTTAATTGATGTATATTGTAAAGTTGCTTAAAATTATGTTTAATTTTCGAAAAGCTTAAATTGTGTTTTGGTGGAGTTCCCCTTTAAGTTTTGGCCACATCTCACCATTCTTTCAAGGCTTTGGACTCCTATGTGTTCAGAAGGACTGAATCTGAAACCTACAGCACTGGACAAACGAAATGTCACATTTTTGTTTACCCATGATGCATTTTTTTTCTGTAGCCACTCCGATAAACTATGTATATTTAATACACAGCTTTAGTGTGGTGTGTATAGCAGTATTCTAAGAAAATTTGCAATTGCAGTTATAACTGCAATATATGGATATACAGTATTTGGGTTGGCCCAAAACCCGCTGGTCTGACAGGTCCGGGCCATCATATTGTCAGCAGTGGGTCACAGATGAGTTGTGGGTCAGTTTAGAAGGGGCAAGTTAGGGTGAGCAGGCAGTTTAATAGGAGTTAGAGTGAGCTACAGTATATAAATAGATTAATAAAGATAAGCAATAATAACAATGAATAGAACTCATATAGACCACAGGACAGTGCCACCTTGGTTTCAGGACTGCTCAGTAGCAGAGTGCGTTACTGGCAGTTGTTGTTGCAACTTTACACAATTTATGAATGCAAGACAAAGTTATTTTTATTTCCTCCTTTCCTAGTACTTATTAGACAACTATACTTCTACTCATATCTTCACCATTTCACCATATCCTGCACCATTTCCTCACAGTCAGCTGCGCTGAAAAAAACAACTTTTCTTAAAGGTACTTGTATCAATTTGCACTTGCTTATAGTTGTACTCAGTGCCTCTGCCCTTCTCCTGCCTCCTGTTTCAAATCAAGTGATGTTAGGCGCAGCACAGAGGAAAGGCCCGCACACATCATGCCGGAAGTCTACTGGAAAAGTGCAACTGGGTCCGATCAAATGTGAGAGCAACTGCATACATTTAACACATTGGTTACAATTGCACCAGATGCAACTCCCGCTTGGCACCGAAGCAATGCTGGAATTTTGTGAAGATGCTGCATTGTGGGTAAAAAAACATAGTAATTGTGTTGGTAAATGACGCCTAATATTTTACATTATATTTTTTTGCTGTTAAACTTGCTCCAAAGTACATAGAACCCAAGCTTTAGACATCATTTTTATTTTATTAAGTCTGAGAATATCTTTATAATGAAATGTTCTAATGCCCACATCACATAAGTTAAAAATTGCTTTTTTGGAACTATGTTTACTCTGCATGAACAAAATAATTATTGAATCAGTTTAGATATTGGTAGCAATTCCAGAAACCATGGAACATGCAGCAATAAACATATAGAGGCATGCAGTATTTATCAAAAATGTATAAAAAAAAAAAAAGGTCAAGAGGTTGGAATGTCATGCCATAGAGGGATCCCAGGGCAAACACCCTCTATATGAGACCCTAAAACTCTCCCTGGCTTATAAATCCTCTATGAAAAATAACAGCAGTATCAGTGAGTATTATTGTACTCCATTAATAAAACCACAGATGTTGCTCTCTTTTTTAGCCCCAAATACTTTTTTATTGTTAAATGAGCTGGGAACCATACTTTGAACTCTTTATCAGTGCCATCTGCCTAACGTCTGCTTATGTAGATTTGTCTCTATGGAATTCTGTTCACATTTCATGAAACAATTCTAACCCTGCATGAAAATAATTATTTTCCACCGCTAAATTGGAAATGTTTACAGTGTTTGGACTTCAGAGTATTCAGCTTTGAGAATCACTAATGCAGAATGAAAATACTTGATAATAATACTGCATGGATGCTTCCCATTACTTCAAGCTTAAAAGGACTAAATTGAATCTACTAATAACACAGTCCTGATCTCTTCAAATGCAAATGTAGGGAGAAAAGTCAAAACAACAAAAGATTATACATCTTTTTTCTATAGTTAAACATATGTACAAAAACTGTTCTTTCATTAAGTTTTAAATCATTAGGTTGTGTAGAAATATCCAAGCTTTTAATTGTATATATATATACTATATATATATATATATATATTGGTTATTGATATGAACATAAAGTAGTAGTTAATTTAGTATAAAATAACAAAATGTATTTATTTATATATTTAGAACCCTAACCAATGTTTTTATTTTGCTAACTAAGAAATCCTTCACTAAAACTTTGTTTTGTTATATTTTTATTTTGAAGCACTGAAACTCAAAGTGAATTAGAAGTAAAATAGTTTTATGAAATAAGTGAAATGATCAGTGTATGTAAATATGAAATTCCCCTTCTTTAATATAATGTAGAGTCTTCTGCTGCTCGGGATTGACCTGATATGCTTCCCAATTTGCTAAGGGTCTGTAAGTAGGCATTTTTGTTACACAATCAAAAATTAGAGGACTCCACCTGAATTCCCATGCTTGCAGTTTCCTGGGAGTATTAGGGCTAAACTCCACGGGAGATTTTGTAGGATGGTGTTGGACAGACAAAAGACTTCCTAAAAGTCGGATGTAGTTGCATGGGTTAAAATATAATGGAACTGGTACAAAAATCTGATGTGTAAACTACATGAAAGATTTGCCATCTGACACAACATGCCTGTGGGAAGGGAATGCTGCATGTCGCATCTGCATCCAATGAGATCAAATCTGATGGTGCATGACAGACTTTTTCTTCTCGTTGAAATACATTGACTGTTGGATGCAGATGCAGGAACAAAACACACCATTCAACTTTATCATTTATCAACTTTATCATTACAGCCTATGAAGATCAGATTTTGTAGGATCCTACAAAATCTTGTGGTGTTGCATGACAAGATCAGATAAAATCTGACCCACAAAATTTGACCAAAAACTCAAGTGGAGTTTAGCCTTAAAGTTGCTGCTCTGGTGGTTTGAAAGACAAGTCTTTTAACCACTTGTATGCTGAAATATTTACAAACCATTCATATATATAGAAATATTTCTATATATGCACTTTTACTATAGCATTTTTGCACAACTTGACACAGCCTTTGGCGCTGATCATTGTTATCTAAATGTATTTGTGACCCAGAGGAGGAACTGCGGATAGGATTGGCAAGAGAGAATATAAGAGAACTTTCTATTTGTTTGCATGGGTCAACCACACCAAAAGTTGTGTTTGCAGTCAGGTAAGACAAAGGTTTTTTGTCCAAGAAAATTTGTGTGGCACAAATATAACACAGCTCACACTAGTCTGAACCTATTTTGCTCTGCTCTTGCAACCAAGTTAAAATCCATTCCATCTATAATTGTGCAACAGCTTATGTCCCATCTAAATAATCATGGGAAGTGTAACTGTATGATAAAACAAAAATAGTTTCCAGAAACATCAACCATGCAGCAGTGCTAAAATGTTTGCGTCTCTAATAGTGATGAGCGAATCTGTCCCTGATTTTTTTGTTGACCATGGGTTTTTTTTGTCGCCCACACCCATTTTGACGCAATCGCAATTTTTTTTTTTGCCACGCAATGAATTTTGGGAACCTGGAATTACCACCAGACACTGTTGACTTGCGTCAATCAAATTGGATAAGAGCTAAACCCATTGTAATCTACCGAACTAATCTGCTATGTAACCTGTACCTTTTCACTTAATTGCTTGAATGGCTGCCCCATGGATACACAGCAGCTTTTTTAAATAAACTATAATAGTGTTTTGAAGCAATCACACATTATTTACCAGTGAAGGGCAAGAGTACATTATATTTTAATTCCATTAAAGAAAACTGTAATTTTTTTTGTGTTACTACTGGTTTAATGTCACATGTCATACTAGAAGTGAATTCATACTTGTGCATGATTTACAAAAGGTGCAAACTAACTAGTGCTTGTATTACTGCGGCAGATGCAACTTGAATTCTAGTTAAGAACAAAAAATCAAATTTGATTATGGTAAAAACCCAGCTAAACTGTTAGTGGTTGTTCAATACATCTGTTTCCACAAATTATTTTTATATTTTTCCTTACCCTGATATTGATATTGAATGTTTGATACTGATTGTAAGTTGAAACAGTGAACTGATAAAGGATTATTTATATTTTAAAACCTATAAGAAAACAAAAATGCTCTAAACAATTTGTACAGCAGATTTAATAAATATCCACTACAGTTCGGAGGCTTGTTTTTCACAATGATGGTTCCTTAACAACAGTTGCCAGTGTATTCAGATACTGTTACATTAACATGCATGGTACCAATTTTAAGGACCAGTCAATGACCATCTGCAGGTTAAGCGCATTAAAGTCAAATGCAGATGGGTGTTTAAACATTATATTAAAAAAAGTCAAACAGATTAATGAGTCGGAGAGTGAAATGAAAAAACCCTAATTAATCTGACAGATGAAGGAAACAGCTTCATTATGCAACATAATCAACAAAGGGAGCTTATATAGCTAGAGCAGGTCTCTGGTGGGCAGATATAATTAAAATCCATAACTGTCTGAGAAATCTCCCATGATCTGCTAGACTGATCTTGGCTAACTGGACGTTTGCAAAGTATAAGTAATCTATATTTCTGACATGTTTTAAACCATCAAGTTTCTTGCACTTTACACCCTGCCCCATGCTTAGCATCAACAGGCATGGGAATCTGGATGAATATGGCCTTCCTTACATTCACAGAGCCATATTCAAGGCGGAAAGGCTGGGAAGGCATTCCTCTCCCACTCCCTAGCATCATGCCTATGATTAAATACAGCTTAGGTACAAAATGTATCAGATGCACTGCCCCATGCCAACCACTTAAATTGTAAGCTCTACGGGGCAGGGACCTCCTTCCTACTGTGTCTCATACCACATGGCACTTATTCCCTGTGCATTTATATATATTTATTGTATTTATTTATTATAACACTTGTCCTCCCTGTGTGTCATTTTGTAAGATTGTACAGGGCTGCGTACCCTTGTGACGCTTTATAAATAAAGTTTTACATACATACATACTATGCTTTTTGGAACATTAAAAATGTTGTAAGTTTTTATCGTCCCTTCCATCATGATTCATTGGTCACAGAGTTGCCCCTCTGCTCTCTTTCTGGTATTGGGTTCTGGTATTAGATTTTCAGATACCCTTGGGCTCATGGCACATTAGAAGGTTAGTCACTCCAACAAATCTCCTCTGCAGTGAGCATCTAATCTCCTGTAAATGCTTTTCCACCAACTGGAAGAATATATGCAGAGATGTGGCTTTCCTGCACTCTCAAGTTTGCATGTTTCACCACAGGCGATCAGCTGGTGGGAAGAAAACTAGAGATGTTTTGTGACGGTCGAGAAGATTTATCACAGGAAACCTTACGTCCCGTGGAAATTTCTCCAGGTTCAGGCCAATGAACAACCATTATAAGAACAGATCAACCACTTTTAGAGCTCATTATCTATGTTACCTCCTCCATGCTAATTTCCCATATACGTACATTTCTTTGGGGCCTTAATTGATTTTCCCTCTATATAAAATAAAAGGGCAACCATTTGAGAATTTTAACCTTGAAAGCAAGCAAGTTGCAGGTAAAACTCAGTCCCTCTGTAAAATGTATAATGAAGCAGTAGAATTCTTAATGAATTAGATAAAAGTAAGTGTAGGACTGGCCAAACTGGGGATGACTTTGGCATAGTTGGCCAGCTTGAATATATTGCAATATATGGATAATCAGTTAAGTAAAACATTTTTGTTTAAAATAAAGGGCGTGCATAGTAGCTTAATGCACAAAATGTGTAAATGTCCTTGGCATACTGTTAATGGGCGAGTTCAGAGGAGCTCTAGTCTTTGTCAGAAAGTACATTATTATAGAGCTTCCACATTTGGCAACTTTGGAGTTGGTATTTTAGAATAATAGTGACGTTAAAAGCAACTATTTAAAAGGTGAGCGTTATCATCTGATATAATATACAATTTAAATCCTATTAAATTGGTTTTCAAATACCATCTATTAACAATTATAAAAATCTTCTAAGAACCATGAAATCCGAAGGCAACTTCTTACCTAGAATCTCCTTTTTACTACTGTGTTAAAATACATACCATTATACAAACCCAAAACCAGTTTTCTCTTATAAGGTAACTTCATAGTTCAGAAATGTACACATTTGGTGTATCAGACACAGCTTCATAGATGAACTGTACCTTGATGACCACACAATATTGGAGTAATGAAATAAACCCTTATATGAATAATATTAGAGACACCAAACCTATGTCCCCATAGTATTACAGTGGAGATAAAATGTGCAGGCTTCATTATTTTCCCCTCTAGCCTTATAATCAGTTATGCTTAAAGTGGGAGTAATAAGCACATTTCCTGCTGAGTAGAAGAAGGTTAGTGCAGGTGCTAGGTGATATATAATTAAACATTTCTTTTGGCTCAGAATGGCCTTTGAAGAGGGGGTTTCTTCATTTCAGCACTGTCCCTTTTCTTCTAAAATTCACAAGTCTCCCTCCATCAGCTTAGAGCTGCAATACAGTATAAACTACACAGTTCCGGACATTTTTAATACAAGAAAAAAATGTAAATTATAAATGCATCTCAAATGATAATGACTGTTTTGGTAAGAGTGATATAATAATACATAAATACTATTCAGCCACACCGTATTTTTTGTGTCAAGCATAATATATAACTTCTACATGAAAAAATCCTCTTCTGTACAAAAATGCTTTTATGTCATTATCACTAAATGGCAAATTGATTTTATTTTACCAGGCTTTCACATTATTACTTTGCTGTTTTTTTTACTGTCATTATTGTTCACTTTGTCAAGTAATATAAAACACATAAACAGTTGAGAAGCAAAAGAAACAATGGGTAGGTAAATGTGAAATGCAATATCTTTGCACCAGACATGCATGCCCCTGATATCAAGAACTCCCTTTGCACAACAATTAGATGTTGATCGCTCTAAATTTTAAATTGTTCTAGGGCCGAAATAAGAAAGGGATGGGATTTGTCCTTGCCTGCGGCCCTTTAGAACCTAGGTCCAACTAGAGATCCTCTAATATTCTGACAGGGCAGGCTGACTATTTAGAGATGGACACCAGGAAATACACAATAACCTCAAAAAAACAAACTAAAAAGTGGCACTGTTCCTTGAAGGAAAGCTTACATATCAGTCTGCTTCATAACCAGTGATCTGTGCCTTAACCTGGAAATGGATTAATAATGTTCTGTCAAAATATTTAAGAGCTAACAGTGTCTATTTTCTGTTAAATGCAGCACAGAACAGGCATTCATTAATCTATCTCCAGAGCCATTCTTTAGGTAAAAACTAACTTCATAGGCATAATTGTTGAATTCATGGATGCAAGTCATGCTTTTGGAAGTGATGTCACGTGCATGCGCAAAATTGTCGCTGAAGCAGAAAAATTCTCTCTGTGCATGTGCAAATGTATCAACTGACGTCACAGAACACTGCACATGCGTGTCTGAAATTCACCTGTTAACTTTGAGGGACTTTGGCAAAATCAGGAGAATGCTACTGGGGGTCGAGAGAACGACTTCAAAAGAATGACTTCAAAATCAGTTGGGGGGGGTTACCAGCTCTGCTGCCTAGGGTACAATGGTAGGGGGGTGCTAGGCAGGTACTTCTGCATTCCCCTAGTCAAAACTCTCTTGTCACCTTGGAATATTTTAAAACATTGGGTACTTTATTTCTTATAATACAGAATAACAGACATTACATCACTTAGCACTGATTAACTTATTTTAACTGATGACATCATTAAGCACTGTTTATAACAATACCATTTACAGGATATTCATGACTCTTGTGTATTATAAATATATATAGTATATTTTTGGTTATGGAGTATGTGTGCCTCCTTATTATGGAGCAAAAAGGGTGCATTTATGAAGCAGAGGATAGCTATTATTAACAGAGGGTTTTTTTTACTGGATCCAGGTATTTATAACCCAGCAAGGTCTCTTTATCTTTTACTTTAGGCTTCCCTAGTAATATCCTAATTAGGAAGGTTTCTTTGGAAACCAAAGTGAGAGTGTCATTGCACTTTCCCTGGTGAAAAACGGAGGGAGGGGGTTTAAAGTAATGAAAACAGTATTATACTGAGGCTTTACCTTTCCCCCTCCGAAATTGAAAGATGATCCTCTAGATCTGGCCAGCTGCAATAGGCCATTGAATCAGTGCTGTCATACCAGGAGCTACAGAGCAGATTATGTTACAGCAATCAAAACTGTCAAACAATATAGTATGGGAAAAACCCCCAGGGAGTAGCATAAGTGTAATAAGAAGAGGTGGGAATAGAAACACTGGGGCTGCACTATGAATCTATGTGAGCCAACATGCGGAACTCCAACAATAAGGGGCGGATTCTCTGCCTGTTTCTCACCCCGTGCAACATCAACCTTAGTGCTTCCAGGAAACTTTCTTGTATAAAAATAGAATACAGGTATATGATCCAATATAAGGAAACCCATTATGCAGAATTATGCTACAGAAGGGCGAAAAACAACCACACAGCAGTGGCGAAAAGTCATGATTTTAAGGATTCGGTTTGGCCAGGCATTTAGATTCAGCCAAATCTGAATCCTGCTGAAAAAGGCCAAAAGCCAAACCAAATGCTTTCCTAGTAATAATAAAACAGTACCTTGTACTTGATCCTAAGACATAATTAATCCCTTATTGGAGGCAAAACAATTGGGTTTAATTAATGTTTAAATTATTTTTTAGTAGACTTAAAGGAGAAGGAACATACTTGCTACTACTTACATACTTGTTTCAGTGGCGCTGCCATCTTGTCCAGCGTGTCTGTATGGGCTGAAAAGCAAAAGCCAGCTTCCCGCTCCTGTCGCAAAGTTTCTGCAGCTCCACAAACCCCCCCCCCGCTCCTGCCACAAACCCCCCCAAGCTCCACAAACCCCCGCTCCTGCCACAAACCCTCGCCGCTCGCAGCACCTGCCCCCCCCCCGCTTCCCCCTCCTGCTTGTCACAGAGCTCAGAGACGCTGCGTCACCATGGCAACCAGACGCTTCTGCCCTCTGAGCATGCCCCACCTGCAGTAACAAGTCGTTAAGTCTTGGAGGAGCGATGCATTATGGGAATCTTCTCTACCCAGCTCAGCGGTTTTTTTCTCTGTTTGGCTTCTGATTTCTGAAGGGGTGAAGTATGGGGAGACTTAAGGGCACTATTGAGACAACAAAAAGGTATGCCTGCAGCTTGGGATTAACTCTTTACTAGCCTTTTCTTCTCCTTTAAGATATGGAGATCCAAGTTATGGAAAGACCCCTTATCTGGAAAACCCCAGGTCCTGAGCATGCAGCATAACAGGTCCCATACCTGTAATTAATCTATGTGGTGATACTATAAGAATTATATATAAGGAGGTTCTGATTGGTCTGTATATAAATCTGTAAAACACAACTATAGTTATAGATGTTATATGTCCACCTCTCTTCATTATTTATTATCACTTGTACACTGCCTGTAGTGTTTTTCCTATATCTAATTAAAATATTTATTGAAAATATTAAATATGGTATTATAGAGCAATACTGCAATACAAATGCAATAAATTAGGAATGTGTATGTGAAGCTGCAGTTTACCTAGGGGAACACACATGTTTACATATTAGTATCTAGTGCCTGTCTGTATTTTTAATTTTGGCAATAAAAATTCCCCTCATCAAAAATGCTTGCTACTCAACATTAGCAGCACTTAGTGAGAGCTCAAAATAGAAGGTGCTTTAAATAGTAGCGCCTCTTTCCTCTAATGCTTTCTGCTAATCAGCAGATAAGATACAGCCAGACTGCTGGCATTCTATGCAATGTTTTACATTTGTTTGCCCTGCCCACACAAAAGAAAAGCTAAAGTTGACATGGAATATTATTGTCATCACATAATGTTTCAATGTATTTCAGCCAGCAGAAAAAAATCCATACATCTCTCTGCTGCCTGCCATGCAGATGAACTGCTTGTCACCGCTCATAACATTTAGTTTGTGTCCAAAAAATGATGGTTTGCAGGGTACACTTGTTTGTTTGTTTGTTGCATTCACACCAGTTTTTCATTTTTTTTAAAGTGTACTATGTAAAGATGGTTGAAGAGGTGTCTACTGCACATGCCTGACTGATTTCCAATAGTATGTGCAGTAGGCACCTCTTCGACCATCTGCAGTCAGATGGAAGTCAGAAGAAAGTGGGTGGAGCTACAGTCTAAACTAGGAAGTAGCTGAGAGAGCTGAAGTTGAGCTGTTTGTCATAGTGAATCTACATGAGACAGGGAGGGCAGGGAGAAAGCTATGTTATTCTGGGGGCTGTATAGTCATTTTAGAGAAAGAAAAAAAGGTTTACTTATTCTTCAGGGCTGTGACACACGGGGAGATTAGTCGCCCACAACAAATCTCCCTTGTCATGGGCAACTAATGTCCCCAAAGTGCCATCCCACTGGCGAAAATGTAAATCATTTGTGGGATGGCATACGCAGTGCCGCGATTTCCCGAAATCGCGGACGTTTCCTCTCAAGGATTAGCAACAAGCTTATAAGTGAGGCACTAGAGTGCAAGAAGGAAGGCCACACTCACCTTATAATATATAATATAGTGGCAAAGCCAAAAACTGGGCTCCACAAATTGGGAAATTTATGAACTGATTTAAAGGCATTTCAGTGATTTATTTTTAAGTGCAGAGCCACTGTACACTAAATAAAGGTTCATGTCAAACAGTGACTTTTCAGCAGTGATCAGATTTTTCTGGATGTACAATTGTTTCCCAGTCTCTTGTCCTTGCCAACAGCAGCCAAAACAAGTATAAATAATAACAAGTCTGGTCTGGTGTTTCAATTGAGGAAACCAGAGAACCAAATGAATTAAAATGTTCTATAGAAAATGGTATGACAATGAATTACTACAGTTACAGTAACAACTTCAATGGGAAAGTAAAGGCCCTAATATCATGGTCACTGGGTTCTTATCAGATTCTACTGCGCAGAACTTATTGTTTCTTGTTCATCAAAGCAAGCAATCTAGATGTCTAACCTTGTGATCAGTTGACAGCAGTTACAATACGTCTTGGGATAAAAAGAAATATAATCTATTAAATAAATTAACATTAATGGTCATTACTGGAATGAAGAGAGGTTCATGCCACAGCCAGAAAGCTGAGAGATTGAAGGCAGGACCACTTTAAGGTACCAGCGAGACCTGGGAAAAATTTCATTGTGTGCCCCCACTGCCCCAAGAAATGTGTGATAGAATAAGCCTCAAGAACGTGAAGTTTAATACAGTAAGGCAGGCAGTGAACAAATGGTCTGTGCTTACTAAAGTAGACATGATCCCTAGGTGTGCCCCCTGGATTAACTGCCCTGGGAGCATAAAAATTACGAAATGGTGAGGCCACAAGAAAAAAGGCAAAGAAATTAAAATAATCACAGTTGATTAAAATGAGGAGTCTGCCACCTTTGCAGGATGCTTCTGCCAAATGTTACCCCAGAAGGTCAACAATACCCTGGATGCCATTCTAATACAACTCCCAAACCCTCTGACAGTCTTCCACTGGTGTTTATTAGCACCTGGAGGGGTGGAAGTTAACTGTGCACTCAGACTGTGATCTTCAGACTGGGCAGCCCTGGTGTAAATATGTATGTATGTATATTTTTATTTATAAAGCGCTACTTATGTACGCAGCACTGTACATTAGAATACATTAATACAAACAGGGGGTTAATAAGGTAATAGATAAATACAAAGTATAACAATAAATACAAATAAATACAAGATACAGTTGCAATAAGTTAAGAGTCAAAGACACAAGAGGATGTAGGTCCCTGCCCCGTAGAGCTTACAATCTATATAACATGAGATATGAGTGTACAATATTTCCAGCTTTTGAGATTAGGTACAAAATGTCATCTGTGCTCTAAAACTTACCCTGGCAATCATATGCATGTTGGTAGAAAAGAATAAAAGTAGTACATTTATAATAAAAGGTTTTAAATATTATAAGAGGCTTGTTCATCGGGATGACATAAAACCCATATATGACAGTCTGATATTATGCAAGTGCTTTTAGCAATATACTATGGTTACCAACATCCTGTCAGGTTGGTATAAAGTATGCAGAAATTACACAATAGTTACTATTACATACCCCCACATAACACAGACAAGGAACAGGGGAAAATGATACAAGAAAGCCCACTGATACAGGCACAACAGGCTTTTGGAGGTTTTTTTGTAAGACCAGCTCCCTTAAAAAACTACAGCTTACTTCATGCTCTACAAATCAGGGTCAGATAAAGTATGTTTCCTGGGGCCACATTTGTTTTGATGCTGCCCTCAGTCCCAAACCAGTGGGTATCCCATAGCCCTAAACCATACCCAACCTTTTTTAACCCTGGGGGTTTCCAAATAACAGCTCTAATTGGCTATCTGGCAGCCCCATGAGGACTGCCAGTCTGCAGGAGGTTCTGTTTGGCAGCTTTAGGGGGTACAGCTCAGCCCTGTCCTTACCGCTTGCCCCAAGAACAGAGCTTGATGCAGGCTGCTTCTGATGCTTCCTAACTTGCACCTGTAGACATGTAAGTTAGAATTGGATAGGGGTCAGTTGGGGGGGACACCTATGTGCCTTCCCCTGCCTTCCTTTTAGATGGAGCACTGACACAGGACATGCCGCAGGTGTCTGCGCTCTGAAAAATCCACTGTTTGTGCAGTTGCCAGTATAGAGAGGAAAAATTGGGGTTTGGTTAAATAGTATCTCAGCGTAACACAGAGCTGTCAACCTGGGAGATGCATTCATCAGGGGATGCTGCACATTTTAGCTAAAGACTGGAAGTAACATACGTGAGCACCCCAGAAGTGACATACGTGAGTGCGCATCCCAGAAGTGACATCACGCACATGCACAAATGTGCCACTGAAGCCATAGAATTGCTACCTGCAAATGTGCAATCACACACATTTTTCCTTGTCGCCCTTGTCGCGGGCGACTAATCTCCCCAAAATGCCATCCCACTGGCTAAAATGTAAATTGCCGGTGGGATGGCATACGTGGCGGTGAAATTGCCAAAGTTTCCTCTCAAGGCAGCTTTACATTCTAGCCGGTGGGATGACATTTTGGGGAGATTAGTTGCTCGTGACAAGGGAGATTTGTCGCACGGCGATTAATCTCCCTGTCAGTCACAGCCCTTAGGAGTTATTCTCTGTGCATGCCGCCCAGAATTTGCTCAGAAATTCTGGAGTTTTAAGAAAAATCATAAGAATGGTATGAGGTAGGAGACAGTGGGGGAGAGGTGCCACTATCCAGTAATTCCTGGTAATATAGGTGGGGTTGATAGAACCTGTACCATGACACACATAACAGCAGAACACAAGTGCAATTTCAAGCTCAATAGCAAATTTTTTTTTGTTCACAACTCAGCATTTTTCCAAGAATTCCAGCATCACTGCATTTATAAATGAACTCTGAGGAATAATTCTTAATTACAACCAGCTTTACTTAGAATGAACCTGGGCTCTTACAAGGCTCCATAAGTTCATTTGACTTTAGAGCATAAACTACTTTGACGCTTGGTATCTTCCTCTGTACATTTATCACTGCTAATTTAAATGGATTTTTATCTTGACGCTAAGTGCTAATGAACCATCGCTTACAGACATAAAACCCACTCTTTTGGGGCGTTGAATGATCCCTGCCTGTCATTAGCGCGTGTGTTGATGTGGTGATAGTGCGGAGGGTCCCTATGGCACCGCAACCAATAGGAGCGTCAGGGGCCCCACACACCGGCCGGTGCTGCCAATACCAACTCCATCCACTTACAGCCCCAATTCCTCTAGCGCGCCTTCTTTTATTCACAGCAGAACGTGCTTTGCAGATTAATAAAGTTGAATTATTTTGAACCATTGCTTTTTTTTCGCAAGTCATTCTGGTAGTTGTAGTTTCCACGGACTGTATTGCTTCCTTGTATTGCTGCACGTAGACTGGTAGCTGGCAGAGTATGAGGTGAGGAGCACGGAGCGGCCGCTTTGGTGCTGTCCCTAGTAAGTGTGACTGGGGCTGTGGATGTGGGGATCCCCTTGCAGAGAGGCTTTGGAACTGCTGGAAGCCGCCGGGGGGGTGGGAGGTCAGGGTTCCAGCCGGGGAGCGACACTGTTGTCCTTATTAGAGCGGGATGTTCTGGGTGTGGAAAAGTTCCAGGGCTAATTGTGACTGCTGCTCCCTGACTTCAGCGCTGGCTCTCCCGGCAATTTAAATCTTTTCTACTGGATTAGGATTAGGAATTGGCCCTACATTTGGGGTACTTGTTGGGTGAGGAGCAGGTGGAATTGATTGGACTTGGGGGTGGTTCACCTTTAGGTTAACTTTTAGTATGTTATAGTATGGCCTATTCTTAGCAACTTTTCAGTTGGTCTTCATTTTTTTTTTTTTTTATAGTTTTTGAATTATTAGTCTTATTCTTTTCAGCTTTCAAATGGGGGTAAGTGACCCTGCAGCCAAAACATTATTGCTCTGTGAGACTACAATTTTATTGACATTGTTACTTTGTATTTCTTATCTTTCTATTGAGGTCACTCCTCTAGTCATTCCTGTCTCTAATTCACACCACTGCCTGGTTGCTAGGTTACATTGGGCCACAGCAACCAGGTAGCTGCTGAAATTCCGACCTGGAGAGCTGCTGAACAAATAATTCAAAAACCGCAAATAATGAAAATTGAAAAATGTCTTAGAAACGCATTCTATACATCATATTAAAAGTTAATTTAAAGGTGAGCAACCCCTTTAAAGGGATGAGTGTGCCCATCTTACCCCATGGTGCAAGGTGATTCCCTTCCTTATAGTAAAGGAAAGGACTGGTATTGTGGTACCCTATTGGCACTGACCACTCTGCCACCTCTCACATCAGTGGGAGACAAATGCCTATTCTCTGAGCTGTGGCTCTCACCCTTGGCGTTCGTTTTCTCTTTAGTTCTGACAGGTGCGGGGTTGATGTATGCTTCCCCTTGTAGCAGAAAGGAGAGTAATAAATTTGTCTTGGTATTGCATTGGAGTACTGATAACTGATACTGCAAATAAGACCCAGCACAAAAGTGCCAACCGTCCATGGCAGGGGAAGATACTCTATGTGTAAAGAGCTTATTCATGAATCAGGAGGTGGAAAAGTGACATAGGGGGTTGAAGGGATGGAGCTTACTCTAGCAGCAGAGAAGGGGCTGGATGATGGGGCTCATTAAGGCATTGTTGCTAAAGGGTAGAATGATTCAGAACCCCCTGTGGCCCTTTATTGCCATAATTGAATGATGTTGGTTGTTGCCTAGCAAAGAGGTGACTGTAAAGTGAAGCCAGATCTTACTGGGTACAAGGCTGTATCACAAAACATTACTCTATATATATATATATATATTAGATTGTGGCTGACTATAGTGATGTGCATTGCAAGTGCAGTGACGCTGCCCTATGCTGACAGGTCTGTTTGCTTTATCTGTGATGGTTCTCATTTCTTATTCAGTTTGGGCATGTCATAAAGTCAGCCAGACGTAAACACTTTTGGGCCGCCCCCCCAAAAATGGTAGGAGTAGCCTTCTTCGCTTCAGACACACCCCTTCCCAAATGTAGTAGGCGTCTGAGGAGAGGATGAGATGAAGGGATAAGTGCCTTGTCTGTGGTATGGAAGCTTTAAGGATTTCACACACCGTTCTTGTGACTGGAATAGAATTAGCCTATTTTATATCTAGTTTTCTCTCACAGCTGAGTTGCTTGTGGATTTTCAGCTGGGGATTCTGGGAGTTGTATTCCAGCAAGATCTGAGGAGTCTGTTATCAGGTGGTGCTTCTGAAACTGAAGTGTTAAGTTGATTTGAGCTGATTTAGTGCTGATGCATTGAGGTGGTTGTTATACGGCAGCCGGTGCTCACAGCCAAGAGATTAACCTCAGGGATCGATGTGTCTGTGACCTCCTCTGTGGCACTGGGGATTAAACTTCATTCAGCTTTTTTAGGAAGAACTGAGTCGCTTGAGGGGGAAAGCAGCACAGAGTTTGTTAATAGGGCTGGGTTTGGGCAGATCAGGGAACAAATACACTAAAGGATCCTCAGCAGGGATTTGCTGGGGACTCGTGTTGTAATGTATTAGTCATCCATTATCTCCCCTTTTCTCCGTAGGCTCTCAATGAAGACCGATGCTGGCGTTTGCGTGATGTCACTCAAAGGACTGTTCAGTTGTGGGTGATCGGTAGAGCAGCAGTGTGCCAGCTTCTAAGGGAACCAAAGCATCGGAACTTGTACCCTGAACAGGCACATTATACTGGACACAAGTGCACTTCTTCCCTAAAGGAGATCCTATCCCAGGAAGGATGTGCATTTCTGGCTACCTCTGGGGCTAGCACTCATGGAGTAGGGGGATTGATCCAGCTTCCTAATTACCAGGATTACAACACTGCCTTTAATTTACCACTGTAGTAAGGCACAGACCACAGGGTGAATATGGCCAGCTTCATCAGCAGCTTGCTTGTGCTCTTTCTCATATCTCAGAACAGCTGTTACTCTTTCAGGAGTCCCCTCTCTGTCTTTAAAAGGTGAGATATATGCAGTGTATTTTAATTGTGACGTTCCTCTGTACCAAACCGTGTACGTGTGTATTGTTAGAGGAATAATGTAGATTTGTTACATATTTTGGCTTTAACCATTTCTGTACTACATGTTTACCAGCAACAGTTGTTGTGTTATTTGTGCTAACATTAGTTGCTGTGTTAGTCTACACACTGAACATATGCACAAGGGGGATTCTCTCCAAACACCATATGTACAGATACAGTTATAGAAATGCATTTCTTTTATAAATAATTCATGATCAGTTAGACAGTCCTGCTTTAAACCAGTTTTGTATAGGATAATTATTTAGCCACAGCCGTTCCCCAGAATAAAGACATATGCATAGAGGGAAAACTGTCTGATCTGTGCTCAGTGACGAAACTCTAAGGAGTGTCTTTATAAAGCAGTGTAAAAAAGCAGCTTTGAAATGCAACAAATCGGCATGAAAACAGCACACCACGTAGGATTCTGCATATTTGTATTGCTGTGTAATGATTTTATGTGTGTTTATAGCTGAGTCGCTAAACTTGTCATTGAGTGTCACTGAATTTTACACCACTTTTATTGCCATGAACTTGTTATGCCCAAACTTTTCCCTTGATTTCAGTGGGCTACACTAACACGCTGTAAAATAAATGGCTTAATTTTCAGTTAGTGTGACATTAAAGAAACTATATACTTTAGGTATACAGGTACCATAGTTATTGGATTATTTCCATGATTGAGCTGCATGGTGGTAATTTATGTGTAAAAGTGGCCATGTATTGACTTTTATAGTACTACCTACTGTTTGTCCCGCGGGCTGAACATATGTTTGGCCAGTTTTGTATTGTTCTGTTTCTTGTTTGTACAGGCTGACTGCCAAAATATTCAGAAAAGCAGAGTGAAGAGGAGACACAGAGCTTTACCTCCTTGTGTCCACCAAGATCACAGAATAATTGGTCTAAATGCCCCCCGACCCTGACTTGCCATACATGCCCAGATAGTCAGGCAGCATAGCTGAAATCAGCCAAACTGTCCGACTATCTGAGCATGTATGGTCAGCTCAAGGAATACAATGGAGCATTATAAATGCATTGTTTATTTTATGCCACTTTTTACTGTGTTAATTAGGTATTTCTCAGTTCTATTTATGTGCCCTATATGTGTTAGGGTTGGTTACTCATGGAATATAATATTTCTACCTGCATATAGTGGACCCTTTCCCTATGCTACCATCCATTATTGCTTTGCTGTTCTTGGTAGGGCAGACAAAGCACTAAAGCTATTCATACAGGTACTGTTTAAATAGTTTTATATGGTTTTTGTGTATGCTAGGGGGGTTGTTGGCAATAATATTTTGTACTATGCATAACTGCTGATTCCCCATGCATCTGACATGGTGCATTGACCGATAAGGAAGCGTCTCCTTGTGGTTCTGATTCTTTGGGCTGTTGTCACTATTATGGCATCCTTTGGCTGCTGGCCAGTTGGTTAGATTCTGTGGAAGACTGACCAGTGTATGGACAGCTTTTGGGATGTTCATCCTGTGGCCCTACAGTTTTTGCTGTACTACTATTACCAGCAAGCTCTACCAGCTGGAGGTCACTTGTTTGCATATCTGCATAAGAAGAACTTTTCCAGATGACCAGATTCTTTCGGTTTGAGTAACTATTCCAGCTGAGAATTATTTATGGGTTTTCATGCAAGATGCTTGAAAAGTAACATCATATGCCTGAGGGGAAAGGAAACAATAGATTCCTAGCATATTTGTGTAAAGACAAATTTTTAATGATGGAGAAATAGTGTACATTGTAATTCTGTTTGCCCACCAAGGGGTAATTTTACTTTGAACCTATAAAAACAAATGGTATGTCTATTCCACACACTCTGCTGTGGGGTATTCTCTTAAAGCAGTGCAATGGCTTTCCTTATTAAGTAGCAGTCTTTAACCAAAAGCCAGGGATCAATACAGTGTGGAACTCCCAGCATTCCAATAACAGCCAAAGGCTGACTTGGGCCCCTGGGAGTTGCATTTCAACACCATCTGCAGGGCTGAAGGTTGCCTAGTCTGGTTAAAAGACAATCGCATGGGAAGGAGGCAATAAAATCAAATTAGCACAGAGTTGCCAATGCATTGTTCAAAGCAACATGGCTAGATTGTACTTAGAATCCCCTTTCCTCTTATTTATTCTTGCCACTCATGTAGATAGCCCATTAGAGACAGCTACCACTGACATGGGTACTGAGGTCTCAGGCATTTCCTTATTTTTTTTACCCTCTTTCTAGCCTTGCTAATGACAGTCCCACTAGGTTTAAGATTATTATTCCAATTGATTTAGTATATGTGCCAAAATGACTCATCCTCCTATTGATCCACTACTTTCCCTGCAGGGATATTCTGCAAAAGGTACACTCCAGCGATACACAGCTATCTGTGTTTGTATTATTAGAAAGTGCTCACAAACCACTCATTCGTACCAGAGCGTCTAAGTTCACTTCATTAACAGGATAAAGTGCATAGAATGGCCATAGTAGGCCATATTATCTGAGCCACCTGTACTTAAAGGGGTGATCTTGTCACACCTCTTCTTGTTTATTCCCATCTATAAAAATTGAGACCAGAGAGTTATTTAAGATATTGTTAAAGGTACAAAATATATAACTGCACCAGCACAAACAGATGGGCAGATGATAAGGTCTGCGGGGGGGGGGGGGGGGGGGGTACCATTTGATCTCCATTCTGAAGCTGGCCATACAATAAGACAATAATATGTTACTGGCCTTTTTCACAACTTCACATGCAACTTTTTTAACCCCAGTGTAGTTGTCTCATATGCATTGCACCACATGTGCTCTCAACAGGGGAATTTTTGTTAGCCAAGGCATCTCTAGTTTTATACATTCACATTAATGCACACAGGGTTGTGCCCTGACATTATTTCTCTTGGGTAAATTATATTTAATCCAGAAGGGAAAACAACTGCTAATTGCTTTTTATGTTTTCCAGTGGGAATTGCTGTGCTGTTGGTTCAGATGAGTGACTATGTACCTATGTGTATTTTCTACATTAAATGTACATTTTTTTTATTGTATTATCATTTTACAAGGAAAACAGTAACACATAACATAAGTAAGGGATAGTTCATATCAAACATTGGTAAAAGGGTCACTAGCTATTATACGTGTCTTTGTGAGCAATCAATATATTCCTTAGCTTCACATATAAACATTGCATAGTTTATTTTACACTGAGGAAGATACGATTATCATAGATGCCATGGATTGTATTAACAATTGTTCAGATCATATGTAGTTTATTAAATATACTTATAGGTCATATATAGATTTAGTTATTGTTCAAGGTTTGTATGATATATTTGTTGATTTAGGAAAAATAATATCTAGAGATGGTCACTATGGTACATAGATCCTAGGGTCATGGAGAAATATTTGTTTAGGAGCTTCTTAATGATTCTACAGAAATAGCACAAGAAAGAAGTGACAACATGTAAACTGGGTCTAATGTAACACTTCTAGCACTTTTAGTTGTGTCATTGGTCTTACTTTGTGTGGCAAACCACATTCCTGCAGTTTGACACATCTCTGAGAAAGCACCTATCCATAGGCACTGAGATTAATACATACAAGTTTATGGGCAAAGGTGTAATTCAGCTTATCCTTGGGTTGAAAGAAAATCAATATATTTATCTTGCTTTTCTTGATAAAGGTATCAGGAATCAACCAGATCACTTTCCAATGACTGCTTGGGAACCACACGGCCTGTAATGTCTCCAGGCTCGTCAGATTATACTCTAGATATCCGAATGCCAGGAGTAACTCCGACTGAGGTGAGCTATAATTCTTGACCATATTGTTTCATAGTTAAAATTAGATTTTAAACTTTAAACATGTTGAAAGATTATTTTGAAAATCCCATTGAAATGTTTGTTTGTACAGTCTTTTGTGATTGAACAATATTATTAATATTTTTAATTTTTTGTTTCATATTCTTCAGTGCTGTTTGTTATAGTTAGGGATCAACACATTCCAAGTGTCCTGTTCAGGCAGGGTTGCCCCCAGGGAGGGGGTATAATCACGGATGTGGAGTCGGTACAGATTATGGTACCTCAGACTCCACAAATTCAATCTGTGCATAAACCCTCTGACTCTTTGGTTTATAGTACCTCCGACTGACTCCAGGTACCCAAAATTGCCTCCAAATCCAGGACAAACTATGTTGAATTTTTGTGTATATTTCATTTGTGTGCTTGAGAGGGAAGCTACATTTTTTTTAGCTTAAGCTTTGTGTATTATTTTCCTATTTGGGCCTAAAGTTCACTTCTGTAAAAATCTCGTCCAGCTGCTAAATGGGAATAACTATGAGTAAAGATAGTGTCTATCCAAATAGATGTTACTGCAGAGTTATTCTAAGCCCTCTGTGCTCTGTTTATTTGTAAAATATTGCACACTTTTACTCCAAAAAGTGCCCACCCTATAGAAGATTTTTGCATTCTGTATTTTAAAATGAAAATTGTATTTTATCCTATGACTTGTAATCAAATGCAGGATCATACAGGTCTCTTCAGTTATCCAAGCAAACAGCAGGCTGACAGCTTTGGATGGTGTTTGATTTAATTGCACACTTGGATGGCTAAATTACAATGATCCAGTTGTTAGGCTAATAGGCCAGCCAAGAAGAGGTCAAGGGAAGCGGGGGATACTGTGTGAGGTCTGTGTGATTGCAAAATCCGATGGCCATTAATTTAAGAAAGCTAATCGTAAATGATTGACTAGGGAGTAAAATTAGTGCAAGTTGAAGGTGTTGTCTAAGGAGTATTCT
The DNA here is from genome assembly GCF_000004195.4 of Xenopus tropicalis. Taxonomy (NCBI): domain Eukaryota; kingdom Metazoa; phylum Chordata; class Amphibia; order Anura; family Pipidae; genus Xenopus; species Xenopus tropicalis. The sequence goes on along the minus strand of NC_030677.2, from coordinate 175,576,798 downwards.
TTTGATTGACTGAAGAAATAAAGCAAAGGCTATTGCATGGATTAGTTTTCCTCCACTGATTTTTTTACCTGGGTAAAGCAGTAAAGGTTTGTTCATGCATATTAAATTCAGCAATCTGTGTGTCTTATCAGAGGCCTGGTGTTAAGTATAAAATCTTTCTTATAACTTGTACTTTACATCCTTCTCTATGAAGAGATCCTCTACCCAAATGAAGAAATATCATTGTAACCAACTTTCCCAATATACTGTACATTAACTACAAGAATTATTAGTAAATGTAACTGCTTATGAAAGAAGTATATGTCTGGGCCTTCCTATTCTCTGCAGTGCTGTTTTGACTTGTGAAACTATGTTGCAGAAGCCATCTAACTAACAGACCTGGAGAAGAGTGTTATTAATATGTTTACAAAAAATGTTGAAACCAGGAAACTTTTTAGATATTGTAGGTCCCTCCCTTAAGCACAGAGAGCGAAATGTTAAAACCAGGAAACCTTTTAGATATTGTAGATTGTTCTTAAGCACAGAGAGTGAGGAGTAGCCGATCACAGTCCTGTAGTCACACCAGCAAAAACTGGCTTCAGTTCCCTGTGTGGTCAATCTAACTGCTAAATGGTTCCTATCCAATAGTGCAGCGTTCTGAGTGCCGCCGGCTCCCCTTCAGCCTGGGAAAGGAAGCAGCAGGAAGTGAAACTGATGGACGGGACTAGTAGGGCTTTTGGAGAAATTTTTTATAAATTGGCCTAATCCTTTTTTTTTTTTTTTTTTTTTTTTATAAGCTCATTTCTTCTATATTGAAAAGAATATAATGCACTGGCACATTCTTATTTTTGATACAATATGTCTCCTTTAAAATCACATTTTCTTTCGTTATGCACAAAAAAACCCCAAAAAGACTTTTGGGAGTGATTTCCCCTAATGTATGTATATATGCTTAGCATAGTGGTTCAGTGCTTAGTACTGGTCTCTGTATTTAGACAAAAATGAGGTGCTGTTGTGTTTAATATCTTTATGGAATTCAGCGTGAGTGCTGTGTGGGGTCGGGAGGTTGCAGGTTCTTTCTCTGCCCTCTCTCCCTGCAGGTCCCCCAGAGACCATGAGGACTGCTGTAGCCATTGATTAGTAGAATGTTGCAAACATTCCCAGTGAAGTATTTCTGGGTATTTGTATAAAGGCAAACAATCCAACTGCTGCCTTCTAGGGGCCTTGCTTGTGCTCTCATATTGGTTTCTATGCTATTAACCAATGTTCACCAAACTCCAGCACCAGGGCTGTTTTTGGCAGCAGCTACAAATCCATCATGATTTGTGTATATCAGCTAAATTTATCCTTGTACTTCCCCGCTAAATTGTGCGGAAGCCGAGGCAGAAGGAGTCTGTTGTTGTCGTGCCGCAGCAGATGATGACTCATTGTTGCAGATGGACTTTTTTCTGTTGAGAAAATAAGAGATGATATTAATGGGGGGAGAGGGAAAACTCAAAGCCTGCTCCTTTCTCTGCAGAAGTTGGGCTAGTGTTCCATAGAGCAAGCGCAGGGCATTCGTAAGCTTTACACGCTCGCATTCTAATGCGTTCTAACAATCCATTCATGGGGCCTAGGTCATACAGTACTTTGCACATGAATGAGACAGGGAAAGGCTTCTCATGCAGGGCCTATTGAAGGTGACAGAATTCCATTTACCTTCTGAAATGTAATGTTAATGACAAGCGGTAAGCTCAGGCTGCAATAAAGAACAACTTGGAACAAATGCACTACTGCTTCTATTCATTTCAGCAAAGGGAGCTTTACACATTCTGTCCTGCACTAAAATCACAGAAATTATTTTTATTTTGCCATCAAAATGTATTGCTCACGGGATAGTTTTCCTAAAAGGGGTGGTTCTTTTATGTCAACTTTTATTCTCATATGTAATAAAAAGTACTAGGTTTGCTTAGGTGCAGTAACCAATAGCAAATAAACAGGTGACCAGTAAATGCTACCTGCTCATTGGTCACTATAGGTGATAAGAACTATAGCAAACTTTGGTTCTTAGATGACATGACAATTTTTGTATGTTTTAGAAAGGCCAGTCTAAACAGCTTTTCAACTGAACTGCATTATTTAGTTGTATATTATTTTAATTATTTGCCTTTTTCTTCTGAATCTTTCCAGATTTTAAATTAGGGTCACTGACCCCAATTGCTGCATGGGCTACAGTTTTATATTTAAAACCTAATGTTAAGGCAAGCTTCCTAGATATGAGCCTTATTGAATCAATGCACTGCTTAGCTGAATTAAGTGAATGAATGTAAATGTATGAGCAAGATGTTCATTAAATTAACATTTACAGGAATGCTCCATTATCTCTTTTAGTACCATATATTTAGTACCATATGATTTGTTGAGAAAGGAGTTTGTGGTCCAGTGCTATGCAGCTCATATGAGCTAGCAACTGGCTCTGATACAAAGCACATTTTTTAAGAATTACATTATGAAATTGAGGCACAGAGGCCATACCTATTTTAAAGAATGGAGTAACAGATAATCTCCTGTTGGACCCCAAGATTAGTGGCCTCACCATAGATCTGTATGGCACCTATTCCATTTAGCATGATCTACATCTAGTTATGGTGAGTGAGTGTGCAATCAGTGACAGGTTCTCTGGTGGGCCCTAGGAGGCACGGAACAACTGATGATACTGTATTTTGTCCATTTTGGGTTTTTTGTTTTTCTATTGGGCTGCCCTACATTGGTAGATGTAGAGTTATTCTGCTGTTACATTTCCATTGGCAGAAATACAGCCAATACCCTGGTGCCACTTGTTATAATACACAAATGGCTGTTTTCACCCCCAAAACCACTCCAATTTGCATTTATGGGCCAAAAACACTGTGTACAGGTATGGGATCCGCTATCTGGAAACCCATTATCCAGAAAGTTCTTAAATATGGAAAGGCCATCTCCCATAGACTCCATTATAAGCAAATAATTCTAATTTTTAAAACTGATTTCCTTTTTCTCTGTAATAATAAAACTGTACCTTGTACTTAAACCCAACTAAGATTTAATTGATCTTTATTGGAGACAAAGCAATCCTGTTAGGTTTATTTAATTTTTAAATTACCTTTTAGTAGATTTAAGGTATGGAAATCCAAATTACAGAAAGATCTCTTATCTGGAAAACCCCAGGTCCTGAGCGTTCTGGATCTGTCGCCTAAATGTTTGCATCACCAACAAAGTTAGTTAAATGTCAGCACTATACACATTCTTACTGTTTTCAGCTATTAATAATGCTTCACCTGGCATCTCTTGCTACAGCAGGTAATTAACCTGGGGGCCAGTGTACACACAGTCATATGTTTGATCACATAGATCCACGGCTTGGTGTAACATCCTGCAGCTATAGCTGAGCTATATTATACTTGTTAAATATTTATCTGTGCAAAATAATCGCATAACCCACTAAAGAGGTGGCAGGTCCTGCATATCTGTCATAGGCAGCGTCAAGCAAAGTGGAATTAGAGATAAAAAGGAGTTCAGGTGTGGACCTGTGTATGATTGAAAGAATAGGTCTATAAATTAGGGTCAGTAGGTATGTGTGCATGTATAAAGCCCAGAGCCAATTATCTTCCAAGCTGCAATTAGATTCTCAAGTACAGTACACCACACAACATATTATCAGCAAATATTATGCACATATTTTCTGTTAGAAATAATTTTATAGTACAAGATAAATTTATATACTAGTCATATCAGTGTGCTGTTCAACCAGCGTTCATCATAACAATGCAATCAGTACCGTCAGTACACTGACACCGAACAAAGATATAGTATGTGATGTTGCCGCATACAAACTAGATATGCGATATCTTGAAGACAAACCAAGAGCTTCTGGGAGCAGGCAGAAACATGGGATCCTTTCCCTCCTCATTTAATTGGCTGCTATGGTGTATAACAATATATGCAGAATAAAATAGTGGAGACTAGATTCCAACCAAAGAAGATGGTATAGAGCAGTGCGGGGATAATCTTGGGCAGTGGCCTGATTCATCCCACATTTGTGTGGAGAGGAAGCCCAAGTTGTTTGGAATGGTTTCCATCTATTGTTTTTCTGGGTAATGGATATAGGGCTGGAAGTGGTGTTGTGCATAGAGTATGTGACTGTGAGATCTGAGATGCTCAGAGGGAAAATCAAATCCTTTTTCAGTTGTGCTTGGTTGAACATAATGGGCCTGACAAAATTCATATGGATAAATGGTATTGTGGATTCATTGGAGGGCGCCCCTCTATTAGTGTTTTGCAACCCAACTGCTGCTTTCCACTTCTGGTGTCCTTTACCCTTTTGTGCTCCTACTTATACCACCTTTGCCAGTGCCTCAATATCTACCAATTAAGGGGAATAGAGGGAGTATAATTTCTGTGCATGTATAAAGTATTTCCTTATTTTCTTTTGTGGCTACTAAGCTTTAAACTTCTACTTGGTGACCTAAACAGCAAACTAATGTTTAATGGCAGGCTGGAAGATGAATTTAAATTTACTTGAAAATCAACTTTTTTTAATGTCTGGTGTCATTGGCTAGTGCTCCCTTTGGGATATAAAACAAGATTACATACTGTATTTAACGTGTACTGTATTTTCCCTTGGGGTGAAGACACGCAGGACAAATAGTTGCCGTGACTTTTAAAAAACTAGTCATTGATTAACATACAAGTTGCTGTGACTATTCGCGTGCCATTGATAAGTCACCACAGCTTTTTGAAAAGTCACCCCATGTGTCTTCACCCTTAAAACTGGCACATCAGTTCTGCAGTCAGGAATGAGCTTTCCATGGCTTGGCTCTTTTCTTTACTTTTTTTTTACATGTTTGCCAATGAAGGGATTGCGGAAGCAGACAACCAGGTGGTTTCGGGAGCTGTTTTTAGATACGTAGGATTCAGTGACAGGTCTTATCATATTGGCTTTGTACAAGAAAGGACATATATGGGTATCTGTTCCAGCTGGTGAGACTGGAATTCATGTGTGCCAAACCTGACAGAGGCCAATAGCAGCACAGTTAAAGCATTCCAATTTTACACGATTGTTGTGCCCATTTATGTGTACTGTATCATAGACATAATTGATTTATCTAAATGTAAGCATACTTCCTTTGTTCCACATGAGTTCAATGCAACAATATGTGTTTAAAACAAGAGGCAAAAAGTATGTTCAGTGCAAATCATGTTTATTGTACTCATGCTGAACAATGGGGTATACTGCCCCTTTTAATGGGGAACCAGGGCTATAATAAAAAAAAACCCAAAAAACCTGTGCTTATTTATTTGTCAATTACTTAACCTAACATACTCTAAGGGGCACATTTACTAACCCACGAACGGGCCGAATGCGTCCGATTGCATTTTTTTCGTAATGATCTGTATTTTGCGATTTTTTTCGGAAATTATCGCGACTTTTTCGTTACCAATACGATTTGCGCGAAAAAACGTGAGTTTTTCGTGGCCATTCCGAAAGTTGCGCACAATCTGGCGATTTTTTTGTAGAGTTAAAACTTGCACGAAACGTCGCGCCTTTTAAGTTTTAACGCTACGCAAAAGGCGCGACTTTTCGCGCAAGTTTTAACGCTACGTAAAAATCGCCAGATTTTGCGCAACTTTCGGAATGGCTACCAAAAACTCGCGTTTTTTCGCGTTTTTTTGGTAACGAAAAAGTCACAATAATTTCCGAAAAGTCGTAAAGGCGCCGAAAAAAATCGCAAAAAATACGAAAAAGTCGCAAAATGTTCGTTTTCCAATCGGAATTTTTCAAATTCGGATTCGAATTCGTGTCTTAGTAAATCAGCCCCTAAGTAACGCAAAGATTTCACTTTTTCTAACTGCCCGATTCCAGAATCAGTCCACAGTTTGCAATGCACTGAAATCATGCTACCTCCATCTAACTGTCTGTCTGTTTGTAAATATAATATATATATATATATATATATATATATATATATATATATATATATATATATATATTATATATATATATATATATATATAATATATATATATATTATAAAAAAGACCAGCAACTCTGTGATTTCTTGGGAAAAATCAAAACATATATTCAAAGTAGCATAAACAGCCTGTTTATGCTACTTTGAATATATGTTTTGATTTTTCACAAGAAATCCCGGAGTTGCTGGTCTTTTTTATACTATTGGAACCCTTTACCGAGCACCCGAGGTATGTTATGTAGCGGTGTGCCATCCTTTGTTATATATATATATATATATATATATATATATATATATATATATAATATATATATATATATATATATAATGTTTGGAAAGATTTTGGCTGCACTTACTTTTTCATTCACATTAATGCTAAACAATACAGACTGCACATTAAATATTTATCAGCCTCTTTTCCAGCCAACCCTACGCTGGCAATTCCAAGAATAATGTGAATATTAACAGAGGAGAAATCGGCAACACGCAGCCTTCGAGTTCTGTGGATTTTTTCCCTTTAATTCAGGCACTGTCATCATTGTTGCTTTTTTCATTTTGGGGAAAAGCAAACATATATTTAATTTTTCAATTTTGTTTAGAGTTCAAATATAATAAATGTTTCAGTTGTTTCCTGTAGTAGGTATATGACTTTGCTTATATTGCAGTCTTCTGAAAAAAATAAAGTACAGGTACATGACCCGTTATCCAGAATAGGATTGTTTTGGCTCCAATAAGAATTAATTATATCTTAGTTGGGATCAAGTACAGGGTACTGTTTTATTATTATTTTTAAAAATTAGAATTATTTGCTTATAATGGAATCTATGGGAGATGGCCTTTCCATAATTTGGAACTTTCTGGATAATGGGTTTCCGGATAAGCGGTCCGATACCTGTAGTACAATCCTACTTCTCTCTCTGTGTCTTTTCCCATATATGAAACAGGCTGTCCTGACACAGCCGAGTAAAGAAATCAATATAATGATGTATGATGCTTTTTTTTTAGTACATGACTGGGCAGCCCACCATGCTGGAAAAATACATTTTCTTTCAGTGGAGCACAGGAGTAGGGATATGCTAATGGAAATCCATGGCTGAAACTTCACAGTGATAAACTGCACTGCACAGATTTTAGCCAGAAAATGCACACTTTATCATTTGGTTTTGGCCTGTATATGTGCCTTTTCTCCAAAGGCATGTTTAGGCTGCTGGACAAAAGGTAGATACAGACTAAAACCTCTCACCTGAATGTCTGATCATCTTTTTGGTTAATATCCACCAGTTGTGCACAGGGACAAAGCAATAGTATGACTTCCTTCTCCTCCAGGTCTTGTAATAATAATTGATTTTGCTGCTTTGTTTCAAGAATCAGAACAGAAAGTGTAGATACTGTATATGCTGGAGACAGATACTGCTTTCAGTAGCAATTGCATTAACATATAACTTAAAAACCATTAAACATTTTATTAAGTGTATATTGAAAGGTTTGCTTAAAGTAATTTTTTTCCTGTTATAAAAATTAAGGTTTTTTTTTTTTGTTTGCATGTGTATTCTATTCATTTACAATACCAGAATAATACTGAAGCAACACATGGATAAAAGTGTATGAGGCTTCTTGAAAGGTAATAATATGTTTGCTGCCTTTAATGAGAGAGCTGCCCCGACCACATAATTTAATGTTGCACTGCTGTGTGCTCAACTTCTTCATTGATTTCCTGCTGGTCGTGTCTATTGTGTATGATTAATGACTGGGATTTTAAAGGCCACGGATGGATAAAACAAGCTTGTTCTTTGAATTTGTCATGTGAAAGTGCTACTCTGTGTAGCTTAGAAGCAATAAATACTCATTTCCAGGCATGTGCCAGACGTGTCCACATTTGAAGATAGGAGAGATGTCATCCGGAGCAAATGTTTCATATCTTTTGCTTGTTTTGGCTGTGTGCGTCATTGATTTTATTAGTAAGAAGTATAACCATACAGTGGAGAAAAAATGATTATTTCCACCAGTCCACTGGATTATCATCGACTACAAAGTGTGAGTGATCCAAAAAGTTGCACATCCTTCAGTGGGCCATGCTAAGATTCGCTTGTTTGTCTAGGTCACCAATTCAATCATTTGGCTCTACAATAACGGGCATAATAGCCTTCGAACTGAGGACAGCATCAGTAAAAGGTCCTAATGGAAAAATCAAACCTGCCCAATTCACACCTGGGTGATTTTCGGCCAGATATCGATCGTAGAGGCCTGTTGGGGGTCCCCATACATGGGCAGATAAGCTGCTGAATTGGTCTAAAGGCCTTGTATCAGCAGCTTTAATCTACCACTGTATGGCCACCTTTATTGTGGTTGTGCCCAGATCTGTATTGTATATTAGATGGAGCTGTCTGTTGCAGAAGCAAATGGAATAAACTACAGTTTGTGTAGCCAGTTTTGTACTTTTTATTCCTCTGTGTTTTGGTTACTAATAAAGAAACTGTTAATGAAGGTATATGCAATTTCAGTGTTCTTGCAGCCCATCTTTGTTCTAGAATCATTGTCACTGCCTATTTGTTAAATAGTCACTGAACAACCCCATGGACCTCCTTATTACACTCTTTAGCACCTTTCCCATTACCTCATCACACATTTGCATTCAAAACTTTGAAAGGGCTGCACCCATTCACTGGAATTCGTTGTCTCCTAGTGGTGGGTAAGAGAACAGCACTCAATAGTAAAACACCCAAGCCCGGCCATGACACCTCCAGCTGCACTCTGTAGGAGAAACAATAGCTTATCTGAAAGCAGTTGCATTATATAGTGCTGGCTCTTTATGAAAGTTGAGAATCAGGGCCAATGGCCTGAGATGACTGCCTGCTCATTAAAACTGCAACTATAAAAAATGCATTTAATGAATTATTTGCAATGTACACAGCATAATTTACTAATAAAAACAAGACCACAAAAATCATGACAGAATCCCTTTATTGCAGGATTTTTCAAACCTTTCAATTCAGTCCCTACTTAACTTTTGCTTAGGACAACCCTTAATTGATGAAATGGCAACAGATATAAGGAAATCTAAGTGTATCAGTCAATCAGCCATAGTATCATGAATAGCTAGTACAAGTATATGGGATCCATTATCCGGAAACCCGTTATCCAAAATGCTTAGTTATGAGAAAACCATCTCCCATAGATTCATTTATCAGCAAATAATTTTATTTTTTCGAATGATTTCCTTTTTCTTTTTGATAATAAAACAGTACCTAGTGTTTAATCTCAACAAAGATATAATTAATCTTTATTGAAGGCAAAACAACCCTATTGGGTTGTAAAACCCCTTATCTTGAAAACCCCACCTCCCAAGCATTCTGGATAATGGATCTCATACCTGTACAGCAAATACTTATTTACCCCATACCTCACCTTTACTATACTTCAGGTTGAGCACTCCTGGCACTTGAAAACCAAACATTTTACTATGGTTGAAATGAAAAAAAGATAAAGTTATAGTATGATTATAAAAATACAAACATTTTCTTTTTATGCATGTATTTATTTTTACCACCTTTCTGGAAAAAATGCTGGCATTGCCATATTTATTGCTTTACTTAATAACTATTCCAGTGGTATTCATTCTCATCTCATATAATACAACTAAATGTCTGCAGGTACCTAGACTAAAAAAAATGCTTATTTGCAAAGGTTTCATATATTTGGCAAATATTTTATGTTGAAATAATGCAATACATTGTATTAATTAATATTTATTATCAAAATATAATATATATAAATATATATTTTTTCAATATATGATGCAATAAAACAAAGAGACAAAGAAATAAGACAAAGGCTCCTGGAAATCAAGTGTGCGGGTTTCCATACTTCTCTACTTGCAGTGACTGGCTTTGCATCACGTATTAGATTAGCTTGATACTATCCTGCTTGCAGAAGGTCCCGAAGCCCATAAACAGTTTATATTGATTCATTAGCAGTGAAGCTGAAGATTGATGTGCATGTTGAAAGCATACATCCTTCTACCTTCCTTCAATTTAACCTGCTGCACCTATTTATAAACCTTGATGTCTTCTTTCTAGCTTGAATGCTGCCCTACAGAATATGTGGGAGGTCAGCTAACTAGATCTTTATAATAGGTCATAATCAGAATAACTTTAAGGATTGCTCAGATTGGCCTAAAGCCCTAATTGGTGGCTCAGAATTTGTAAACTTCCTTTTCTTGCACAACTCTCCTCTTAGATACTAGAAAGGCCGTGCAGTCTATTTTTGTGTGTAACGAGAAATAAAGTTGCAACTGCACAAATTAATAGAATGTAGGTAAGCATTTATTTGGGGTTACATAATTCTATTCTGAGGCTTTCATTGAACACACTGGAGACAGTTGGAGCCAGTTTAAGGAAGTGTGGTTTAAGCATTATTTTCCAGAGGGAGCAGCTGCTTGAATGTAATATTATATCCAGGGGTATTTAACTTCACAAATACCATTTGTGATTGAGTAAAGGCATTCTTACTTGTGCTGTTGGGTAAAAGAGACGGCAGACCACAACTTTGGGCTCTTAATTAGGCTTATCAGAACACAGGCAATCATAGATACAAATCAAGTCAAAAGTGCACCCTTAGTTCTTATTTACTAGCTCTTGGGCCCCACACCGGGCTTACACACAAAGTAGATTCAGAAAGGGAGAATGCACATACTACTAAAAAAGTATGTTTATATAAAAATGGTTTATTTAGATAAAGCAGGATTTTACAAATGAGTTTGTTTATGCAATTATATTTTTATAGAGACCTACATTGTTCAGGGTATAGTTTCCCTTTAACAAGGTTGCTGCTGTAGTTGAAATTAAAGATGAACTGACTGCAATTATCCTCTGGATTCTGGCAACTGCACTTTACTTAGCTGAGGGCAGTAATTGCCTTGTTAAAACTACAAATCATATTTTATGTTGTGTAATAGTATTTATACCAAGGCCCCCTTATTTGCAACCCAACTTCTCTTGCACTTTAGATTTGAAGCTTTTTTCAAGAAAAATATAAGAGCCATGTTATTAATAATCGGTATATTTCTTTTCTGCGATTATGTTTTCCTTGAGACAAAGTACATCATCACTCTGCCTGTTTGCTAGAACACACTGTGCCTTTTTAGTAATGATCCATGTTTAACAATGAGAAGAAAGAAGACAAATGCTTACTTTCTACTAAGAACTCTTCATTTATTTTGCAGTCGGACACATATCTGTGCAAGTCTTACCGGCTGCCAGTGGATGATGAAGCCTATGTAGGTAAGAATAATAAATTATTGCAATTTTCTTCAGCATTATTCAAAGGTTTTCTGTTCCAGTCATAGGCTTTAGTTGCTGCCAGCCAGTTCTTAAAGGGCATTTCATCTTTCTAATGCAAAAACAATCTAAAGAAAGGAACTTTGATTCAAGATAACAAAGTGTGTCTTGGGGGGGGGGGGGTTATGAGTAATGGTGGTTGGAGATATGCATGCATACAGATTTTCATGGAAAGTATTAGCCAGCAGTCTCATTTTCAAGTTATTGGCTTTCTGTCAGTTACCAGCTACTTAATTCTTCTTCATTGAAAAGGCTTTTTATTTACCTGTTGGTTTATATTTTAATGCTTCAGAGCGTGCTTTCCCTGATAAGCAAACAAGCAAAGAGCAGAGCATTTTATACACTCTTAGGAGTTATCATAATGCGTCTGATAGGTGTCCATAAAAAGGTGGGTCTTCAGGGACATTTAAAGATGCATTAAATGTGAGATGTACAGCATTAACTTCATGTTTAACCCTCATTACACTAAGTAATATTCTTCATATTGAGATCATCATAGTGGATACGAACAGAGGGTATTCAATAACTGAAACTCTGGAAAGAATAATTGGCGTCAGTGGTGTTCTGTAAGGTTAGGCAACTTATATGGCAGTAATGGTACATAACAAGCATTCGGAGTTTGAGGTTTGTTTTCACCAGTGCAAACAGCACCAGCAGATGTTTCGTTCTTCTTTCTCTGGCTGTACTTGTACAGGATTGTAATGCTTTCAGCTTTATTTACTTTACTATTGGAGCTACTGCTTCCATCTGGCCCCACAGTTATTTCTTCTACATCTGTTTGCTTTATTTGGTGCTTTACCATCATCTGTTGTCTTTGCGCCACTCTTGTTTAAATGGTCTGCTTTTTCTTTATGCAGATTCCTCACTCTTTACTTTTAACTTCTTTTTTCTTTTTGTTTTTTTTCTAAATCATACAACCAGTCAATTAAATACCCTAAGTCTTAAGGATCCAGGATTTGGATCCTAAGCTCTAAGCCTTAAAATCCAGGATTTGGCCAAGATTCTGCCTTTTTCAGCAGGATTCGGCTGAATCCATGCCTCTAGCTGAACCGAATCCAAATCCTAAAAATCACGTGAGGTTTTGTCATGTAAACATGAAAGTCAAATCTCTAACAAAGGATTCAGGGTTCTACCAGATCCTAAAATTGTAGATTCTGTGCATCTCTAGTAAAAACAAATAAGCTTTATCAAAAATGTCTATAAAAATACAGCCATAAACACTTAAACAGCACTGCTGCTCTGAGTCTTCAGTGAAAAACCACATTTCTTTATTTCTGTACACATGATCTTCTGTGTCAGGCTTCCTTCTCTCAGAAAAATCTTTCAGGGCATGACACAAGCCTGCTCAGTTTGCTCCCCTCTCTGCTGTAATCTGAGCTCAGAAATGCAGGCGTGGAAATGAAGTCAGACCAAGCTACAATTGCTGCTGCAATCTTAAACAAACAGAGAGCATCTAGGGCAGTTTACTTAGGTATTGTAAGGGGGCGGTGAGCAAAATGTTGCTTGTGAGCCACTGGTTGGGGGTCATTGGGGTATGCCTTCCATCTCCACCATTTTAACTGCGCATGAACCTAAATGCAGCACAAATTTGTTTTATTCCATTAAGGAGGCAGTATCATTAGAAAAAGCTAATTGAGTTATATCCCCCACATGACTAAGGAGCCTAGAGACAAGGGATCCCAAAGGTTTGCACTTAGGCAGTATAATTGAGAGATCTAAAAAACATAATGTGAACCATACAATGTTACAAAATATAATATGCGATGTCCCGCAGACACCCGAAGTTTCCTCCGAAGATAACTTCGGGCGACTGCAGGACATCGCTGCAACACGTATGCCATCATACCCACGATTTACGGTCTAGCTGGTGGGATGCATTGCGGGGAGATTGGTCGCCCGCTACAATGAAGATTTGTCGCAGGGCGACTATTCTCCCCATGTACCACTACGCTAAGGGTGAACACACATGGAGCTACTAGTAGCAGCTACTTGTCACGGCTACATAAATAGACAATGCTGATAATTGTCTCTACTTGTGTTTTAGCGGGGTAAATTCTCAGTATTGCCTATGGTAGGGTATTTTCTGGTATTTAGTAGCCCTGACACGTAGCGGCTATTTAGTAACGCGGTGTGTTTTTGCCCTAAGGAAATGTCTGTTGTTATCTATGCCTCCATTAGTGAAGTAATTTGACCCATACCCATCAGTCTCAAAGATGAGACATTGTGATTGTGCTCAGCACAGTGCTGTACAATGGCTGTTGTCTCCTTGCCTGTTTTAATAACACTTTTATGCTTATGCCTCCATCCATTGGTCTAAAGCAGTCAGTCTGCATATAGCTCACAGAGGGTAATAACTGTACCAAAATTCCGAAGTCTTGGTTTAAAGCCAAACGGTGCCTGTGTTTGTCATACATGGATTGTGTAAGACTTTTCTTACAGTTCCTAGGTTGCAGTTATAAGGTGTAAGATGGAATGTGTGAACTGCAAGGTATATTAATAAAAGTAACGAAAGAGTGGCCCTGAGATACAGCCATTTAGAAACTATATAAGAAAGGAGGGGAAGAAAAGAAGGTATATAGTATGTGCAAGATTATAGAGCTCTAAGACAATTATTTTTTTAGTTTTTATTAGTTTGGCGTTAAAACCTGGTTGTTGGGGTACCACTGAGCCTGCCAACTAGTCAATGGCTAGAATAAAATATAGAGAAAGAAAGGGAAGTCAGTCTGAACATAATAAATAAAAAATTAACAATAAAAATGTACCCTTAAAAAAAAATGTCAGGTTTCATAGTTGAATAATAAACTGAAATAATGTCAGGCCGTCAATTTGCATATCATAATTAAAATTAGCTTTGACACAAACTTTCCTTTTTTAAACAGAAGGCGGAAAGAACATGATGTATGAGCAGACAATATGGCCGCAAGGATTGTGCAATTGCAAATATGCAAAAGTAATGGAAAGTTGTAACCTTCTGCTTTGTGTATTTAAACAGAAAGGAGAGGCTTTCTACATAGATAAGGTTACTGAACCTTTGATCAACTGTGTACATTGATAAATAGGTAAAATCTGTCATATAGCACAAAGAGAAATATAAAGGTTAAATAGGCAAAATCAAAATTCCCTTTTTATTTAAACTTGGACTTAACCTGTAAAGCATTATATTGTATCAGAAATATTAACCAATGTAGTTCTTGAATAAGGCATTTGATTTTGTCTGATATTTCTGATACAGTGCAATGAATACAGGTTAATATTTCTGATAAAATATGATGCTCTACAGGTTAAGTCCAAGTTTAAACAATAAAGGGTATGGGGATATAAACCACTTTAGCTTTTTGAACCAGGTGTTTGTTTTTGACTGGTATATGTGTTATGTGTGAGCAGTTTATACATCACAAATCTTGTAAGCTACAAAGGACATGTCCCCAGAGGTAGGCAGAGGTTGCCATAGTAATCACTATTTAAAAAAATAATCCAGTATCGAGGTGTGGCAATACTTTATGCTTCCTAGATTTCAGGTAAATCAATATTTTTAGGGATGCACCAAATCCAACATTTTAGGATCCGGCAATGCATATGCAAATTAGGATAAGGAAGGGTTAAAGAGAACTGTGTGCTGCAGATTCAGTTTGGCCAGAGGCATGAATTTGGGCAAATCCAAATCCTGCTGAAAAAGGCCGAATCTTGGGCGAACCAAATCCTGGATTCCATGCTTCCCCATATATTATATATTTGTCAGATACCAAGTGAAAAATATTTTTAACCAAATAAATTAAATTACATCTTTCAAGGGGAATTATCATAAAAATTTTAATTCTATATAAGCTTCATCATAGTGAAATAAGAATAAGACTTGTGAAATGCGGGTACTGCATGACTTTTTTGACGCGACCATGCCTTTTTGGACCCGACTGTGAATTTTTTGTGGCGAAATTTTGCAATATACTTTGCCAATGACAAAATGCAGAATTTCCCTGTGAATCCATGCCTGGGGAAAAAATGTGGTCATCAATAGTAATATAGCGTTTGGCTGGTGCTCTTTTTCCATAGATGATGTATTAAATCTCACTCTTTTTTAAAATCACCAGAAATCTTGTCTCTCTACATTCAGTATGTGTTCCAGAGTCAGTTATTGAGTTAAGTTTTGTCGATTTGTGTGTGCTGGAATTTATTTGATTCAGCTCTATTACATTTGCTAGAGAAAGAGAAAGGCTGCACAAAAGATACATTAGATCTAATATTATTAAAATCGGACTCCTTTAACTTGATTATTTAAGAAATGGTACAGAATTTTTAATTGATTATAATTAAAAAGTTTCATATTTTAGTATGATGAAGCTTATATTACATTTTCATGTATTTAAATTATTTCAATTACAATGTATTAAGTGTTTGTGAAGATTCTCATTCATCCAGGCCATGGTATATTTGTAATAATAAGTCAAATCAACTGGACTTGCTGTGTTTTTCTTGAAGACTTTCATCCAACTGGCTTTCTCAATTCAGAATGACTTGTACAAAGATCTTCCTGGATCTTCTGAGCATAATCTGTTTTTCATAACCAGCATGGATAAGCCTTAGTTATTGGGCTTGAGTGAGTTATGGCTGGACCCAGACCCTTTTAAAACCTACTGACATGTTATTGCCCCAATGTAAATGATCCTTTACCTCGCAGGAGCAACAATTGCAGTTTGGCTTAAATTGCAGCAATTGTAATCCCCCATCTGGATTTTAGTATTGGAAAGCTTTCAAAGGCAAATTACAGGGGGAAATGGACTTGTATTTACCAAGGTAAATTAGTTTTGAATGAGGCAACTGCTAAAGACATTTAAGTATAGAGTATGCATAATTATTACTTGTACCAGTAACTCACCATATATAGAGAGGTAGAGTATGCATATCGCATGGCTTCTTGAAAGCAATTTTCATTGTTTCATCTAGCAAATGTGGAAAGTATAATTTTATTAAACGAGCTCACATTGGGGTTTCTAATTATACACTCCAGCAAATCGGCATTAGTTGAACAAAGCCATTCAGCTAGAAGACGCCTAATTATATACTGTAATTGTGGATGCTGCAAGGAAGCGAGCACAGGAAATGATCCTACTACAGTGATAATGTCACTGGGGTCTAATGGGGTGATACTGTCGTAAAAGGAATGTGCCATTTCCTTATCTGAGTGCAGAATAACATGCCTTGCTTAACAGCTACTGAAAACATTCATTTAAACAGTAATATCCAAAAAAATAACAGGTATATCAGCACAAACACTGTAGCTGGTAAATTACTTGGGAGAATCCGATATTATGACCCTTGCAGAAGGGTATTCACCTTTAAAGGGGACCTGTCACCGAGACATAAAAAGCTGTATAATAAAAGTCCTTTCCAATTTAAACATGAAACCCAAATTCCTTTTTTATTAAAGGAGACATATTGGATAAATGGGAAAACCCCTAATTTTGTAGGCAGTTATGAATAATATATGGTGCTGGTTTCACTTTGTGCTAAAAATGTATCCTGTCTGTAAAAATGGCCCCTTTATTGGAGCTCCCTATAGATCCTATCACTTCTCTGACCATGTTTGAAATGAAGGGTGGGTGTGTCCTAACGGTCCCTGCCAGAAGCACAGTAGGAGGGGGATAGCCAATCACAGCCCTGCACTCACACAAGCACAGACAGGCTTCAGTTCCCTATCAGGTCAGCCTAGCTGCTGATTGGTTCCTATCCTACAGTGCAGTGTACTGAGAGCCGCCGGCTCCCCTGCACATCCAGAGAAGTCCAGCCAGCAGGAAGTGGAACAGATAGGTGGGACTTGGGGGGTTTTGGTGGAATTTCTCAATAAATCAGTCTGAAATACAACTTTTTCAAGCACAATTCTTCTATATTTAGAGGAGTATAATTCACTGGTACATTCTTAATTTTTTATAGGATATGTCTCCTTTAACACACATCCAAACCCATTATAAAGGCATTTAAAAATCCTACCTGTCAATCATATATTGCCTGCTCAGACAGTTACTTTCACTTTCCATTAAGCACTCATATTTCTTTCTCCCTCCTTACCAACTAATTGTGTATCCTATGTATGGAAATGTTCATTTGGTCCCCTATGCTGGCACATAAAATTTTGGGGTGATACAAAGCTTGCCTTACTAACAGTACCCTAAAATGGCGCATGCCTGCTGGCTGTGATTGTGTAATTTCAATACTACAGGAAACAAGATTTATATTATTTAAACAGTTTAAAGAAGAAGGAAAGGCAAATCACTTGGGGGTGCCAAAATGTTAGGCACCCCCAAGTGATTTTAATCGCTTACCTTGTACCCCAGGCTGGTGCCCCTGTTAGGAGAGAACAGCACCAGCTCGGGGTAGCTGCGAGCGCTTCCTCCTGTTTAACTTCTCTGTTAAAGTTCAGCTTTTCACTCTACTGCGCATGCGCGTGCAGCGATACAGGAAGGAGGAAGCGCTGCAGCTACCCCAGGCTGGTGCAGTTCTCTCTGAACAGTGGCACCAGCCCGGGGTAAAAGGTAGGCTAATGAAGTCACTTGGGGGTGCCTAACATTTTGGCACCCCCAAGTGACTTTGACTTTCCTTCTCCTTTAAGTAATGATTATTTTACTTGACAAACTCAGTAGAAAATAATTTGGAATTATTTCTTAGTATTACGTAGTAATATGTATTTAAGCAGTTGGGCTTCATTTTTTATTATTTTAACTTTTTATTCCTTTCTTCAGGTTGGAGTTTCAACAATGGGGGGTGCGAAAATGTTAGGCCGTAAAAATTGGGAGGCAGTTTTGTTTTTTAAAAAAACAAAAAAAAAGTAATCTGATAAAGATTTGATTGCTTAAAAGTAGTGTTCCGCCCAACAATATCTGTTTCTAAAGATACATTTCAACGGTGGTGCCTAACTTTAATTTAGGTGTGACTTTTAAGAAATGGTTGACAAAGAAGTTTGTTTTTCTCTTCTACTCTCCTGAACCATACCGTGTCTTCTGTCCTTTTCTTTTTTTTTTTTTTTGCCCTCCTGCTTCTCAGAATCCCTTATTCTAAACCCCCTTATCTCTCCCCATTACATGTATTTTCTTTTTTTTTTTTTCTTCTCTTCATTCCCACACTTCTGCTGTGTCTTTATCCACTGCCATGTTGTTCCTATAACACTGCCATGTCCTATAACTACAACTCTGTGGTTGTCAAGCCTAAAATGTGTGCCAGAAACAAAGCAGAGCTGTGTCCAGTAAAGTATGTGTTGGAACTGACAGCAAAAAATATTTTCTGGCAGAAATCAATAGCTGACTTTGCTCAGCACGTATCTCTGTTGTTGTGTAACAATGCAGTTGTGAGACCCTGCTCTGCGGGACCCCGCTCTGGATTTTTCCAGTGAATTTTAAGCGAAAAACATACAGTATATTAAACAAAGTGTTGCAATGGTAAAAGCAATATTGCCGAGCACTTAAAGGATTACTCCACCCAAACACAACTTAAGCTTTTAAAGGGCTCTGGCACACGGGGAAATTAGTCGCCCGCGACAAAACTCCATGTTCGCGGGCGACTAATCTCCCCGAGTTGTCATGACCCGCCATCCCACCGGCAAACATGTAAGTCGCCCGCGGGATGGCACGCTGCGTGTGCCATCACGCCGGCAACTTACATGTTCGTCCGGTAGGATGGCGGATCATGGCAACTCGGGGAGATTAGTCGCCCGTGACAAGGGAGATTTGTCGCGGGCGACTAATCTCCCCATGTGCCAGAGCCCTAAAAGGTAAACGTAAGTTCAAGTAGCTATGCAATATACATCAATTAAATATGCAGCCTTTTTAGGATTTTTAATGTAGTAATATAGTTTGAAATAATTATCTTGTCTGGCCCCCTGTTCTCCTGCTGATATAGCTAACTACAGTACTT
Organism: Xenopus tropicalis; assembly: GCF_000004195.4. Classification (NCBI taxonomy): domain Eukaryota; kingdom Metazoa; phylum Chordata; class Amphibia; order Anura; family Pipidae; genus Xenopus; species Xenopus tropicalis. The sequence continues at coordinate 175,557,591 of NC_030677.2, read as the reverse complement.
GTCAATTGTAACAGTAGTCGACTGTCCTCAGCCTGTCTTCAGCCTGCATCCTCCAAATCCCTGTACATGAGATGTCAGTAAGGAAAGGAACATGTAGTTCCTAGATTCTGTCTCTATAGATACAGGCCATACACCTTCAGATCCATTTGTTTGGCCAAGTGAGTGGATCTTCTCCCGATATCCCCACCTACGGGTGGGCGATATCAGGCAAATCCAGGATAATTAGGTCGTTTGGCCCTGGGGCCAAATGATCGAATTAGAACGACGGGAATAGGCGAAGTCGGATCGGGGACCACATCAACGAGCCAATGTGGTCCCTAATCCAACAAAATTTTTTAACCTGCCTGATCGATATCTGCCCAATTTCAGGCCAGATATCGGTCGGGCAGGCCCGTTGTTAGTGCCCCTACACAGCTGTGGAGAAATTGTTACAGTTTGTAACATCAGTCTTTTAGTCCCTCCTCCCCTGCCTGGATTTCAAATGATGCAGAAATAGAACTGTTTTGCAGCTGGATTTCAACACGTTAAAATGGTATTTATTAAATTTAAATCATCATCTTTTTATATGTTTTGGGATGCTTTTTTCCCCAACGTGTTTAAGAGATTACTTGCAAGAACTTGATTCTGCAACAACTATTGTAGTTAGGGGGTGGTTCACATCTTAGTTAACTTTTATTTTGTTATAGAATGACCTATTCCTAGCAATTTTGCAAATGGTATTTCTTCTTTATTTTTGTATAGATTTTGAACTATTTGTCTTTTTAATTTGCAGCTTTTAAATGGCGATCACTGACCCCAGCAGCCAAAAACTATTGCTTTTGTGAGGCCCAATTTTATTGTTGTTTTTACATTTTATTACTTATTTTTCTATGCACACCCTCTCCTATTCACATTCCTGTCTCTCATACATACTACTGCCTGATTGCTAGGGTAAATAAGACCCTAGCAACCAGATAGCTGCTTAAATAACAAACTGGAGAGCTGCTGAACAAAAAGCTGAATCACTGAAAAACCATGAAAAAAATATATGAAATGAAAACCATTTCCAGAGTGTCTCAGCATGTCAATGTCTACATCATATTATAAGTTAATTTAAAGGTGAACTACCTCTTTAGGGGGACTCAGCAGACAACTGCCAAACTTGCCAAACATCACCACTAACATAAACAAGACATCAGCCTCAACTACAGCAGGCACAACACCCCATTGTGATCACAAAAAAAGTTAAAATTCTGGGGGCACTTTGCTTACTGCACTTTTAAATGACCCCTGATGTATTTGAATTAGTGTAAAACAAGGAAAGAACCCAAGCAAAAATTAAAATTTTTATGGGTTCCATTTATATATTGCAATATTTTGTTTCTTAAATAATATAAGTCTGTAGCCAGTGTTGCTGACATATGAAAAAAAGTTCGATTTTTACAATTTTGTGGAAAAAACTAAATGTATGGCCTGTTTCCCAAAGGTTATTTCACAGGATAAGAGCTCTTATGCCTATATTGGCTGAAGGATATTGTAGTGGCACTGGGACAGATTGAGTCTGACAGCAAGCCACTTGGCCAAGAAATGTGCCTGTCATCTTCATCCGCTCGCTTTCACTCACATGACTGACCAGTAAACAAATTCCTTCCTATTGCCATGGTGACAGCTTGAATCTACGATGTGACGCTCTGCAGACTGCATGGAAAACAACAAAGCTGATAAAGCTGTACAGGAGTCATGTTGCTCTCAGGAGATGGCCTTTGCCATAGGGTTATTGTGCTCTTAAAATAAAGTATTGAAATGAATTGTGTTGGCAGTTATGGCAGCGTTGGTACAAACACATTAAGTAAACAACAAATCTTATATTTTTGCAGAGTAGCTATTAAAAGTATCTTGTTTTGGTACATTTGTTTCACTGGGCCTTTTCTCCAATGTTTCAGTATAGTTTGATAGCATTTGCCTTTAACTTCTGAACTATAGAAATTTAGTATATCAAACTACTAAAGGTAGTCGTAGTTAAAATTTCAGGCACAAAGGGTGGCAGCTAGTGTGGTATCACATTGGGTCCAATCAGGGCTGTATTTAGGTCCCGAACCTAAATGCGCCCCTTGTGCGTTTTTTAATTTTTTTTTTTTAATAATATATAGGCACCCGCGGACAACCCCCCCCTAAACCTGCTAACCTAGGTATATAAATACACCCCTGCCCACAACTTGTGAAAGTATTGCCTCATAAACACTTGTGAGTATGCCATTGGAAGGCTGCTAACTGTATTTTGTCTGTCTCATCTGCTCTGTGTATAAAACAAAACATTGGTTCTTATAATCCCTTATGTAAAGAGTATAAAAAAAAATTTGAGCAGGGCATGTAACACATAGCAATTACAATGGGCTAAAAGGGCATAAGGTTATTAATCTACAACTCCTAGCTTTTCTCAACAGCTTAGGGCAGTGGCACAGGGAGAGATTAGTTGCCCATGATAAATCTTTGCTATTGCGGGTGACTAATCTCCCCGAAATGCCATCCTGTTGGCAAGAATGTAAATTCCTCCTTAAAAGGAAACTTCGGGCGACTTTGGAAAACTAAAGCGACACATATGCCATCACATCAGCAACTTACATTGTTGCTGTGGAATGGCATTTCGGGGAGATTCATTGCCCGCAATAGCGAAGATTCAGTAGGGCCAACTAATCTCCCCATGTGCCACTGGCCTTAGGGATCATTTGCCCTGCGCACAAGTTAGGGTTGCCACCTGTTTTGGAAAACAATACCGTCTTTCCTATATTTTTATCTTGCTTCCCTATCCGTAACATCAAGTATTGATGGGCTGATACATTAAATAGCTTCAAGAATAGGTCGGTTGCCTATTTAGCAAGTAAGAAAATACATTGTTATTGAAAATACCTCAGAGTACCAAGTTGATCCAGGGACGGGTTTGATTGCCATCAGGAAGTACTTTTTCTCGGGAGAGGTTTCAATAGGGTTTTTTTTTTTGCCTTCCTCTGGATAAAGTAGCAGTTAGGCAGCTATCATATAGACATAAAAGGTTGAACTTGATGGACATGTGTCTTTTTTCAACCTAACCAAATGCAGGTAGCATTGTATTAATGGAGCAGAAACAGGCACTCCATTTTAGAAATCAAAGTAGTTACACCAGCTGTGGCAATAATTGGCAGTATTAGGCTTGTTCTTCTCTCAACAATGCATATCCACATTTATACATAAATATATACATATCTATGCAAATAAAGGTAATTGTATGCCTTTAAATATGTATGTGTAAATGATACTTATGCTGGCATTGAATCTATTCACAGGCCAATGTAAATGTATTCCACTTAGTAAATTAGATTACCGGTAATCAACATTTACCTCAGGAATATGATGAGACTTACAATATAGAAAATCAGTGTTGATATGAGTGCTAGTTACAAGCCAGATAACATGCTATGTTTATTAATATAGTGATCTTTCCATATATTCTCAGATGCTGTGCTCACACACAGTTGGAGTAGAAATATAACAATGTTTGTAAGTCAGAAAGCACATTAATTAATCGTTTATCTTCTAGATGTTCTGCTGGTGAAGCAGCCTCGGCTTTGTCACATCCCAGTATGATTTACTAGCTGAACACTTCCCATTGTATGAAGCTCATTCATCTTTTTATGCTGTATTATAATGTATTATAATTTTGTGCAATACATAATGATAATTAATGTCATTTAATTGCCTGTTACAACATAATGGCAATATCACAATGTTCTACCAGCACTGGGGGTGAGGCCCAAGTTTTAGCTAAAAGGCAAATAGGACCAATTCTACTCTTTTATTGTTTTGAAAGTAGGATTTAAGTTTGCCAACTTTATTCAGCCTTTTGTTTTCCATTGCCCACAGGATGCTGTGGGTTTCAGAATTTTATAATGAGAGCAAATTTTTATGACTGCAGCTTCTTTTTTTGTTATTGCTACCATTTTTGATTTCTCCAATTATAGATTAACTGAAGAATAGCATTCTGTGGAGCAGTGAACAATTCATACTCAAAACACAGGCAGACCGTTTTTGGTGCTATGTGGTTTTATCAAAGAATAGAAATTGCCCAATTGCCTTAAAGTGGCCTGCATTTAAAAGCATCTATATAAATCTATATATAAATCTATATACAGGTATAAGACCTGTTATTCAGAATGCATGGGACCTGGGGTTTTCTTAATTTGGAACTCCATACATTGAGTCAACTAAAAAAGAATTGAAACATTGAATAAACCCAATAGAATGTTCTGCCTTCAATAAGTATTTATTTTTAATTTTTAAAAAAAATGTGAATTATTTGATTTAAATGGAGTCTATAAAATACTGGCTTCTCTGTAACAAAGTAAAGTGCATGTTTGAACATGCACTATAAGGGGATAGTTCAAAAAAGCAATTGCTGCACCGTCCCTTAAATCAGCCTGCTTACAATACTCCAAACAGCACATAGAGTGGCCTGAAACAACATCATTTAGAGTGATGAGACCAAAATTAAACTTTATGGTCACAACCAGGAGTCAACAAGACCTTTATAGAGAAGCACACCATCCCTACTGTGAAGCACAGAGGTGAATCTTTGTTTTCATAGTGTAAATATAGTTTAAATAGTGTAATTGTACCGTGCTCTTTGATTGCTAATGAAATATCCCTGATATTTTAGTAGTCACGTGATGACCGTTTAACTGCATACTGCTGCATACAGAGATTAATGCAGTTCATATCACTCATGTCTCCCCACCCACTAATATCGGGTCCATTAAACCTCATTTTCTGCGCCATGAAGAACAATACGCGGAACGCTCTTCTTCCAAGAATGCTTCTCTGTAGGTGATGAATATGGTATATCCCATTCATGCATGCTCATATAATTAGGGCTCAGTCATGTGGCTAATCAAGATTGTGGGTCAGTTATTTGCTTTGTAGCCACTACTTAAATTACATCAATTCCCGTTCCTCGTAGATGATGATTGATGTAAAGCAGCTGTGCATGGCTGAGTGTAAATTTAATTACTCGTTGGCTTGGGATGCGATAATGCATTGGAAAGATTTCTGGCTTCGCTCTCAAAGATCTCTCCTAAAAATCTTTTATCCTACATCTGCAGCGAGTACTATTGTAATGTGTTTTGTGGTTCATCACAGGTCTTGAAATCTTGCACAGTGTAAATCCCTAAGGTTTTAGCACTGACTCTTATAGCCAAGCTGAAGGGTGCAGTAATTTAAAGGGGAACTCCACTCAGACACAACTTAAGGTTTGTGAAAAGTAAAGATAATTTCAAGCATCTTTGCACTATACATCAATTAAACAATATGCAGCCTTTTCATGATTTTTAATGTAATAATGAGGTTTGGAATAGTTACCTAAGCCTGGCCCCCTGTTCTCCTGCTGATATGGCTGGCTACTTTGAGACTCAAAAAGAAAAAAGTCACAGTATTGACAGTTCTCAGCCTGCTATCAGTCTGCATGCTCCAAATCCCACATTTCCTTGCATGATATTAATAAGGTAATAAGGAATCCTTTCCTTCACAGTGCAATGCATTGTGGGTTGTGTAGTTCCTGCATGCTTTGGAGAAGTTGTTACAATTTGTAACATCATTGTTTTAGGGCCTCCTCCCCTGCCATTTTAAATGATGCAGAAAGAGAAGAACTCTTTTGCAGCTGGATTTTAGCAAATAAAAATGGTAAATATGTCAATTTGTTTCTCTAACAATATGTATTTGTTATGTTCTAAGTTTCCTGTGAAATGAAAGAAGGCATTATAGTAGTACAAGAAAAAAAGGCAAATACATTATTGCAAAGTTTGGCTTGTGAGGTCTGTCTGGCTTCCACTGTAAGTGACTGAAGTTCTTGTAGTTTTATAATAAATAAACACTAATAGAGTTTTCAGACACTTCATCAATACATGTTGGAAACAAATGAGATCTGTAATTGAACAATGCAGTGTAGTGCTCTGTAAGCATTGCTAAGCATTTCAATCATTTTTGTTGCCAATAACAGCTCATGGGGTTGCTTTACTGGCAGGCAAACATGCAGGCCTGCATCATCATCATCATCATTATCATTACATCATCACAAACTTTTGTTCCTTTTATTCTGATATTTTAACCACTTACCCATGTACTTTTGGTTCTGACCTAACCTTCTAAAATGTAATAGAAGTAAACCTATTTCTATATTATTGGGTAAAAAACTGTTTTTTGTTAGAGATGCTACATCTTCTTTAAATAACTAGGTTTATGCAGTGACTGCTAATATTTTGCCTTTGCCTAAGGAGTTAATTGCTTCCATTGACTTCTAAGGGCGATATCACATAGATCAATATGTTACATATTTTTTGCAACATTTTGCCACATTTTTAGAAAAAAAGAACCCTACATTGTACATTGTACTTTGCCTAAAAGCACAGACAAAATGCCTAAAATCCCCCATGTGCCAACACTAAAAAAAAAAAAAATTATTCTATATGCATTTAAATGCAATGTAGCATTGACCTGCACTGGTATTAATGTCTATGTAAATATAAAGTTGAACTACCCCTTTAAGAGACCAAAACCAGCTAGGAAAAGCTGTTCTTTACTGGATGGCAGAAGCACAATGACTGTATGCTATTGGCCTATGCACATAGGAATGTTTTGGTGTTTGAACAGTTTCTGCATCAGCAGACAGAAAGACTGGGGTTAAAAATTGTTCTTATAGTGTTTTTAGCAATCAGCCAACATAAATGGTTTCAGTGTCCGGTACTGTCATAAACTGCTCCATGTTGCAAAGCCTTGTTCTGTGCAGAATATGAGCATGTATGTCTGCATGCAGCTTCCTCAGATCATTGTGCTACTATTCTTTATGTTGCCCAGGGTCTAGTCAGCTATACGTGTTGCTAATGGAATGCTGATTTCCTCACAGGAAGAGATGTTTTTGTTTTGTTTATTTTTATGGCAATGGCTGTAGTGGAATCTAATATTGCATCCACGTGACCTCTTGCAGAGCATCTTATTCCTGCAAACAATATTGCCTAGGAAATGAAGCATTGTTATGACAATTATAGGGCTCAAGGATCTCCAGAGACTGGCCAGCTGAGCTCTGCACATGAATACGTTCTTCTTTTCTATATAACTTAAGGTGTACACAGTAATGTGCAAGCATTAAACTTGAATTTGGATGTACTGGATTAGGTGATGCAAGTTATACGCATATTAATTAAATGAGTTTTACATAAAGCAAAGCTCTAGTGTGTGATAGGGGCCAGAAATAACACTGATGGGTTCTTAGCCTTTAGCTGGATACCACTGTCTACTCTGGGTACATCATTACTCATGAAATTACTAGTTGTGACTGCATCCCTATCCCTATGTCTTGTTTGCCTGCAATGGATATATCTACAGTGGGATGAGACCTCACATGGTTCCCTCGACCTAAGAGGGTCATATTTACACAAATCATTCCATCTTATATCCCCCATTCAGGGGGTGAGAGATTTAGATGGAGAGGGGGGGATGGATTAAAAAACATGTGGTCACTAGGGACAGAGGTGTTTGGGGGGATACACTGGGGGCCATGGTATCTGATTCTATGTTTTAACTTCTTGTAAAACACAGTATTTTTGCATTGGTCTTATTTCCATTTCATGGATTATGTACTATAGAGAAAAAAGGTTCAAGGAGTAAACCCTGCTCATATTTCATTGACATATTTGCAATCTTTAGCTCACATGGATTCTACTTTCTTGGCATAAAATGTTACCACATATGGTTTTTCATTTCTAATCTGTTTGAATCTTTGCCTTGCTGTTTGTTATGGGCACTGTTCTTTTGTAACAGACGTCAGTGTTGGATCATTTTGTGTTTGTTAAATTAGGGCATGACTCTTTCCTTATGCAAATGTCAATGTGGTCCCAAATGTTGTGCAAGGGGATGCTGGAGCTGGATATTTGTGGTGTGATAGGGATAGGCATGGTAACTGGGATAGCTGTTGACTTACTCTTTATGACTCCTTTTAAGCACAGCCATAAAGGCTTAGAAGCTCTGCAGATACTGTGGATCATTTCATGCACTTTTCAAATGTCAGAGGAGGGACTTTGTCCCTTCTGCTATACACACCAACTTTTCTACACTGATAATTACATTTATTTTGCTGAAGTCTACCTACTTTAATGACCCTCACTCCCCATACAAATGATCCTGATGCCCATGCACTAAGCTGCTATGTGCAGTTAAAGTTAGGAACAAAACTTTGATGTGGAATTTGCAAATTGATATTATTTATCCATGTTAAATAAAGTGAGATTGTGTTTGTAATTTATGGTACCATTCTTTTATGTTTTGCAGTTGACTTCAGACCACATGCCAGTATGGATACTGCTCATCACATGCTTCTGTTTGGATGCAATATGCCCTCTTCCACTGATGATTACTGGTACGTCCAATTAACCTAGTAGTGGCAAATAGGGGTATGCCAACATATGGGTCAGCATCTCAACCTGAAAAAGTGGCACAACACAAAAAGAGAAGGCAGGAGATACAGGAGCTGCATCAACCCTGTCTGCCCTGTTGGAACTCAGATACCTAAAATCAACTTCAATAGTAAAAGATTGTGAATCAATAAGGTTATTTATTAAAGTGCACATTAATACACAAAGTGTAAAATTCATCTATAACACATTTCATGTATGGCAGCATCACCATATGTCGATATGTAGCTGCAATAAGTCACAGTTCATATAATGCATCAGTGATAATTTATAATCATAAAATATCTGAAAATTCATGTAGGAGGATTCAGATCATAAATAGAGTGAGCTTTTTCTAAATCAGTCTGCCAAAGGTCCAATTTTATATAAACCTAGGCCTATGATGTACTGTACATGACAAGTTAAGCTTTACTTTTTGTATTTAAATTCTTGGTCTTTAACTTTGCAGGCAGGATCAGTTTTGCTTCCCCAAGTGATATTTTTTTCTTCTTTATTCTGTAATAAGCATTGCTCTTTACGGCCACAATCATCTTCTACCATTTATTTAATAAGAACATTGCATAAATTGAATGTTCTTTTGTATGCATCTGGAACTATTCAGAACTTTTATTTGTTGTTTTTCAGTTACTTTCAGTTTTCCATTAAAATGAGTTTTTAAGTCTGTTTTCAACATTTACACTTCACTCATGGAGGTAGCTATTTGCTGGTGTTTCCTTTCAAGTCTAATTCTCCTATTATCATTATGGGAGAGATGTAGCAAATGCAAAATAAAAAAGCAATAATTATCTCAATTGTGAAGTAAAGATCACCAGGTTGTACTTTCTTTAACTCAACTTGCGTGTATTACAACGTGCTCATAAAATAAGGGCAGGCTTATCTAGCAGAATTTGAATTTGTGAATTTTAGAGTTTATTTGAATTGATCTCGAATTTTTACTTATTTATTAGAAAATTTGAATCTTAAAAATTAGATGGAATAAAACCATGAAACCTATTAACAACCTTATTGGGTTTATTCAATAGTTAAATGATTTTTAGTAGACTTAGGGGCACATTTACTAACCCACGAACGGCCGAATGCGTCCGATTGCGTTTTTTTCGTAATGATCGGTATTTTGCGATTTTTTCGGAAATTATCGCGACTTTTCCGTTACCAATACGATTTGCGCGAAAAATCGCGAGTTTTTCGTAGCCATTCCAAAAGTTGCGCAAAATCTGGCGATTTTTTCTTAGCGTCAAAACTTGCGCGAAACGTCACGCCTTTTAAGTTTTAATGCTATGAAAAAGGCGCGACTTTTCGTGCAAGTTTTAACGCTACGAAAAAATCGCCAGATTTTGCGCAACTTTCGGAATGGCTACGAAAAACTTGCGTTTTTTCGCGCAAATCGTATTGGTAACGAAAAAGTTGCGATAATTTCCGAAAAGTCGTAAAGGCGCCGAAAAAATCGCAAAAATACGAAAAAGTCGCAAAATGTTCGTTTTCCCATCGGAATTTTTCCAATTCGGATTCGAATTCGTGTCTTAGTAAATCAGCCCCTTGATGTATGGAGATCCAAATTACGGAAAGACCCCTTATCCGGAAAACCCAGGTCCTGAGCATTCTGGATAACAGGTCCCATACCTGTACCAACATATAGAGCCAAGGGTGGCACACCGCTTCAATCCTTATCCCGGGTGCACGGTAAAAAAGTTTAAATATTGGAAAAAAAGACCAGCAACAATTGATTTTGTATTAAAAAAAATGCATGAATAGCCAACGTTACGTTTCAATAGGACTTTTAGGTTTTTCTATGTATAAGGCCTATGTCTTTTTTTCTAGCTGCAACAACTCTGAAACTATGTAAGAAAATGGTAGGAATGTTTCTCTAAACCTGTATATCCATATTTGATTGGGACAAACAGAAGAACACTGTAATAGGCATTCATGACTATAACACAGTATATTTGTCAGGCAAGAGAACTTGTCAGGGATATGATTATTTAGTCATTTCAATCCATTACTAGCACAAGATGTTGGTGCCATTTTAAGACATAAATTTGCAATGAAAGCCTTTTAAAAAACATATGTTTATAACCGCACCACCAACTGGCAGGATTTACCTATAGTATCCCACAGATAGTCCATGTGTAGCCAAGCCATAGATAGGCTGGTGTACTGCAGTTCTTAATGTACATTCAAATGGCATTAATGAGAGGAATGTTGGTCTCCAGGCCTCCATTCATAAGTGAAGGAGTTCATTAAAGTGGTTTACAATTCTAGTAATGTGGATCAGGAGCCATTGTCCTGATTGTGTCCCTTTTGTGTCTCCCAAAAACGCATAGATCCACACACCTCTCCTGCAACATACTCCCTAACTTATCTCTTGTATTTCCAAACCAGTCCTCTCAGAAAGAGGATACGATTTCATGCCTTACTCTAATAGCCTTTGTGGGTTTTAGGTGCAAAGAAGTAGACAAGGCATGACTACAAATACAGTAGAGAATGCAAATCTCCATGTTTTTTACCCAGAGTGCAGTATTTCCAGAATTCCACCATGATTGAGGACATACTGTAAGTTGCATCCACCACAAGCTACACAGTGTTTTCCCCCTGCATTTGTGTGTGAATAGTGTTATTTCAGCAAAGAATCGATTATGGCATTAGTGTCCGATTTACCTGATGCAAGACAGTTGTTGTTGTTGATTCCTTTTTTTAAGTTCTCATTTTGCTTCTAAAGGAATCTATATTTTATAAACCCCTATAAGCCACTCTCAGTCCAAAAGGGATTAAATCTTATTAGAGCTCATCAATACAGAATAGGATTTCCTATAGTGACAGCACAGTGACAGAAGCCCCACTGCCGTTCATCCATAGATCTCTTATTCAGCAGTGAATAGATATAGAATATGCTAAACGCCACATTGTAACATGCATTTAGAGATTCTGTAGGAGGTTGCTTTGGCTTAAAATTGGTTTGCAGCACCCAAGGGTGCTTTCAGGCTGACTCCAAATCAGATTGATGAGACAGGTTCTTGTGCTTTCACTGACTTTCAGCTTCACAGTATTGGAGATTAATGCTTCCACTCCACAGGGGCATTAAAATCACTCACAGCACACAGAGATCTTGCCAAATCAAACTTCATTGGAGTCATCATATGGCTGCTGCCATAAGGAACATTATATGGGTTTTTTTTGGGAAACTTTGCTATAAATGAATCTTCTTGAAGAGCATGTGTGTGTATGTGGGGTGCCTTTAAGGGGCAATAAGTAGCTAGTTAACATTAAAGCAGCATGTTGTGGCTTTTGGCAATTATGTGCACAGGTTAAGATTCTTATACGTTTTCACATTTATACTAGTGTTCCAGACACTGTGATACGTGATCAGGAAGAGTAGAAACAAAATAACTTGATACTTCAATTGGCAAACTCTTTTGGGTTTTATTCAGGCTATTTTGTCATACCTGGGGAATGGCCACAGCCCTGCTTGGGTTTCTCTCATTTGTTATGCTTTAATACAAGCAAGTAGGACAAATTTGCCTCTAAAAAAAAATTAACTGAAAGGATTTGCCAGGCACATAGTAACGCATGTTTACTGCATCTGATTTAACCCTATCTTTGATTAAAAAGTGATAGTTATCCAAGCAGGGGCAGTTGGATTATTCCAAGTATACAAATAAATTAGAGTCCCAATTAGAGTCTTGGCATTAGAATTTCATTTTCAGTGGCATGAGGCTTCTATCAGGATTACTTCAATGTTCAACACACTCTGTACATGGCAAATGTGAATTGGCAACTCAAAGCTTTTCTTTTATGTTCTGTGCTGTTGTTTTCTGTGAACTAAAATACAACATTATTTTCAGTCTTTATGCCCATAGTAAACAGGGCATAAACTCAGTGAATAAACAGGATCATGCATCTTCTCTTAAATAGTGTTGGGCAGATTCCATTCAAGTAAATGATAGACTGCACAGCTATGTTCTGGCACTTCACTGTGTGCAGTGAAACTGATTTTATTGGTATATTATATACAGTAAATCTTATCTATTGATGGTATGCGTGAGCCCCTCTCATTGATTTATTTAGTAGCTGAGCAATGTAATTATTTGTTTCATTACTCAGTTAACGGTAACATTGTTTCTTTACAGGGACTGTAGTGCAGGAACTTGCACAGACAAATCCAGTATAATGTATGCCTGGGCAAAGAATGCACCACCCACCAAACTTCCAGAAGGTACATTGCATGTTAAAGCTTACATTTCTGGATCAATTTGTAAATGGATACAAAAAAGATAAATAGTAGTGTAGTGTTTAAAGTGGACAAATTAAAATATATTTTATGAGTTGCATAACATGATATGTGGTGCAGACAGTATTGTTATTTTTTATTGTGCTGTGGTCTACACAATGCTTAAGGAGAAGGAAAGGTAAAAACTGAGTAAGCTTTATCAAAAAGGTCTATCTGAATTACAGAACTGCTGCTCTGATTCCTCGGTTAAAAGAAACACCACATTTCTTCCCTTCTATTTTGTATCCATGATCTTATGTGTTAGATTTCCTTCATTTAGAAAAAATCCTTCAGGGCAGGGCTAGAGCCGTGCTCAGTTTGCTCCTCTCTCCTCCTCCTCTCTTTGCTGTAATCTAAGCCCAGAGCACAGAGATGCAGGCACAGGAGTGAAGTCGGGCTAAGCAAAAATAGCAGCTGCTATCTTAAACAGAGAGAGCTTCTGTGGCTGTTTACTTGGGTATGGTAAAGCATGTGACTAATCTATTGGCAATATAATGCCTCAGTAGCTTTCCTTCTCCTTAAAGAAAGTAAAACACTAATGCTACACACCACACCTTTTTTAAAACTGTATAGAGTTATAGTTATGGGAACTTGAATATCCATACCTTAAAGGAACAGTTCAGTGTAAAATTAAAACTGGGTAAATAGATAGGCTGTGCGAAATAAAAAACATTCCTAATATAGTTAGTTAGACAAAAATATAACCTATAAAGGCCGGAGTGAGCGGGTGTCCTAACATAATAGCCAGAACACAACTTCCTCCTTACAGCTCCTCTCTTAGCTCTTAATTACTCAGCAACTTGAAGGAGGCACATGGGACATAACTGTTCAGTTAGTTTGTGAGCATCCAGGTCAGATTCAAAAGCAAACAACTGAACAGTTATGTCCCATATGCCCCCGCCCCCCCAAAGACACTGATTGGTTACTAACTACTAACAGCTTAGTGAGCTGTAAAGGAGGAAGTTGTGTTGTGGCTATTATGTTAGGACACCCACTCACTGCGGCCTTTATAGATTACATTTTTGGCTAACTAACTATGTTGAAAACATTTTTTATATTGCACAGGCTGTCTATTTTGCCGATTTTCATTTTTACACTGAACTGTTCCTTTAAGTCTGCTAAAAAAAATAGTTTCTTATATTAATTTTTTTTCAGTGTCTTTTATTTAACCACTGTATTATTGTATATTATTGTACACATTTACACATCTGGTTGTAAAGGGAATGCACACCTAAGTATAAGCAAAATTATAAGCAATAACTTACAGTACGGTACAGCACAATACAGAGTACAAATGGTCATGTTAGTGTTTGATGTTTATCACTGTTAAATATTCTATAAAAAGCTGGATTTTTGAGTTTAAGCACACATACCAATTACGGTATAGGAAGCTCCGAATTATGGGAAGAACGTCTTCCATAGATTCCATTTTAATCAAATAATTCAATTTTTTAAAAAAGATTTCCTTTTTGTCTGTAATAATAAATCAGCAGATTGTTCTTGATCCCAACTAAGATATAATGAATCCTTTTTTGGAGACAATCCTATTGGGTTTTAATAATGTTTAAATTACTTTTTAGTGGAGTTAAAATGTGGAGATCCAAATTACAGACAGACCCCATTAATAGGTTGCTATTGGTTTCAGGACTGGTGCATCCTTTGCAAAGAATCACTTTGCTTTAGAATTTTTCCAGTTTTGCCTTTCTAGCTTAGCTGCCCTCGAGGCCTATACCTATAAGGTTATTGGACTATATTTACTTGTTGATAAACTTCCTTTAGACTGTATTCTGTCAAGTGTAAAGTAAAATCAATCTCATACCAAAGAAGTGTGTTTATAAATGTAACTGTACACTATGCTGAGCTTTATATACAGGGATTTGAAGTGCATAAACGTGCAGATATCAACATTTTAATTTGTTTACTTTTATTGTTACAGGAGTTGGATTTCGAGTTGGAGGGAAATCAGGCAATAGATATTTTGTGCTTCAAGTTCACTATGGTGATGTGAAAGCATTCCAGGGTAAGTGGCAAATCAACAGCAATGATTAGTTCTGTGAAGCACACAAAGTCTACAAATGAAAGTATATATTTTTCCATAAATCAGTAGGTAACAGGTTTACTTAAAGGAGCTGACAGCTGGCAATATATCAATATATGGCAATATATACAAATTTTCAGTAGTTATTTATAAATGTAACTGCTGTTGAATGTATCAAATGTTTGCCCCATTTCAATTCTCTGCCTTGGCAGTTGTGACTTTTGAAACAATGTAGAAGAAGCTAGCTGTTTATCCGACCTGTGGAAAAGCATGCAAATCTGACTTCAGCTACATAGTTTCAAGAATCCTAATCAGCAGTGCAAAAAAGGAAAGAACAATACCACTATCAGTTGCAATTATATTTACAAGTACCTTTAATACCACTGAAAAATGTTACTAGAACGTTTATTAGAAACAACATGGGGAAAGATAGAGATTAGCCATGTGTACTATATTTTTTAATGATTCCTTAATCTGTGGCATTTCAGATTTGTACCAAACTCCTATTTCCAGCATGCAATTGGTTAATAACGGAGGAGTAAATTCTAACTTTAGTAAATAATGTCTGTTTTCCCAGACGCTGCACTCCTGCAGCTTTCCCCAGGATTACACAACTCACAACACAAACAAAGGGCATGAAATCTTACCAAGAAGTAGGAATATTTGGTTATCGTGGGAATAGTAACCTTTTTATCTATGTTAGATTACACAGCTGCTCTGTGTTAGCAATAACAATGATTATTTCCAAAAATATTATATAAATGGGCAGATGGTCTATGAAAAATGGATCCACGATGACTGAAATTATATTTGCATTTTATTAAGTCAAGTCAATGGGCACTTGAACTCTGTAATTGGAAATGCCTTACTGATTTTTGTTGCTCGCAGAATGGAATGGAGATCAATAAGTGAGACGTTAATTTAAAGCTGCCCATTAGTTTAAAGACTTACTTTTCCTTTATTTTCTGCGGTCCCATAATATCATTTTAAACATATAAATGTCAATAGTTGCAAATTGCTAAGCACAAGATTAGACAATAATAAAGCTTTCTAATGAAATGATAATGTGGTATATATATTAGCCTGTATTTACAGATCTTCTACTGACAGTGCTAACAGACTTGAACATATTGTTCTTAGAATAAAGGAAAAGTAAGCCTGACTGTGCTTTACTAGCTTCAAAAATCATTAGTTATAGAACACTTGTTTTATGATAAAATTTGGGAAAGTATAAAGGATTTACCTGGAAAACTCTCTAATGTTTTGGTAATGAGATTATGTTAACATGTATTAAAGTTTTTTTAAAAAGATATAAGTTTCTGACTGCATTAGGAGATATGTCATTGTACGTGCTTCCAGTCATAACACTGCATTGTCTGTAAAGCAGAAAATAAGACATGTTCATTGGTTCTTACCTAAATATTAAATGGGTCATAAATCATATCATGAATAAATGAGATATTATATACTTCTAAAACATTGTGAAATGTCCAGTTAGATTATCATTAAAGGGCATGTCAACCCCAAAAATAATTTTTTCCATAATAAAAGAAAATATAATTCTAAGCAATTTTCCAATATGAAATAATTAAAAATTTGTAGCTCTTTAAAAGTTATTTGTAAATGTAATTGCTATTGAAAGCAACTTGTGCTGAACTCCTGGTTGTTACTTTTTAAACAATGTTGCAACTGTCAGTCTCCTCCAGCGAGTCAGGTCTGTCAGTCTGCTGCCTTGTGTTACATTGTTTCAACAGTCCGCGCCACCAGGGCAGAGAATAGAAAAGCACAGGCAAACACTGCTTTTAATAGCAATTATATATAGAAATAACTCAAAAATCATTACAAATTTGTAATAAATGTATATTGCAAAGCTGCTTAAAATTTTGTTTAGTTTTATTAGGCGAAAAATTATATTTTGTGTTGCCTTGTCCTTTAAGAAAGCTACACAGACCTTTTTTAGGTGCATAATAAAATATATATCCTTCTATCTCCTTCCAGTCAAAGTGTTGTAACAGTATGTACAGGCATAATGAGTGGCCTAAATCTCCAAGAACAATGAATACAATTATCAAAGTTGACTGAAGTTGCCTCACAAGGAAACTTTGGACGACTTCAGAAAACTAAAGTGTCATGTATGCCATCCCACTGGCGATTTACATCCTTGCTAGTGCAATGACATTTTGGTGACCTTAGTCGCCCATGGTAGCAAAGATTTATCTTGTGCAACTAATCTTCCTGTCTGTTACCTCCCTTAAGTTAACTTTTGGTATGTTCTAAGCAACTTTCAAATTGGTCTTCATTATTTATTTTTAATAGTTTTTGAATGATTTGCCTTCCTTTTCTGCTTTTTTTTTCCAACTTTCAAAAACTGTTGCTCTCCTATTCATATTCCAGTTTCTTATAACCACTCATGGTTTCTAAGGTAAGTTGGACCCTAGCAACTGGAAAGCTGCTAAACAAAAATTTGAAATAATTAAAAAATTACAAAAAAATAAAAAATGAAAACCATTTGCAAATTTTCTCAGAATATTGGTCTCTACCTCATTTCTAGCCCTGCCAAACAAACTCCATAGAAAATGACAGTTTTTTTTCTTTTTTAAGTGCAAATACACTGTATTGTGTTTTTAGGACTTTTTAATTTCAGTTTCAGTTCAGTGCCCTTAGTTTTAATGCAGTTATAGTTTGATAACCAGTTAATCTGGTTCTAATTGTGAAAAAGTAAAGTTCTGAAATGCATCTATATTTTGTATTTTAGATAAACATAAAGATTGCACAGGGGTGACAGTACGAATAACACCTGAAAAGTAAGTACTATTCTCTTTCCAGTTTCCCTGTCTCAGTCCATTCTACCATTTTCTGTTTTAATGGTTGTGAATTCAGTCTCTCTGCATGGACGCTGCCGCCATGAGGCGAGTTGAAACCCCGCAGATTCCTATTGGTGGCCAAAAGCCACTCCTGGTTACTTTGAGAGCCAAAATTGTGAATCTCAAATTGTAATTTAAGCTCTTCTGGTGCAGAAAGCACAATTGCACTTTCTGCATTAGTAATGGGGCACCCTCTCAAACTTTGCCAAAGCTCCAAACAGTAAGCGCGTGGGGGGCGGCAACTGAAGGTCCATCTCAGGGCGTCCAGGTGCAGCGAGCTTCCCCTCGCTGTGTTTCTTAACTTTTTACAGGTGTCCCTCAGCAGACTAGTAGACTAGACTTGTCTATACATGGTAAAGTAACATTTGTGCATACTACTCTACAAGTCTGTCTGCGCTAGGGACACCTGGGAAAGGTAAAAATAAAAAAAACATGACAGCCTAAGTCTGTAACTTTTGAGGTTGAATTAATTGGGTGGTGGCAATATGTTAGTAATAGGGTTATGTGACTCATGTTTTCCTTGTTCTTAAAGATTTGCTTAATTGCAATTCCAGAATCTCCTTTCCTGCCACTCTGACCCAGCTGGCTAGCAGCCATCAAGCTATTCCACAGAAATTTGAGGCAACCATTGCAATATAACGCTTATACTCCCAGTAAAATGACTTGACATGTAGCAAAAGATCTTACTTTGACGTACATAGCTGTCAACATTTGGAAACAATTTCCAGGGAGACTTTGCTGTTTGACTGATGTGTCACACAAGATTTTGTCTAAAGCAAGGGGAAGCGCATAGATGACATGCCAAATGGGCATCATTTTTATAGATCTGATGTGTTAGCAACTCTTTTTAGTTAGAAGCGGTTTATTGAGTAAAAGACACAGGCCTGTTTCTGGTTATAAGAGCATATTTATATGCTGTTGGACAGTACTATAAATACCTGGAGCATTTCCAGGGGCAGAGAGAGCTGAGAAGAGGAGCTTGTTCCTGGAAATAAAGGATTGATATTATCACCCTGTACCTTAACACTGGAATTCCAGCTTACCTAATTATACATAATATTTATATCTGAGTGCATGTGTGTGTGCTCATTTTCATTTAAGAAATACTGCTGTTTTTATGTTTGCAGACAACCGCTAATTGCAGGCATTTATCTTTCAATGTCTGTTGACACTGTTATTCCACCTGGGGTAGATGGTAAGTATATTATAGGATTTTATAAGTTTCTAATGTATTCTGCCGTTAGATTTGAATTCAGCTGTCATGTATCATATTTTTGTAAAAAAAGATGTTAGAAAACATTGGGGTATATTTATGAGATTGTGAATATAGAGCTTACCACAGTGAACTGCTCTCTATTCACTTGTAAGGATTTTTTAGGGAGATGTTTATGTGATGGTGAACTACTTCTAGCCTTGTACTTTATGCTTATAACAATGGAAAACTGCAGATGCAAGAAACCCATAGTTTTTAAATTCAGCCAAATACTGAATCCACCAGAAAGTTTTGACAAGTGTTACACCATATCTGAACCTGTTTTGCTTATTTAGCTTTAAGTACAGTTGCCAAATCTGCATCGCCTGTAAACAATAAAGGAACAGTTCCTAATCCCTAAAGAGACCCAGCCTCCGGATAGGAATAAACCATTTCAACAATGCATGTAATGATAACCCCTGTGTTTCAAATTGAAAAAAAATGTATGTGTGTGTGTAAATAAATAAATAAGGCTATAGTTAAATGGAGATACCTGGGGCTCTAAAAACCATCAGCTTTACCAACCACTTATGTGTGAGACTCTTCGATCTTCAGGTGTGGGCCCTCGCCTATGTCAGAGGCAGGGTGTAGTAGGAGTATATTGAACTTAAATAGTAAAGGCTTTATTAACTGAATCCACATAGGAGTACTTTTTAAGCAGTAAGCAGGAGATACAGTTATCAGGCGAATGCTCACAATTATAGCTTCAAGCATTTAGTACTTGTGCTCCTCAGGGTCAATCATTGAACAGAATTATTTTGAGACGAAAGTCTCACCCCCAGCTTTATAGGATCTTCTCTCAAGTTGAATGTTCTCTGGGCAGAACTGAAATGTCTACTTGCTATAAATTCTTACTGATTTTTCATAAAGTATTTAAATTTGCCTCACTTATATTTATTGTATGTATAAAGAAGGGCCGAAACATCGAACTTTTGTATACAGTAATGTGTGTAAAATAAAAACAGTGCATCACAAAGGGAGTGTTGTATACACACACACATTTTTAAAATTTGAAATGATTTACAGATCTTTTGTGTTTTTGTCCAACAGCAGTTAATTCTGACATTGCCTGCCTCTACAACAGACCAGCAATACATCCATTTGCCTACAGAGTCCATACTCATCAGTTAGGTAAGAATCTTACTGTACCATGCCAAATAAGTATACATAGTTTTAATACAGGAAACTCCCAGAGTTTTCACCTAAGGTTGTTAAATTATCCATTACATTAGCAAAAGTGCTTAACTTATTTCTCTTTAAATTTTACTTGATTCACTATGTCCTGATGTCTCTCCAATCCAAAGTGCTACAACTTTCATGTTTGCCTTAGATTTTATTTAAACGGTGCATTAATATGTCAGATATGAAGTAGAATGTTTATTTTTTGCCCCTTTATATTATTCTAGTTCTATATTAATTTAGATTGTGCATCAAATAGTGGGCATAAATCTGAGCAGGTCATTTCATAGACTTGCAATCATCGCTAGACACCATGCACTGTCAGGGAGCCTATAGATTTAGCTTAATTCAGCACTGTTTGCAACATCCCTTGGTTAACAGCATCTGACCCATGAGCCTCCTGTTGGACAGTCCTTTATTTATGACTCAGTCTATACCAGGGGTGTCAAACTCAATCACATAAGGGGGCCGAAATCTAAAACACAGGCTAAGTCGCTGGCCAAATTTTTTTTGATACTGTATGGCCAGGCACAGTCACAGTGCAGTCAGGCTGTTGGTGCTACACGGTCAGGTACAGTCACCAGGGGCCACATAAAACAGCCAGAAGGGCCGTATTCGGCCCGCGGGCATTGTGTTTGACACATGTGGTCTATATACTATATTTTTATGCATTCATAAATCAATAAGGGTGATACTTGTAAGGGGTAGCACTTGGTAGGGGTTGCCTTGATGAACTGATGGTTAAAATGAAATATCTTGTGCTCTTTATTTTTATTTTAAACTTAATTGATCAAATCAGTAAGGTAAGTGTAAGGTAATGCATTGTTTTTATATATGTATCTTATGCTCCTTTTCAGGGCAGGTCGTAAGCGGATTTAGAGTCAGACATGGCAAGTGGACTTTAATTGGTAGACAAAGCCCGCAGCTGCCACAGGTAGGTTTGCCTAGTACATTTTATCCATAGTGACTTAAGATATATTAATGATAATGTGTTGCATGTTTTAAGCTACTGGTACCTGGGTTGGATTTTGGCTTTGTCAGACATTTTTCAGTGCTTGCCTTAGGATTTCTACATTTTACTCTATGGTTGTGCATTGTTGTTCTATTAAAAAACACCATTGGCCAAATGCCCAAGCTTCACTTTCTGTGCCATAGGACTAAGTGGTTCATGAACTATTTGCCTGTCAAGCCTTTTGCAGGAATGGGATTTAGCTAAATAAATAATCTGTTTCATCCCCTGGGTACATGTTGTAAGGTTTGTAGAAGTGTAGTTAAGGTGAAAAGTGTTTGCTTCCTATAAAAGAAAATAAGTGAGTGGCCACTTTGATGTTAACTCTTTTAGATTTAGTACAATATGGGAGCCATTATCTGGAAACCCATTGTCCAGAAAGCTCTGGATTAGGGGAAGGGCATCTCCCATAGATTCCATTTTATCAAATTATTCCGTTTCTTATGATTTCCTTTTTTCTATAATAACAAAACAGTACCTTGTACTTATTGGAGGCAAAACAATCCTATTGGCTTTATTTAAAGGAATACTGTTATTGGAAAACATGTTTTTTTCAAAATGTATTAGTTAATAGAGTTTCTCCAGCAGAATCCTACATTGAAATCCATTTTTCAAAAACACAAACAGATTTTTTTATATTTAATTTTGAAATTTCACATGGAGTTTCCAGAAAGCAGTTCTAATGTGTAGCGCTGGTTCCTTCTGAAAGCTCAGACTCAGACACAATGCACTGAGATGGCACCTACACACCAATATTACAACTAACAAAAAGGTACAGCATAAAAATCATGACAGTATCCCTTTAATGTTTAAATGATTTTTTAGTAGACTTAAGGTATAAAGATCTAAATTACAAAGACCCTTCATTATTGCATTGCATTATTGTGCATTAGAATTAGGTCATTTTAGCATTTTTCTTTTCCCATTGCCTGGTTTGGTTATCTAATGCATATTCCAGGCCTTTTATGAAACATGAGATTATTTGTCATATTCTGTCTTTTTCTATCCACGATGACAACTGTTCTCCTTAAGTGGAATTTATTTGCTTTGAGTAATGATGAAGGAAATTAATGATGCAGTTAGTTGTGTGTTTCATCTTATTTGACACAGTCATTTGTGGTTTCTTTAATGTTGTGCCTTTGACACTTACAATAACATGTTTTACACACTGCACAATAGTGGGTTATATTTTACTTTTAATAGCATGTCATTTGCTAGAAGGGTGATTTGTAAGCATATATCTCTTTACTTTAAAGGGACACTATTGTCAAAATAATGGCTTTTATACCTCAAAACAATATCCAGGATTTTGTTAATTAGCCTTGAAACTATGATTTGTATTCTTCTTTAAAACCACGTAGCCAGCATTTCTATTAACATATGGGAAATGTTTATAATGCATTTTTCCAGTTGTAAGATATTCAAGCCACGTGTTGCCAAAAAGTATTTATGATTATAATTATTGATTTAAAAACCTTCAAGCTGGGGAGGTAAGATATGAAACGTAAAGGGATGCCATCATTGTATGCAGTCATTTTCCTTTCTAAATTCACAATATTTAATTGCATGCACAACTAGTGATGTGTAGAACTCTATCAAGCTGTCAAGGCCCGACAGCTTCTACTGGGCTTGAGGTCAGGACCAAGGAGGAAGCTGGGTTCAGAATGTCCAATATGCGGTGGGGTTAAAACAAGTCTTGGGTCAAATTCAGGCAAAAATTGGTGGTAGGCGGCAAACAGCGTAGTCAGGAGTCAGAGTCAAAACCAGTAGATCAAGCAGAAATAACAGTCTAGGCACACCCAGGAGCTCTCCAAGAAAATACCTATAATGAGGCATTGAAACCAGGTACTGAGCGTCCTTTTACTTTGAATTTGGTAAAGTTTGCAGTGCTTGCCTAGATTTAGTTAGACAGTTTGGGCAGTGTTTGAACATACTGCCAAGCATCTGTGCATGTATGGCATGTTTGAATATTAATTGAGGATAATCTGTCTTGATGGAAACTTTCCACTGGCCAGGCTGTAGCTGCTTTGCACTTCCTGCTTTTCCACTCATTCAGACTGTCAGCCCAAACAAACAGAACAAGCATGGGAATGGCCCCTCATACAGTATCCTTTCATTTGGCCTGGGGGCAATACAGCTTGGCCCATATGGTCACCTTAATCTAGAATCACATAGCTGGGAGAAAGTAGATAGCAGCATGAGGAGTACCAGAAATATGCAACAGAAATGTGACAAACATTTTTTTTTCAGAAAAGGAGAAATTTACAGGGGTTTGACAATTTGTTCAGTACCCTCAGTGAATCCACCATCACCAAGTTTTAACTTAAAATGGCAGTGTAGTGTTAGTTTTTTCACTGGGCCAGTGTTTTTTTTTTTATATACTAAAACATGATGATAAAAGCTGCTGATGGGCTTATCGGTACATATACAGTATGGAGCTCTCCCGTGGGCCTACCCAAATGATATCTGGCCACAATTTGTCCAAATTTTGATCGGGTAGGTTTGGTTTCCCTGTCAGATCGAGGACTGGATGTGCGCATTGATGCAGCCCTTGATCCAATGGCCTAAATAGTAGCAATAGTAACTTGGTCCCAGCTTAGATATAATTAATCCTTATTGGAGGCAAAAAATCCTGTTGGGTTTAATTTATGTTTAAATGATTTTTCATAGACTTAAAGTATGGTGATCAAAATTATGGAAAGATCCCTTATCTGGTAACCCCAGGTCCCAAGAATTCAGGTCCCATAACTGGATATAAAGCTATAGTCGTTCAGAATGACAAAGCTTTGCTTTAATGCAATGACTGGATATTTTCTTTTTCAGGCATTTTATCCTGTGGAGCATCCCTTAGAGATTAGCCCTGGAGACATCATAGCAACCAGGTGTCTGTTCACTGGTAAAGGCAAGACGACGCCAACATATATTGGGTATGTAAAAAAAAAAAAAAATTTAATATAGTTGTGACAAATATCCTTAAAATGTAGAGACTTGCCCCCATGGGTAATGAAAGGCACCAGGTTTGCCTCGTAGCAGTAAACCATAGCAACCAATAAGTTGTTTGCTTTTTAAACAGGTGACCAGTTAATGCTACTTGTTGATTGGTTTCTAAGGGATACTGTTCCCAGGCAAACTTAGTGGCTTTTATTACATAATCCTATTATTGTCATATGGGTGTATTCATGTTGGTTACACAAAGCATTTTTATGTTGCATTTTTAAAAACCCGGATTCAATCGCAAATACGCTAATAATACCCAATGTGGCTGATTATATGCGTTTCTCAGCCGGTAGTTTTCTTTTCCCAACATGCATTTCAGATTTCACCATAATTCCACTATTGCACGTTTGTAATGACACAATACGTGTGTGTACCATCATTTCCACAGTGGTAATGATGCAGTACATCTGTACATGTCATTTCCACAGTGCCACTTCTTTCCCTTGCACTTGCTCTATACACGTTCTATATTAAATAAAAGCCTTAGAGCAAGACATCTCAAAAGAATTTTAGTAAACTTTCCTGAAAAAAAGCCAAGTGGAAAAAAAAATGTAAAAGCAAAATGTAACGTAATTACATTACTAGCAGGTAATGGTGCAAATACGTATGTACACAATCAATCTTGCAGGAGTTTGGGCACCATATTAAAAATACCTGGCTTATTTCATTTAAGTGTATAAAGTCCAAACACTGGTGTCATGTGGTGGATGTCAGCTTGCAAGCTCCCTGTGGTAGTATTTACACACAAATTCATGTTTTTAAAAACGCCCCGTGTGACATATCCCTTAAAACTTAATAACACAGGTGGCAATTTGTTCTACCCAGCCTCTTTGTTAAGGGGGTGGTTCACCTTCAAGTTAACTTTTAGTATGTTATATAATGGCCAATTTGTAGCAACTTTTCAACTGGTCTTCATATTTTATTTCTTATAGCTTTTCAACTATTGTCCTTTTTCTTCGAACTCTGCTGATTTTTTTTTTTTTATTTGTTTTTGGGGGGGGATCAGCAGGCAGGCAGGAGGCAGCCAAATACTATTGCTCTGTGAGGCTACAGTGTTATTGTTATTTCTACTTTTTATTACTTATCTTTTTATTCAGTCCTATCATGTTCCAGTTTTTTATTTAAAGGAGAAGGAAAGTCATTTTGGCATTTTATTGCCAACAGATTTGCCACATATGTGCCTCCTAGAACACTATATTTATTCTGCAGAAAACATTGCCATACCTGAGTAAAACAGCTTTAGAAGCTTTCTCTGTTTGCTAAAGAGAGCAGCTGCCATTTTAAGTAGTTTCCTGCCTGCAGTTTAGCTATAGCTCAGATCACTCATTCCTAAGGGAGGGAGTAGGAGAGGGGGGAGAGAAGAGTACTGCGCAGACTCTGGCCCAGGGAATTAAGGATATTTCTGAGGGAGGAAGTCAGACACTGGAACATCATGTTTACAAAAAAAAGAGACAAGAAATCCTGTGTTTCTTTTGATAGAGTGCTTAAAGTGCTTATGGCTGTATTTACATAGACCTTTCTGATAAAGCTTACTTGGTTTTTACCTTTCCTTCTCCTTTAAACTAATTGCCTGGTTGCTATGGTAATTTGGTCCAGATAGCTGCTTAAATTCAGGAGAGCTGCTAAACATAAAGCTAAATAATTCAAAAAGCACAGAAAATTAACTAATAGTTAATTTTAAGGTGAACTTCCCCTTTACCCTTAGTTCCCCTTAAAATAACTGTCCTTTTGTTTTTTAGAACTCTCGGAAGTGATACATTTGTAATTCTTCCAGTGGCTGTTTTCTTTTATTCACCCGTAAATTCACCAGGTTAATGCCACATAGCATTTTATTCTCAGTTGTATTGGGCATTTGTTTTTTTTATTGACTTCCAACAAAATCAATGCTACAGAAAAATTATTTTTCAGTTCTGTTTCTTCCCTCTTAAGTCCATTACGTGCTCAAACATTATGTTCTCCTCTTGCAAGTAGCAGGAAATCAATGGTATAAAAAAAAAGGGAGTTTCGGAGCTTGAAGCTAGAAGCTAGCCTCCTATGAATATGGGCATAGATTGGGAATAACCGAATGTGTGAGTCGAGCTGCCATTGCAGAGACTGCAATTACACTGACAGGCATTTGATCCACACAGTACGGAGCAAGAATGATTTTCACAGCAGCAGTGGGGGGCGCATAGGTTGATGACTGACTTGTGTAGTCTCTTGGGGGATCTCTGGTTTCAGTGCATGGATAAAGCAATCCCTTTTTGGAGCAGTCCTATTTCTTTCCCCTTGGTGCTGTTACTGTTGCCATGGTAAATAAGTGAATCTAGCAAGACATCACCAGCAAAGATGGCACTGACATTTCTTTTTTCTAAAGCAAAAATTGCCATTCCACATTGTTTCCTTTTATGTTTTTTTTTCCATCTGTGAATTTGCAGTGTGCCATTAAAAAAAGAAAACAGAATGATTCAATTTAATTTTAAGTTATTATTGCACCTTGTAAAAGTGCCTTGAAATGTTTATTAACAATAGGAAAAATGTAATGTGAATATTATGTGGCAATTATTTTTATAACTCAGACGTGCTTAATTGCGAGGGCTCATGCAAAAGTGGGCACTGTAGTGGAAAGCACAGTCACTAGAGATTCATTTCATGTTGTTTTTACGTGCCTTGTAATAAGCTATAACACTGAAAAGGATTTAGAAAGAATGGATAGAAAAAATTACATAATCTGTGATGCTGTTATACCATGGATAGCAGGTTAATACCTATTTATTAATACCTTTGGGGACCAAGAAGGTAGATGTAGCCGGTAGTCAGTAAAGGTGGCCATACTTTGGCAACTTTCATCTGTCAAATCGTCTGTCAGTCCAAGTCAGCAGCTTATCTGCCCATATATCTTATCTGCCTGACCGATATCTGGGTGAAATCAACTGGACAGGTTTAAAAATCTCGTTGGGCAATGCCCACTGCAGCTCATTGATGCGGTCCTTGCCCTGATAACCTGTATCTCCATTGTTTTGATCTGATCCTTGGCAATCTCGCCAATAAAAGTGGATCTTTAGGGGCCAGCTTAAATGACTGTAAGAGCAGCATTGTCAACAGACACCTCCTTTAGGGTGAAGACACACGCCAATTTTTAAAAAGTCGTGGCGACTAATCTGTGCAGCGGAAAAGCTGTTATATGCTGTATATTTAATTTTTATAGTGACCTATATTGTTTGGGGGTATAGTTTTACTTTAGGACGAAGACACATGGAGCTACTTAGTAACAGCTACTTGTCACAGCTACTAAACCCCAGGAAGTACCCTGCCATAGACAATACAGAGAATTGCCTTTGCTGAAACACAAGTAGAGACAATTATCAGTAAATGATCAGCATTGTCTATTTCTGTAACCGTGACAAGTAGTTGCTACTAGTAGCTCCGTGTGTCTTTACCCTTAAGAGCTAGGTCTCATATCCTCTGCCTGACATACTCTGGCTTTGTTGTTTACACCATAGTCAGCTGATGAGGTCTGTTAAAGTGGTAGTTTTGAGCAACTTTTCAATTGGTCTTCCTTATTCATTTGTTATAGTTTTTTCAATTATTTGCCATCTTTTTCTAATTCCTTGCAGCTTTCAAATGAGGGTCACTGACCCAAGCAGCTAGAAAACTATAGTGAGCCTACAGTTTTATTGTTATTGTTACTTTCATCATAGGATAGACAACAAGTACTCAGTTGATTTGCTCTCTTCTTTCTTTAGGGGCACAGCTAAAGATGAAATGTGTAATTTATACATAATGTATTACATGGATGCTGCCCATGCTAGTTCCTACATGACTTGTGTACAGACTGGGGAACCAAAGCTATTTCAAAACATCCCAGAGATTGCAAATGTTCCGATTCCTGTTAGCCCTGACATGATGATGATGATGGGACATGGTCACCACCATGAAGGTAATCTCTTAGCATGGTTAAGTAAAGGGTTAATTAAATAAAAAAAACAAACCGACTAAAAAATTGTAAATTGAAAAAAAAAAAAATAATCTACTTGTGTATATTATTTTGACACTTATTCCTTGCATTTAAAAGTGTAATTCAACCTTATAAAACCAGTTGCTTTTAAATTAGACACTGCAAATAATGACTTATCACTTGTCTTCTGTTTTCTATCATTTCTTTTAAAATGTACTGGTGGATTCTTCTAAAGTGATATGTTTGATACCTAGTTAGTACATTTATGAACAGCCATAGTCCATACTGAGCATGCTCTTTGCCAACAATAACGAGTGTATTTATTAACATTGGAGACAAACCTCACCGGTGATGTTGCCCATAGCAACCAATCAGCAATTAGCTTTGAACGGTCACCTACAAGTTAGAAAACAAAATCAGATCTGACTGGTTGCTATGGAAAGCATCACCAGTAAGTGGGAAGCATCATCAGTAATGTTTGTGTCCAGTGTTAATAAATATACCCCTTAATGTATTAAACCTTATAGTTTAAAGAGACTAATCAAGTTTGCTGCACCAGGGAAACATCAAAGAGGAAATTAATTTTTTTTCATATTTGAAGATTTCATTTTACAAAACTGGCTAAAAATAATAAATCGTACTTGTGGTGAAAGCAGGATATATTTTTAAAGTGAATTACACAAAGTGATACTGAGATACTGCTCTTCAAAATATTAATGTACATAAAACGTTCCCTATAGGCTATATTGATCATTTTCACTGATAGGGCTGCTGTAAGTGTTACTTGGAGTTCCAACCTGACTGTTTTGTCAACCTGGTTGTCCCTTCTCAGCTTGTCAGTTATTGCTTCTAATGCTAACGGCCCACTGCTGCACAAATATGGCCGCCCCCTCATAGAGGAACAGATAGGCAATATAAAAGTATCGGGCTAATACTTTTATGGCAAAATTATAAATAGTATGGAAAGACAATGTTATGATTGATATAGGTGTTGCCCAAAATTCTGCGACCATTTACAAAGTGTGCAGATAGATATCTTGATGGTTGTATTTTACTTTATTTCCCTTAAAGAAGCTGAGCCTGAGAAGAATACAGCACTTCAGCAGCCTAAACGGGAGGAGGAAGAAGTATTAGATCAGGGTATGTGTTAATCATGCTAATACCAGAAATGTCCTTGTTTATATCTGGTTACTGGAAAAAATGTACTTACTTCTACCGTATTAGTTTGACATTGTAACGCCAGCTACTTACGTTTTCTGGGCAAAACTTGGCACTCTCTATAGTCTGACCTTTACAGCCCTGTTCTACTGCTTCTGATTATAATTTTCATTGGAATAGGCTATTTATTTAGTCAGGCTCAGGAATCACCTTTGTAGACTGAATTTCTAAGAATTTTATTCCTGTTTGTTGTTTGGATGATGTTGGTAATGTACTTTTATTATGCTATGTTAAATGTTAGCTGAATTAATTCAACATTTTGGTAAGAAGCGACTGTGGCAGTGGTAATTGTCAATGGCATTGCTATGTTGATGGAGGTATCTCCAGTACAATGTCGTCTGAGGGTTGCATCCATTTATTTTTGTTTTGTTTGTTTTGTTTTATTAATAATAATAACAACAAAATTTCTACTTGACATTTTTTCTGCAAGACTTTATTTACTTTGATTTATTGAAGTCTAAAGTTTATGTATGATTTTATAATGTGGCCCTGGTTGGGCATTGTGTTTAGTTTATATGGTGGTGTGGTTTACCATTGCTGGGATGTTTGCAAATTTATATTGGTTTTCAAATATTATATATGTAGTATATAAAAGGCTGGTAAATCACATTGTATAATGTATGACTTAATTGCATAAATACATATACATAATATGATGTTGGGATATGGTCTGTTGGTTTGTCCCTGAGGGAAGAGCACTGGTTGTGCTCAAAATGTTGGATTTTTTTCAATAAAAACCTTTTTTCTTTTGTATCAAGTCCCTGTGTGTGCGGCACTCTTTATATTTTACATATATATATATATATATATATATATATATATATATATATATATATATATATATATATAATCAATCCAAATGGTGTCCGCACTCCAAGGCTCAATATTCCGCGGGGTGCTAGCCAAAATTTATGTATAGAAAATAATTATCTGTGGCCAGCACACCCTTCAATGTTTTATCAAAATTTTTTTTATTGTAGATATATTGTTAAAACCAATGTTTCGGTCCTCATTAGGATCCTTGTGAAAGGTCCTTATCTACAATAAAAAATTTTTTGATAAAACATTGAAGGTTGTGCTGGCCACAGATGATTATTTTCTATATATATATATATATATATATATATATACATACATACATACATCCTTGAGAAAGGTCCTAATGAGGACCGAAACATCGATTTTAAACAATATGTTTTCAATAAAATCAAATCAACAAATCAAAGTTTTGAAGGGTGTGCCGGCCACGAATCTTTATTTTGTTAGATACTACAATTTTGGCTGTGCACCCCGCAGAATATTGAGCCCTGGAGTGCAGACACTATTGGGATTGAAATATATATATATATAACACACACACACAGTTATCTGACCTGTTATCTGGAAACCCGGTATCCAAAATAGAATCTTGTACTTGATCCCAGCTAAGATATAATTAATCCTTATTGTTGGTAAAACAATCCTATTGAGTTTATTTAATGTTTAAATGATTTTTTTAGTGGATTAGGGAAGTTAGGGAGAGCCAAATTACTTTATCCGGAAAGCCCAAGGTTCCGAGCATTCTGGATAGTGGGTCCCATACCTGTATATATAAAATCAGTTGTATGGGAGCTTTATAATTGCAGAATCAAGGTTTATTCTGGTGGTGATAAGCAAGATTATATTGAAGAGGTACAGCATTGGTTGCAGGATATGACTAAAGGAGGCCATACACAGGCAGATTTTAACTGCCGAAATGAGTCAGATTGATTTGGCAGCTTATCTGCATGGGGACCCCAACGGGCCTACTCTACTGATATCTGGCAGAGAATTGGCCAGGTGTTGATTGGGGACTTCTCCAGCTTATTGATGTGGTCCTCGCTAGAACGGCTCTTATTCCTGTCGTTGAAATAACCTTCCATTTCTTTCCAAGTTAAGCTGGCCGTGCAGGTTGGGATTCGTTCGCTTTGCAAGGTCGCCAAACGTGTGAATCATACCACGTATGGCCAGGAATAGTTATCTCTGGTTTAAAGAAATGGTTACAGCGATGGTACCCCAGTGGTACCCCTCTTATGCTAATATTCCCATGTTTTGTTTTGTTTTTTTTAAAATACACTTGAATATACAAACAACTTGTTTCCTAAACATTGGTGATGGAAATCTATAATTTGTATAGCAGGTGGTTTTAGATTACTACAAGACATATTTGATACAGCATTATCTACAAATTCTTTTTACTGGCTGTATATGTACATTATATAAACTATATTTAAACTATAAAGTAGACTTTATTTTGCAAACTTGCAAATGTATTAATAAGCTATGATAGCTTTCATCCTAATGTGCAATCTCTCCCTAGGTCTCAATACCTTAGGGGATAGCGCAGTGTGATGGATGAGGACATGCTCCCTATACCGTTGAAGGGGATGACCCAGTCATTTAAAGAACGGGGCTTTCCTTCCACATAACTGCAAAGGGAATTGGATGAGTTGATATAAACACAAGAGACTACATCCAGGAGACATAAATTCAAAAATTATATACGTTTTGTGCATATATCACCCTTTTATGAAAAAGATCCACAATAAATTATGGCTGACCCCTTCAAAGTGCTTATCCAGGATTTCCTCACTTTCTATTGCTGCCATCACTTAATTTGAAGAGTCACTTTTAGAAAAAGCTGACAATCAACTGTGGTTGACTTCTGGTCATTGAGTTAGGGTAACCTGTTCCATATAGTAGAAGTAATTATTTTTTCTTAAGGAAGACATTAGGGTTAATTAAGACTACAAGTACATTGAGCACAGTATAATTTCAGGTGCAATTAGCATGTTTTTTTTTTACACACAATGCAGCATTTTTTTCCCAAGAATTCCAGTGTCATTGCAGTCACAAGGGGCACTGAGCTTGAGGCAGTTGCACCCATTCATCAAAATGAATGCAACGGTGCTTGCATTTCACCAAAATTGCACCGAAGTTCACCTAGCGTCATTTCCAGTGCGGCATGCACCTAAAGGGAGCCCTGCAGCTACTGCCTGATAGTGGCTCTAGGGTTCCCCTGTGTCAGTAGGAAAGTAGGGAGGCAGAACTATGTGGAAGTGCACATTTTAATGCAAGGACCTTTAATGGGTGGGGCTTCAATGCACAGCTCAATGCGGGGAGAAATGCTGGAACACAACTGTGGTTGTAAATGATCCCTATAACAATTGTGGATATACCCATGACAAACAATACAACCAAGAGGGCACATTAAAGAATATGATTTATTTTTTCTTTTTATTAAAAATATAATTATTAAATGTCAGTTTAATTTATTGTGCTGATTCTAATGTTTAATTGTTATTGGGTGTGGAAAATTGATTATAGGGTGATGGGCATACTGTTATCTGTGATTATGTAGTCTCTGATTGTAATTCTGAGAATAGCATTGATTGGGGGACAAATATGAGGTGATGGGTCTTATATTTTTACTTGATTGTATAAATGTGTGAAAAACTCACAGTTCAACTAATTACGTATTTTCTTGGACAAAATAAACCTTAATATTGCAATTGGAGATACTGAGCTTCCTTCTATATAAATATTTTATTGTAACTCTTATTCTGCATTAAAATGAAAGCCAACAAAAATCCGCATGCAGTTTATTATATTGATCATAAAAATCCACCTACAGTTCAACCATGCAAGTGTAACTTCAAAAAGCACTACCTTGCACTCCCTATAGTTTGTCTGAAGCACAAGAATCTTTTCCTAAAGGTGTGGCCTCTCACTATAAGTGAAAATGAAATAGAATTTAATTAACCCTTCAAAGGTCAAGGGCCTTCATTTATCAGAGTGATAATACTTTATATTAAATAGCAAGACCAAAAGCTTTTGGGCACATACTTCAGACATGATGTTTCTATGGTGATAGCAGCCTGTTGCATTTTTTAACCTTTTCTAAGTAAAGGATGTTTGAAACCTTCTGCTGATTGTCACCATAGATATATATCATTTATGTTAATGCCACATCTAAATGTTTAGCTATTTTAAAAATGAAAAGTGTTGAGATCTTATTATTTATCTGCATGAGAATGAAAAGCTATAAAACATTTATGGTGTTTAGTGCCATAATATCCTTGATTTTCATTTAGTTCTGATACGTTATGGAAGAGATTAATTAATTAATAGAAAATATAGAGGTCATGCCAACCCTTACCCTAATCCTTGAGTTGGATTGGCAGGGATCAAAACTCTGTCCCATATCCCAAAGTTGGTGGCCAGCTTTATGGGCACTGTTTTCTGGCCACCCATCTTGCTTCTATGTATTGATAGTGAAATGAGGGTTTTGAGGACCTTTACTCATACCATGATTTGACACACTTTGAGAACCACTGTAGTAAATAACCTAGTAACCAAATCATTGCCTCTAGGTTTCCTAGTAAGCTGAGCACAAGAAGCTGAATGTTTGGTGCTGTGGCACAAAAGGAAGGGTTACAGCGCCTTATGTCTTGGAGCACATTACTTTGTATTTTAGGTATTGGTCCAGAATGCTTATCTTGAAAAATTAAGACATGGTTCTCCAAAGTAGTTTGAAATTTGGAGCACTATTCTTCATATCTACTAAAAGACATGTAAAGAAAGAAAACCCAACTATTGGGGGTTTATTTTAGATTCTATATGGATTAATGCCAAGTTAGTAACCATCCAGTATAAAAAAAAATACTTTTTGTTCAAATTGACCATATGGGAAATGGCTTTCCTGTATTTTCAAGCTTTTTGAATAATGAGTTTTCATATAATACATATTATACTTGTACAAGAAATATGTTGCTTTACAATACAACACTGAGCAGGTAAGATGGCTTTTGCAGCTCACCAGTTTATAACTAATTGCAAATTGGCAAAGGGAAGTCAATCTATTTACAGTACTGTACAGAGTAATTGTCTGCAGGCAGTCTGAAACATGGACACCAAATTCCTAAGGAAGCAGAACTCATTTATCAGCAGCCGTAGTGTTCCACTGATTAAAGTTATACAAGCAGATTCTGTTTCAGCAATACACTTGGCCTTTCACCATTGTCTGAGAACAAACAAAACTGATTATTTAAACTTAAATTGCCATAACATTATTTAATCATATTATCCATCAGAAAGTGTTGTCACCCTTTAGTGACAAGAGTGTATCATGCCTCATGTCTGCATTTTGCCCATACAGAGTTGGTTGGCAATTTCAGGGCTTTTTTTTTTTAATTAATAATTATTAAACCTTCCCTATAAAATCGAGCTGCCGCCTGCCACCAGGGATTTTAAATTTCCAGACAGAATTCAAAGATAATCCATGTAGGATTACTGGATCTAATAGAATTTCTAAAATAATTTTCAGCAGCTGTATTTTATTGTCTGAACTGGTTCGGCAGAACACTGGGTGAAAACCTGGTGGGCTCCATTGACCCAGGCTCTCTCCTTGCTCTAGGAAATTTGGGTGCTCCCCTCACCCCTGATTGTGGGAGCAAGTAAAGGGAACATGGCACACAAGGGGAGGTATAGGCTGGTGGTGAGATTTACAAGAGCAGCAGAGTTTGTGACTGGGAAGGGGGGACCTTGAGTTGACAGCCCTGGGGGGCTCTGGACACCCCAGTCCGACACTGGGCACAAGTCTTAAACTTCTAATCAGGTGGCAGCTACTCAGGCCGAGGTTCTCTGTTATTTCCAAAATGTGTGGGTTGCTGAGTTCCAGTTGGAATCTGGCACTATAAGCCCTTGATATTTTCGTTAAAATAATTGAAAATCTTCTTTATGGCCCCTTAACTGTCCATATAATGTTTATTGCTATAATACTGAGTCGGTTGGAGGGTTTTGTTCGTTTCCTAGTATGTGAAACGTTTCAGTTCTATAATGCCAAGTCTGTTTATTTTTTAGCAATCTAGAGCAGCATTAATGTTCAGAGTGGAATTGAACATGACTGCTAGCCTATTAAAGGAGGAAAAGAAAATTCATTTGGTCTTGATGCCTCATGTCTTTTGTTATAGCATCCCCTTGTATACTATATTGTAGGGTGTATACAATTTACTTTTATCAGTGGACTGTTTGAAATATTTACTGTATTTTTACTATAGACAATCATTGGTTTGCTTTTAGGTATATGTAATTGCTGTAGCTAGCCCTGGTGACAGAGAGTGGCACATTTTTCCCTCTGTGCTTTCCTGAAGCAGTGCAGATGGAGATGTGAGCATTTTTCTTAATTATAATTTACTTATGAAATTGGCTTAATAACTGTAGTAATTATTTCCAGAGCTGAGATGATGCTGCCTGAGGGACTTGTCTCCTAGGTCTGTGAATGCAGAAGGCTGGTTGAAATAATTGGGAAGTAAAAGATTGTTTGCAAACATGACACAGTCCATTAAGGTCATTTGGTTTGTTGGCGGTCATCCTATAAGTAGGTTCATCCACAGCTGCATGAAGAAGCATTAGTAGGGCAACGTTAAAACATTAAGTACTTCCAACTCCCATGATGAGGTGCAAGCTATGCAGTTGTTTTTACGTTGGGGTGTGTGCCAGTAGGGGTCGTGCTGATTGCATATAAAACACTGGAGAAGAAAGGTATTTAATGTGTAGATATCAGTGTTACAGATTTAGGTTTTTATCTTTACCACTAATATCTACACAAGGGCTATCTCTTTTAAATTAGCTAATAGAGTTTTTGGCGTAGTGAACTATAATTTCTATTGTCTCTGGCTTATTTGTAAAGTATTTCAATAAACAAACATAATTGCTTGAAGATGTAGGGAGCTACTGGAGGCACCTTTGGAGGCACAGATCTTTATTGCTTATTATTGTGGTTGCCTCGGGCTGGTACAATTCCCTGTGACCCTGGACAAGTCACCTAATCTCCTGGAGTCCCAGCATATTTAGAAAATCACTATACTGTATAAATGAGTCCCTTATATATAAATGCTAAGCTGTAAAGTCAGTATGGCTGAAATTGGCCAAACGGTCTGGATGTCTGATTAAAGGTGGCCATACACGTAAAGATACACTTGTTTGGCCCTGGGGCCAAACGATTGAATTAGAACAATGGGTATAGGCACAGTCGGTTCGGGGACCGCATCAACGAGCCGATGGAACAATTCCCTGTGGCTAATATTAAGGAAAGCTGGAACAACCAAGCTCTTAAATCTCAGAGATTACATCTTTTTCCATTGCACTGCATAGCCTGTAGAGATCTGTGGGCTTAAATGTGTTTCAAGTGCCTGCTGTATACCTGTGTCTGTATGGCCTGTTCTGCTGGTGTTATTCCAGTATACAAGGCAAAGGGTGAATACATTAAATGACATTGCCTAAAAAAGGCTTTGTCTTAGTACATCCTCTTGTTATTGTTTTCAGAAATTAGGGTTGATTTCTGTTTACAGACTGTAATCAAAGTTTAGACTTTTGTTTAATTACACTTGCCAAATGTAGAGTATACCATTCTGATTTCTTGGCCGAGCAAGGTAACCTTTGCTTTGTATGACGCAAAGAGAGTATTGCATTACACTAGAGTAAATACCACATACTGGAAATGTCTCCCTACGTTTATTTTGCTTAGACATCAATGCTCACCACCTTACTTTGTCTTAAAAATTTCATGTGGACAAAATGGTTCCTATTCCTGATTTTTATTGCTGTGTGAGTGGAATTTCCCAAAGAACAAGTGCAGTTTTGCATTGAATCAAAACGAACTAATCAGCAATTAGCTGTCAGTGTTGTTCGCTTGGTAGACTAATAGCAAATGCACATTGTGGGAGATGATTTAGACAAATGGCACACTGGGTTTTATGACCATTGCTTGACTTTGGAGAACAGCAGCACCTGAAAAACCATGGTCCACCTGTCACTGCTTCTAATGGCAAGCTCCTTGACTGACACGCAAGGGCTCTATTACTATGGAGCAAGGAACAAGGTGCAAAAAGCTGGCACAAATTAACATAGTTTTTGCACTGTGCACCCTACCCCTTAAGTTGTGCCCCTTAGGTGCATTTCTCAAACTCCAGAATACTGGGCACCCAGTGGGCATAAGGTGCCAGGGAGCAACCTGCCTATGGCAGTCAGTAAGTACATGGCTTCCAATGTGTCTGAGAGCACTGTTTTCCTAAGGGCTCTGGTACACTGGGAGATTAGTCACCCGCGACAAATCTCCCTTGTTGCGGGCGACTATTCTCCCCGATATGACATCCCACTGGCAAAAATGTAAATCGCTGGTGGGATGGCATATGCGGCGATGCGATCGCCGAAGCTGCCTCTGGAGGCAACTTCGGCGATTTCCACAAATCGTGCCGCCGTGTATGCCATCCCACTGACGATTTACATTTTCGCCGGTGGGATGTCATATCAGGGAGTTTAGTCGCCCGCAACAAGGGAAATTACCCATTGTTCTGACTCTGTTCAAGCTTTATGTGCTTCAGCCAGGGCACTTTCCACAATATAACACAGATAAGATTATTCCATATGGTTGAGTGTGTATGGGGGCCTCTTCTCTGACTGATATTCATGTACTGGACGGCGGTTGGTTTGGGACTTGGGCAAGTTTGACAATTTCATCTGTCAGTGCACCATGTCAGCCAGCTTGCACCATGTAGGCCAGCATGCATGATTTGCACCATGTAGGCCAGCATGCATGATGCATTAACAGATGAAGTGAAGCTATTCTGATAGTTTGTGCTCTAAATATTGGAACAATAAAAAGGTGGCCATACCATGTGTAAGGTGCCATTAGAAGTGACAGGCTGCTTTCAGCGGGATCGCATCAAAACTCCCTATGTTCCATTACTGCACCGCTGCCGTTCTGTACAGATAACAAGGCCTCATATTGTTGGACAGGAAATCAGAGCAACATCAAACTGGATGTCAAAATCCCTTTTAAGAATTGTTCTTCTCCTTTTACTTAATGATTCTGCGGTTAAGTTTTTAGGGTTTATTTACACAAAAGGTTATATCTGTATATTTTGTTGGATGCTTATTCAAATTCCGTTCTTTTTAAGGACCCATGGGCTGATTGCAATCAGAATTATCCTGTGCTTTAGTCAGATCGATGGAAAAAAAGGGGGGTATAAAGCTAATAAAACGAGTTTGCATTTAGTTTTTTTTTATTTAATTTGATGTAAATTAATAGAGAACAACAGAATGCACTGATCCAACAAAATTACAATGTTATTTTTATTTAGAACATCGGTATCTGTTGCATGATTGGCGCCATTGTGTTAAAGCCTTTGTTAATATTTCACTTCTTTATCTTATCTCTTTTCTATACAGGTGATTTCTATTCCCTTGTTTCCAAACTGCTAGGCGAGAGGGAAGATGTTGTACATGTCCATAAATACAACCCCACAGATATGCTAGATTCTGATCTCGTAGCCGAGATCGCCAATGTCGTGCAAAAGAAAGACCCTGGCTGGTACTATGACAGACAAGTCCTGGGGCACGATAAGCAGCCCAACACGGTTTTGGTCAGAGACCGAATTCACAAATTCCATAAATTAGAATCCACCTTGAGACCGCCAGGGAATACGCTCCCCCAGGTGCAGCAAGGTAGACCTGCTGGAGCCGACACCAGGGAGAAGCAGCATCTAGGAGGTTGGTTGGGAAACGTTCGAAACCCATGCTCATTGCTACAGTCATCTTAGCAAAACCTGAAGGGAAAGCAAGTCATTTATGAACCCTCAAACAGTACTGTTTTCTGTTTTTTGTCAATATTGACTGCCTGTGGGCAACTAAAGTCCTGCCATAGATGACCTTTGTTATAGATGACCTGCCATAGATGACCTATGTTATCTACAGATGTCTTTTCAACAGTATTATACAGTTGAATTATAGCTCTCCATTTATGGTATTTAAAGTTGCACCCCGGGTGGTATTTTATCAGCCTAGTGTGTAAAACACCTGCCAAGGCCAGGGCTAGTGTTACAAATTTACAAGCAATGTACTTGGCGGTAAATTTGTAGTACATTTCTTCCCAACCCTGGACCAACACAACACAGCCCAATCCACCCAATCATACATTTCTTACCCATTATCTTCATTTTTCCTTGCAGAATCCTCTTTATGGCTGCCCATTATGTCATCGCCCTGCACCTTTGTCACCACCCCGTCCCCTTGTGTCACCTCCCACCCACCACAGTCCAGCTGGTATGGTCATTTTCAGAAAGCGATAACCCTAGTTGTATTTATAGCTTAGTGTCTTCTTAGGCTCCTACCCAATGTGTCACTGCTTGCAAGGCACCTGTATACTAGGCCCCTCCTCTTTAAGGGTGCCGCAGTGATCATGTATATTTTTTGCTCATATATGGCTGGGTAGAGGGTAGGGTTTCACTTTTTTACAATAAATTTACTGGCCAACTGGGGGGCAGACACAAAAGGGGCTTTTTGTGACACAGGAGGGGTGGATGATGACAAAAGGGGGCAAACTATGACATCACTAATGTCGTTAGGAGGACTGGGGAAGGGTAAGTTTGGGGTGGGTTCTGGACAGATTGGGGGCTTAAGGTAATAGTCTAGGGGGCTGAACTTCAAGGTGAAGTAAATTTGTAATTTTGGCCCTGACCTCGGCAGGTGTTTTACTGTCTGGATGGCAACCCTAGTGAGGGCAGATGTGTTAGGGCAATAATCTGTGAGTACGAGGTTTGAGGGACATAAAACTGGTGAATTAATGAAAATGTGCGCCAGCTTTATGCAATGCATAGTTACACAGGGGATCAAAGGGGGGTGGACTTTGCCACTTAGTACCATACCCACAGAGAATCTGAGGCTGTCCATATTAGGGTTTTGTATCTCCCAGAATCCTCGGCCAGCATGGCTTCTGGGTGTTCCTACTTTACGTTAGCCAGATGATTGCTAGCTTTGATATTCCTATAAAATATGAGATGTTGCACAAGAGGTGACAGAGCCTACCAACTACTATAATGGCCAATTCCCAGGAGAGTTGGAGCACAGCAGCAGGAGATGAGCCCGTGCCATTTCTTCTCCATGAAACAGGGCTTTATTATTAATCCTGAACACAGTGTAAAGGGAAGGCCCATATTCTTTCCCTTCAGGTTGCTATGGCAGCAAACCATGACGACATTGCTCCCTTCCTATTGTGTTGTGGTCTTTGTGATATTGATTGTGTTTAGTATTTCGCACAAATGTGGAAAGCTAGATAACGATATGGCATGTGAAGATTCCATGTGAATAGGCGGCTATAGGCATGCATGGCAGACATCTGTGCGTGGGCTGCTCTGCGCGCTCTCTTTACACTGTCGCCTGCCAGCTTAATGTTTCCAAATACATCTTGCCTTCTCACATGCTCCGCAGTGCTCTTTTCCTATTCAGACCTGTCAGTAAGGGTTCTTTGGCACTTCAGAGCTGTTAATAAATATCGGAACAGCATTACTTGCCTTAACAGAATACATGCTATCATATTTAACCATTCTGTAGTAAATGCTAGGCTAGTATTTATATGTTCCTAATTTGACTTATATCCTATATGGTACTGAAAATGTCACCCCCTGATTATACAGAATGATTACATTTCCACTAGTCAGTATTGCAGCAATACACTTGTATTTTACACTGTGAATTTAGGGGATATTCTAACTGCAAAATCATCGTTGTGTTCCATAAAAATGTACATAAGTATATTAAAGCCATGAATAATGAATGTGACCTTATATATGTTACGTAACTCCAAGGTGACTTCTTATTATCCAATACACTCAGACCTCAATTTTACATTTTCTTGGTTTTATATCTTTTTTTTTTTTTTACTCTCAAGAGCACAAAACTCATTTATCTTTTCTCTGAATTTACACTTCCCTGCAATTCACATCACATTTACTTTGGCCCCCTGAGAAGTGTAAAATCAAAATTCTACTGTATTTAACAGTAGGACCTACATTATATCTTATAATACATTTATCTTGCTAGGAAAGGTGCTTGGGGAGGAGGAGTGCAGGATGGGGGTGGGGGTGGGGGGACAGCCCCAGGCAAAGGATATGTTATGGTATCATTAACGGGAAAGGGTCCTGTCTGACATTGCTGGTTTCCTTGCAGATTCACTTTGTGTGTCCACAACAGGCACAAAAGAGTTATCTTCCCCAATGATTATGATGAGACTCAACCACAGACTTGACCTTACCCCTGGCAGGGAAAATACAAATTGGCTGTAATTCTTCATATGGCATCTCCACAATTTCCCCAG
This sequence comes from Xenopus tropicalis, assembly GCF_000004195.4. Classification (NCBI taxonomy): domain Eukaryota; kingdom Metazoa; phylum Chordata; class Amphibia; order Anura; family Pipidae; genus Xenopus; species Xenopus tropicalis. Next base: position 175,516,190 of record NC_030677.2, on the reverse strand, counting down.
TAATATATCTGCTGAAGGATGCAGCACTACATCTAGATAGAGATCTCCTCTCTTTTATCCTTCCAGTTCCAGTATTCCAGTTCAGCTAACTCCTTCAGACTGGCTATCACTCCTGTGCTCCTGTTGTAGCACTAATTAAACGTAGACATCATATAGAATAATGGAGGACACCTGACACTGCAGGAGTTTGCTGCAAATTAGTGTTTATTAGCATGTTCCACTACATGTTTTGGGCAAAGCCCTTTTTCAAGTGAACAACATAATATCTGAACAAACAACATTTAAGTGGTATAAAGACCCAAATCCAACCACCCCTCCCCTTAACCCCATTGGTTCCAAGCAATCCAAGGGCACTCATTTAGGAGCCTGACCCCAAAAACATGTCACAGTCCAGTTATATTTTATACATGGCCCTGGGCAGTCACACCATTTGTTAATATGATGTTATAATTGTGGGTTTCTCTCACAAGATTCAATATATGCTCAGACCTGCAAGCATCTTCATTGACCCTTGTTATCATTCCTGACAACAGACAATGCTTGCAGATCAGTACAGTAGCAGCCTTACACCTGTAATGGGAAATACACACTTAGAAGCAATTAAAAACAAAAAAAAACCACAATATTATCTAAAGGTGGCGATACACAGGCAAATTCAAGCTGCCGATTTATGAGGCCCTCTGACAAGCCTATCCGACTTATATCTGTCTGAAAATCACCCCGATGACCTGTATCCCTGTCATTGTACCCTAGGGCCAAATGATCCGATCAGCCCCATTTTACCCACCTTATTATAAATGGCCAGCTTTATTAAGGTTTATTATTTAACACAGATGCCTCGGGCCCAATAAGAGCTTTGCGTTCAAATAAATAGTAGTCTGATGAAAATGAACAGCTGATTGGAGCTGTAGACAACTGTACATGTGCTTTTTTAGCATCTGTGTTTGTATATGAGCCCTAATGGTTTGTCTAACGCAGTAATGTCACACTGAATTATGAAAAAAAGTGTTTTCTGTGTTCCATAACATTACAGACTGCACTTGTTAAACACTTGGTTAATGTGCAGAAATAAGAATAGTTATTATTAGACTTTTTCCCAAACTTGACAAGGGTCATATTCAAAAGTAAGAGCGCTCATTTGTGAGGTTGGCTTAGGTTTAATACAGAAACATTCAGTCTGGATTTTGCATAGTTAAAGGAAATTAAAACTAGGTTTGTGCTGTACCTTCTTACAAACCATAATTGTGCTTAAAAGAGAAGGAAAGGCTAGTAAAGAGTTAATCTCAAGCTGCAGGCATACCTTCAGTTGTCTCAATAGTGCCCTTAAGTCTCCCCATATTTCACTTGTTCAGATCAGAAGCCAAACAGGAAGAAAAAACGCTGAGCTGTGTAAAGAAAGTTCCCATAATGCCTCACTCCTGCACAGACACCCAGACCAAGTAAACATGCTCAGTTAGTAAGACTATGAGTCAGCTTCCTGCTGATTGGCTCAGATCCACATTCCTAAGGGGGGGGGAGTGAGTTCTTAGCATTCTTGAGGGGGGGGGGAGCAGGAGAGGGGAGACAGCAGAGAGCTACGTGTCTGTGGCACATGAATTATAGACACAAGAAATCTTTTCACAGAGAAGTCAGTGCAGCATTTCTGTGAGTGCTTATGGCTGTATTTCACCTTTCTGATAAAGCTTACTTAGTTTTTACCTTTCTTTCTCCTTTAAGGTATGATCTCACTGCAAGGGGGATTTGAAAGAAACAATAAAGATATTTGAGAAGAAAGTATATAAAAGTGGATTCTTATATAAGACAGATAATGCTTGCAATGTAATGACACATACATAAGGAAAATAATTATATATTCATGTGTTTCTACTGCTATTTAATCAATACAAAGGATAAATAAAAACAAGCAGTAGAGCACAGTATCATTATAGTATGAGAATTATGAACTTCCGTGTAATATACAGCTGCAGAATGTTCGTCTGTTTGTGGATACAGATAAAAAACTGAGGCTGTGCAAAATGTACAATATCTAAACAATATGGACTGTGTATGTATTCTCCCTCCTCCCATGATTGCTAGTATTTACACCTGTCTGCTTCAGAAGACAAGGTAATTTTCTAAACAGTACTTAAGGCTAATGCCAGACGGGGCTGATTCTCAGGCTGTGGATAAGCACAGGCCAAGAATTAGCCTTATGCTGACTTTAGCCTTTACACTCATGGCTTTACCCGGAGCCATAGCGTTGGGCTGGGTGCAGGCATACAGAGCAGATTTTAGTGGCAAAAACACAAAGTGTGTATTAACAGAGGCTGATGCCAGTGTAGGTACTGATTCTGAGGCCAGCCCTTGCCAGCTGTAGTGCAATAGTACGTATGGTACTGAAGCTGTGTGCTGTGTGTGTGTTAAGAGACCATAATTCATCTCCCTATGAGTATGTTCTGAGTAAAGACTTATTGTTAATAAATGTGTCTGTGGCACTTACACTACCTGAGGGTACCTATTACTGGCTCAGTGTGCCAGCCTCTGTGTATGTGTTGGTAAGTAAGAAGAGTGGGTACTTCTTGCAATCAAATCTCTTCATGTTACTGGTGCAGTGCATTGGTGACATCACTAAATCATATCATTTCCACAAGTGCCTTATTCTGCAATACCTTACAACCGTTTTATTACGTTTATGAAAAGTGAAGGCTGCATACTATACTGGCTGTGCGAGTTGCTAAAGGGAATGCATTTCATCTGAACTCTGATGCTTTGCAAGAAAGCATATTCAATTGCATGCGCGTGTGAGCTCCTGTGTACATTAATGTTCTCTCTCTCTTAAACTACATTGAGGTGAATGCCTAACATCCAGCGCTGAACATAAACACATGGCTAAGCAATAAAGAAAATGTCATTAACAAATATTGTCATTTTTGCACATTAAGGAGGATCATTCATACCTATTTTACTCTCCCCTTCCTCTCACCATGTATCGTGGGTCACTGCTATGCACCGTTATAATAAATGTTCCTCTCCTGTGTCTACAGATGTCCATTTAGAAGAAGATACAGACTGGCCTGGAGTGAACCTAAAAGTGGGACAAGTGTCTGGCTTAGCCCTGGATCCCAAGAATAACTTGGTTATTTTCCACAGAGGGGATCATGTCTGGGATGAAAAGTGAGTAAATATTTATTCTCTGCTTCGGCCAAGGTTTTTAGTTCCTGTGGACAGGTTTCAGTGCTATAACAGATATTACATGCCCACAGCTAAAAAAGAAGGTGACTAATGTCTCTGGGGGCTTGTGCAGAACTGATAACTTATCCACCATAATGGTTTTTAGAATCAAACAAGGTGATGAAAAGCCAAGGCAGGGGTCCAAATTGCAGGTCAGTCAATATAACTGTAATGCAAATTTTTCAAATAGGCTTTTCATTCATGTTTAGGGTTACCAGCTCTCTTGAAATTTCGGGAACATGTCTATAAAATTCAGTTAAAAGTGCTGCACTGATTGCAATGTACTTTCAATGCAATCAGTAATGCCCTGTAACATGAATATATTAAATATGTTCCAGGATTTTAAAGTGATCTAGTAACCTAGTAATTACACTCCCTAAATACACCTATGTAAAAAAAGAAGTGCATTATTTTTTGAAGTGTTTAGTTTATTGTCCTTGTGGAACCAGAGCTGGGACCTATTGTAGTGAATCCAGCATGAAAACACAGAGTGGGCATGTCAACCTGTCAGCCTCAGCTATTATGGGCTCCTAGCTGGAATAGGGGGTCCTCCGTGCTGTAGGCCAACAACTACATATACAATGAACATCATATGAATCACCTTTATGCAGGTATGTGTGACCTGCGGTCCTTGAGCTGTTGTTTGCTAGAAACCCAAAGAATTACAGCTTGAATGTGCCTCGTTTGCTCTCTAGGAAACTGGCAGCATTGGTGATCAGATCTAGTTGGCTATTCAGGTTATGTAATAAACCCATTATTCAGTGGTGCAAGCACAGATTTACTTTTCCACTGTGTATTATTTCCTTTTAACAGGGATTGACAGGCTGCTTATTTGTATTATTTAGCCTGTGGACCAAGTGAACCTTAGCACAATGCTCAATTCTGTGTCATGTATGATTTGTTCTGTAGGAAACATGCAATTTCATCTGCATGTTAAAGGTCGTAGTAACTAATTGTAGTACAAATAAATACATTCGGATGTGATTACGGTTAGCTTATTTCTTTCTCCTTTATTCCATTAAGATTTAATGGGAAATGTTGATCATATTGCTAAATTCAATCCTTCTGCTCCCCCTTGTGTTCAGACAGAAGAGCTGCAGCAGTGTATCCAAAATCTTTCCTCTTCTCTCTCCTGTTGACCTCATCTATCACAGTTTGTTAAATGTGAAAATAATATCCAGGGACATATTTTCTTGGCTACATTTTAGGATTACATTCAGAAGTGCTGCATATAACCTCTTTAACTACTACTGCCACCATCATCCCATCAGCTTTAAGCAGTTGATTAGGTGCTGAGATTTGCAGTTGGGATCTTGTAATTTTACCATTTTTTTAAGTATAACATTGCACTTTGGAGGGGACCAAGATGCCTTTAAAATGGCTTATGGTTACACTGTAAGGGATGATTTACTATTGAAAAGCATGAGTTGCTACTTCCAGCCTTGCTATGGCGAATTCCCGGTAGCCTGCTCATCAGTGTGTAGTCAAGGCTAGTTATGTATACCTTATTGCATTTCCCTGTAGTATGCACAGTAACTGTGTTTTTCTGTTTACAGCTCATTTGATAGGAACTTTGTTTATCAACAAAGAGGAATCGGACCAATCCAAGAGAGCACCATCCTTGTTGTTGATCCAAATACCTCTAAAGTACTTAAGTCAGCAGGGAAAAATCTGTAAGTATTTCTCATTTGATGGCCTTTTATTGTATAGAAATGCTAACCAACCAAAACCAGGATTGGACTGGCAATCTGTGCCAAAAGAGGCTGCTGTAAGATGCCATAGACAGACACAATTTATTGGGCTGGTGGGGGTCTCTTTGGGCCTCTATATACTTGAAATGCCGGGGCCTAATTTGAATCCCAGTCCAGGCTAAACTAATACATGCAGATGAGATCACTAAGTTCAAACACACAAGAAATAGTCATGGTTGCAGTGGGCTTTCTGGCCAGGGGGAAATACATGCAAAGAACATAGCCGACAAGCTGATCCTGTGCGTATTACTACCATGTGTAATAAATATCCCACCTACCTGTGCTGGGTGCATGTCAAAAGTCGTAGCTCCGTATTCTATTCGACACGCACCTGTAGAGGGGCAAGATCAAAGCAGATTGTTACAGGCACCACAATAAATTAGCCACCTCTAATGGGGTTTTTAAGGTATGCTTGGTTGTGATACATTAAAGCACATAAAAATGTCAATACTGAAATACTATCAATTCTCTTAAAATTGTGGAGGGCCCTGCACCAAGGTTTTTGCTCTCCAATATGTTTTTAGAACAAATACAAATTGCTAAACCTTTTCTGTACAATGGGTTTTTGATCATTCTGTGCCACAGAAACAAGAGGCGCAGCAGAGATCAAAGAAAGGCCCAGGTATCGGTATGATGACACCATATGATGATAACATAGATTCTACTGGAAAGTTATGGTTTCAAAATTCTCATTGGCATTTTCCCAGAGTACAAATTATCAAAATAAATGGCCAATTTAATTTTTTCCTTCATCAATCAGGAAGTTTAGTTGAAAGGGTCACACAGACATTACACACAGCTACCAGGGCAGCTTGGGACCTTTCCCTTCCTTTAATACTCTGAAACTGGCTGCAAAAATCTGTATTCCCAGAGAACTGGGGGATGGACTTTCTGTTTTACCTCACCAGTTTTGCATTTTGCGAGCTCTGTTTGATTTGTCAATCATTCCTTGTGTGTTTTTATTGGCACTTATAAAATCTACTCTATGTATCCAATATGACATCTTGCTGTGTCTTCATAATGAGCCTACAATCATTGATGAACTGAAAGACTGAGTTTTAAGTTTTTCAAGCTCAGGGGTTATTTTTTTTCTCACAGGGGTTACTGGGCACATATTCAATCTCTAATGGCCATTCAAATTTTACAAGGATATAGCATTTAGGAGGTTAGTTTAATGTGCAGAATAAAAAAAAAAGTCAGGACTCATAAGCCCCTCTACCCCTGTGACTGTAATTGCACAGGCGCTGAGACAATAGGAATAATGGTGGAGTGAGGCTCGCCAGAATAGTACCCTGGGCTGGTGAATTTTTCAGTGATGAGGAGTAGTGGCCCAGGGTCTGAGGTTAGCAGTTATAATCACTGGGTTACATTGCTAGCGGCGGTACATTGCTAGTGATTAAGCCTTTACTTGGCCTTGAATTGCTGCAATAGCAGATGTACATATGTATAATGATTCCTTACAGCTAGCAGCATTTCCCAACTTGCTTTCTTTCTTTTAGGTTTTTTTTGCCCCACGGCCTGACTATCGACAGAGATGGCAATTACTGGGTCACAGATGTAGCCCTTCATCAGGTATTTTTTTTTTATTGTGTCAAAGCTGTATGGTTATACCATTCGTTCATTTTTTTCATGTAATATCTCTTTATTTCCAATTAGGTTTTTAAATTGGGAGCTGAAAAAGAAACTCCACTCCTTGTATTAGGGAAGGCTTTTCAGCCTGGGAGTGACCGAAAGCATTTCTGTCAGCCAACTGATGTTGCAGTTGACCCTATTACTGGAAACTTCTTTGTGTCTGATGGCTACTGCAACAGTCGCATCATGCAGTTCTCGCCGAATGGAATGTTCATCATGCAGTGGGGAGATGGTAAGCCTCACATGAAGAATATAATGTTTATAATAGTTCTACCTGGGGCACAGGACCTGTACAAAGACAAGAGTTAATCCTAGCTGTTGGCTCCCACTGGTGACCTTCAGAATACAAACTTAGACAAGAGCTATATTTTTAGCTTCTAATGCTCCACAGGTTTATATCCCATATTGTCATTTCTACATAGAATACCTCAACTAGAATAATCCTCTGTAAGCCTGACTGAATACCAATTAAAACAAATCTTCTGTTACTCTTATTAAATTGCTTGTGTTGCTGGGCCTCGCACAGTCAGGATGGGAAGCAGTTTATAGCTGTGATTACAGATATCTGCTTCATGTTGTTGTTGTTTTTCCTTGCAAACCCTAGTGAAGAGCAGTTGCCAAACTCTGCCTCCCAATGCTTCCAAGGAAAAGCTTCTTGCAAAAACAGAGATAGCATCAGTTTAACTTCTTCAAATGATTTCCGACGTGATTAATGGCCTTCCTCTGGTCTCCTGGGTCTCTTTGTGCCGATTATCCCAAAAGATAATTTTTTTTTAGTCTTGTAAAATGTCTTGTATCCCACGGTGGGAATAAAGGGAATAAATATTTTCCTCTAAAGATTGAAACCACAAACAATGCAAATGTGAAATTTATAAGGAAGGCTTTTGTTATAAAAGGTATATCCCAAGGGATCCCTAGTCACTGGAGGATTCCTACTCAGTAACTCTATAGCCCAGTTTAAGCCTGACTGTTCATGGAGTCTCATTCTCTGTGCTGATTGGGGATAGCCACAGTAAGGCCTGATGTGCCCTGAGTTTTGAGAACCCCAACAAATTGGGGATCAAGCTACCTATAGAGCCAAAGGGTTGAAGGGTCAAAATGTGGGAACTGTATTACCCACAAGTCCCAGTAGAGTATAAAGTGATATATAAACAAACTCATAGCCCAATTATTGTCATATTAATTATTTATAATTAATTATATTATCATTAGTAGATAAGCTGTCCAGAAGTTTAGTCCAGAGTGCTTCTGCCTGTTTCAATTTCTGTTGTCAGTTGCCCCCTCTTAAGCTGGCCATACTCTGGCAATATTTGTCTAAAATATGAGCTGTCCAAGCGAGGACCGTATCAATGAGCTGGTTAGGGACAATAAAACCTTTCCGATTGACACCTGGCCAATTTTCTCCCAGATCGGTCGGGTAGGTCCATCGAAGGCCCATATAAAGGCAGATAAGCTGCTGTGTTTCAAGGGCCCCAATCAGCAGCTGTGTATGGCCACCTTTAGGCCCCCAAACCTGCCACCTCAGTTGTGTTTTTATCTCACCTGTACACGGGTTTTTGATATTGTCACCTTTGATGATAGAGTTACCTGCAAAGGTTTTCACTTTGAAGTGTGTTCATTTTTGTAAACCTATGACCTAATTTCAACAAGCATTTTGTTTTATGTAATAAGAACATTATCTTGCAGAAACATCATCAACCATTCCCAAACCTGGTCAGTTCCGCATCCCACACAGCCTGACCATGGTACCTGACCATGGACAACTGTGTGTGGCCGACAGAGAGAATGGCCGCATTCAGTGCTTCCATGCTGAAACGGGGAAGTTTGTAAAGCAAATCAAACATCGGGAATTTGGAAGAGAGGTGTTTGCTGTGTCGTATGCACCAGGTATAATTCAACAGTAAATGTCCCAGTAATGTCACAATCAATGGATTCTTGCAAATGCCAAAAGGGCTGCTGTAAGATGCCGTAGACAGTAACTATTTAGTGGGATAATGCACTAGTGTACTTTTAATGCTAGGGCCTATTTTGAATCTTTAGAGCTTAAGCATATTAAGTATCCCACGATTAGAGCTATGGCCACATCAAGCTGTCTACAATTACTGTTGTTGATAATTGTTAATAGCTGGGGACCAACTTCTACTCCTGATACAGGGCAGTTCCACAAGAGTAACCCTTGTACTTTTTCTGGTGTCAGTTGGCTCCCAAGGCCAATGGAAAGTGTATTGCAGCAATCCTCTCAATGTAATCCTTGCAGTACTGCAAGGTTTGTATGAGTCTTGGCTTAATTTTGGTCTGTGGGGACTATCTAAACAATCAGAGCAGGCAGTTGTTCTCTTCACATTGAGATAAAACTCACACACTTTCCATGCAAGTGGCCCTTCCCCTGCTAAAGGCCTTATCGTGGCTTCCTGTTAAACAAAGAATAGTCTCTTAACCTTCAAAGCCCTCCATTCCTCTGCTCCTCACTACATCTCTTCCCTGGTGTCTCTGTACGTTCCTGGCCGACTCCTTCGTTCCTCGCAGAGCAACCGTTTGGTTGTGCCCTCCACTACTACTGCTGTTTCCCGCCTTAAACCCTTCTGCCTTGCTGCCCCTTACATTTGGAATTCCCTCCCTGATTTCCTCCGGAGAGAATCCTCCCTCAGTCTTTTTAAAACTAAACTTAAAGACTACCTTTTGGAGCACTCACCCAGCACCTGATCTGGAAACTGGCACTTATACTGTAATGTCACCCACTGTGACCTATAGCACTTACATTTGCCCATTTGTGTCTGTTAGTTACCCCTCCCATATAGATTGTAAGCTCTACAGGGCAGGGACCTCCTTCATCTTGTGTTTCTGACTCTTATTGCAACTGCACCTTGTATTTATTGTTGTACTTTGTATTTATCCATTATCTTTTGTATTTATCCATTATCTTTAACCCCCTGTCTGTATTAATGAATTCTACTGTACAGCGCTGCGTACATAAGTAGCGCTTTATAAATAAAGATATACATACATACAATTGTAATAGCGAAACCGAGTTCCTTCCTAGGCTTCCATTTGCTTTGCTTACAAAGGAGGAAAAGGTCTCATCACTCAAAATGTTCTGCATGTGGTTCTATTTCCTTGGCTCTGCGTTTGCTGCCTGATGGTGATGCCTGATTATTTCTGCTTATTGAGTGTTCCATTCTAATTTAAAATGCCCTTCGGGAGTTTTATAGTTTTATTGTATCTTTGCACAAGCATTTTGGGCTAGACTTTTAAAAAAAACAAAAAAAAAAAAACCTTAACTTAGCTTTGTTTTTTTTTATTTATCGTTGTATATATCCATTTAAACATTTGTCTTCTATTATTTCAGGTGGAGTGTTGTATGCTGTTAATGGAAAGCCGTACTATGGAGATTCTGCCCCTGTACAAGGCTTTATGCTTAATTTCTCCAATGGGGAGATTTTAGATACATTCATTCCTGCTAGAAAGGTAATATTCTCATATTGCTTGGGATATAGCAGCTAAAGCAATAGAGAATGTCAGAAATATTTTTCAAAGCATGCAAGAAATATGGTTTCAATTTATCTAGATTATGCACATAAAAAGTACTAAAGGGGTTAAAACATGCCTCAAAAATATGAAATTCAAGTATTGATACAAGAGGTACTACACCTATAAGGACTGCAAATAGGATCAAATTTGATTGGGATGACCCGAGTATGCAAATAGTCAAAATATGTAAGTTCCATTTGGGAATCCTGTTGCTAAAAGGAACACTAAACCCTAAAAATCAATGTGGCTAGAATTGCCATATTTGATATACTGAATTTATTGAACCATCCTAAAGGTTCAGCATCTCTATAGTAGTAATGATCCAGGCCTTCACAGTTGTCACAGGAGCTCCCCATCTTGAATTCTGTCAGGATTGTCAGTGGCACTGCACATGCTCAGTGTACTCTGGGCAGCTGTTGAGAAGCTAAGCTTAGGAGCACTAGGCACGTACCTCAGTTGCAAAGTGTTCCCTGTTCCCAACTAGGGTTACAGCTTGGGCAGTGTTTTACCTACCTGTTACACTCATAGGCTGAGTAAGTTGCCCCTCAGGCACAAAATGCGTTAGGCTTTATACGTCCTAAAAAAAAATTAATGTTTTTTAATTTTACTTTGCTGCTGCTGTGCCTTTTTGATTTTCTACCATTTTGTGAATCCAAATAGGCCAGTGCCCAGTCATCCTCTGGGTTAAATCTGCCCATATATATGTCTAGCTAATAGGCTTCTTTGTTTCAGCAAGTGACATTCAACCAAAGCTTTGCAATGTCTAATCATTCTGAATTGCTGTTCCAGAATTTTGAAATGCCCCATGATATTGCTGCAGCAGATGATGGAACAGTGTATGTTGGGGATGCGCATGCCAACGCAGTCTGGAAGTTCTCCCCTTCAAGTATGTACATTTTATTATCTTACAATTCTGATTGTGAAAACTAATAACAATTTTGAGTGAATATTTTAAATAAAATATTTAATACAGTTGCCTAAAGTTGACTTTTGTTTTTTGTTCTTTAATTACATGGTTTAACTGTACATACTTAAGTTTTCAATTAGTTCCCTTCGTATTCCCCTTCATCAGTTACTAACCTGCAGCAGCTCATAGTGGGGGCTAGGCATGTTAATGTTAATGACAAACTGCAGTCTATTAAGGCAGCTGTAGAACTCAAGTGCTTGTTGCAATATTATGTGATTTAATTTGTCCTGCTCCTACCCCTATGCCAAAAAAAAAGCAGGACAATATAACCTTAAGTATACTATGCTAATCTTTAGCTCCTAGTGGGCCCTTCTTCTCCTACCCCATTTGGCCTATTTTATGGCCATTTTCTACTGGCCATTTTCTACTGAACAAAGAGTAGGAAAAGATGTAAGGATAGATTATATTATATAATCTAAGGTGTAAGGTTTTATGATGGAGCCCTGGCATCCCAGTCTGTGGAGAGAGCATGAAGGCACTTAGTTAACTCTCTCAGAGATCTTGCTTTTCTTTTCCAGGGGCAGAGCATCGATCTGTCAAAAAAGCTGGAATAGAAGTTGAAGAAATAAAAGGTACATGCATGCTGCAGACTGCATTTCTTCCTGTGTAACAAGCATTTAAGATAATCATTAGGCTTGCAAGCTAGATAGATTATATGTGCCAGCCTTATGTTAAAGTCCTAATGCATAACATTCTAACACTGCCCTGCTCACTGCTTCTCATTTTATTTGTATATTTTATGCTGGCAACCATAATCTTCTTGGTCCAGGGCCAGAACTAGGGGTAGGCAGAAGAGACATGTGCCAAGGGTGCCATATTAGTGTGGGGGGGGGGCGCTAGACATATACCTCTTCTGCCTACGTTCCTTTAGTTTTGTTCCATATTGGGAGGAGCATTTGTTTTGGGAGTCCTTTAACCAAGGCCTGGCACCATGTTGGTCTTACACAGTGGTGCATGAAGGATTGTAAACCGTTTTCAGTATTTCTGCATAAATATGACCACAAACATAAAATGACCATAAAAACATAATGCTTATTCATTTATGCATGCAACGTTACATATTTGTGTGTGGCAAAAGTATGCACACCTCTAGGATTCTGAGTTTATTTGAAGGGAAAAATAGAATTTTCAGTCAATGAGTGTGGGAGGCCCTGTCTTATCTGGGTCTGATCTTAACAACACAGGCAGGGCCTCTGTACTGGGGCTAAAAATAAAGAAATCAATGGTGGATTTAGTTCTCCTTTAATGCAATTTAAGGAGACTACTAACAATATATGTCTTCCTTGGCTGAGGATTTATAATGCATACTGCCTGCATATCTTGTGCACAAAATGTCTGTTTTAGGTTTAGTTACTCTTTAAAAATTCTTATGGCCCAGTTACTTAATTTGTTTATTTGAACAAAAGTGAATATATTTTGTGTCACTGCGGTATATAATCTATTGTGATATTGTTTGTTTAATTTTCAATCCAGAAATAGAGATCTTTGAGACCCATATGAGAAGCAGACCAAAGACAAATGAAACAACTACAGAGAAACAAGCACAGGAAAAACAAACCCAGGAGAAGCAGAGCGTTGTCCAAGAGAGCAGTGCGGGGGTGTCTTTTGTTCTCATCATCACTCTTCTAATCATTCCTATTGTGGTTCTCATTGCTATTGCCATCTTCATTCGTTGGAGGAAAGTCAGAATGTATGGAGGTACGTTCAACTGTTAACCTGTCACCTACATGGCACTGATATTGTCGACTGCTTATTATGGTTTCTCGCAGAGGTAGAAACTACCACTCAAATATGTCTGGTTATTTAGAGCCCACACACTAAATAACAATACAGACTAATACATTTTTTCACTTGTAGTCAGCCTTACTAGACACCTAGTTTGGTTTACTGACTGCTGGACACAAAGAACTGTCCTGGTCTCCTTACTTGCATACATACCAGCCTTTCATACAGGGACAAAGATGGTGCTGCTAAACATCAATTCACCTGTAGGGTAGTTGAAGAGCTAGTGCATTAGAGCACACACTGTAAATCAGGGCAGACTGGAAACATTATAGTCGGTGACAGGATATCAGTTTCTCTCTTACATAAAACAAATTCTCACATCAATTAGCCAGCAAAAATCGAGCACATCATAACTGATACACTTCTGCTTAGGAAAATTACTTCTATTTTAAAAGTTATGAAGCCAAACTGTACCTATCCCATTATTAGAACTGGGCTGCTGGGGCCCACCGGGTTTTTTCCCGGTGTCCCGGGCGGCCCAGTCTGACCCTGGGGCCAGACTGTCTTGATTGCTAGAGATGTGCTGGTCTATCCTCTTCCAGTTTGGGGGGGGGGGGGGGGGGGGGTCAAAAATATCTGTTATGGCTATTATGTGTGTAGCCAGCCTATTCTTTGGCATAACACACCTACAGCAAAGGACATTATGTAAGTCATGTAAGCTGTTCTTATCAATTCATTTTAAATATCAATAGTTATGAAAATGTATATGTTGCTAAATATAAAATGTAAAAGTAATGTTTCTTGAACTGAATATTATTTTTCATTAAATGCAGGTGATATTGACCACAAATCAGAATCCAGTTCTGGGGGTATCTTGGGAAAACTTAGAGGTTAGTATTTAGTCTCCAAAATGTATTTTAACACTCCATTCAAATAAAATGCTCTAATTAAGAGGTTGTTTACAACCCCCAGGGGCGCAGATGCACTTTGCACACTGCTGGTGCATTGTAATTGAGTCCTAAACCCTTTTTGGGCCTGCTTTTATTTATACATTCACAAGAACCAAGGTGAATTGATTCAGTACTGTGCTTTAGGACCTCTTCCACTGCTTCAGTCTAATGGAGCCTTATATCAGCGGTTCTCAACCTGTGGGTCGGGACCACTTTGGGGGTCGAACGAACCCTTCACAGGGGTCGCCTAAGACCATCGGAAAACACATATTTTCGATGGTCTTAGGAATAACATTATGGTTGGGGGTCACCACAACATGAGGAACTGTATTATAGGGTTGCGACATTAGGAAGGTTGAGAATCACTGCTGTAAAAGTAAAATAACAATAGCAGATATCTGCCTACAAAAAAGATCCAAGACTTTTATATGCACCATTGCATTTTGAGAGCAGAGAACCTACAGTACTTGCATTCTGCAATCCCAGACTTACCACTGTATCACTGGTTTTGGTTTTTGCCATTCATTTTACTTAATTGCCAGAGGGCCTTACTCAAGTTTTGAGATTTATATAAGTCCACACGACAGCACCACACTCCGAAAGTTGCTACCATGTAGCTGCCCCTGTGCACGGAATACCAAATAGATACCAAATCAAACACAACCAGCACCAAGGGTCTTGTGGTTCAAACAAATATTAGTGTATTATAATTGCATGTACAACCCATGCAATTATAATACACTAATATTTGTTTGAACCACAAGACCCTTGGTGCTGGTTGTGTTTGATTTTGTATATATATATATGTATATATATATATATATATATATATATATATATATATATATATATATATATATATATATATATATATATATAATATACTCATCAATTAATTTCTCTTATGCAGCCAGTAAATTAGTAAATTGTCTAGATCTTGGATGCCATGTCATTCTGGTCAGATGGTCAAATAATCCAATTACTAGTTGCCTGCTAGCTGAGAAGTACCATGAGAGTTAAAGTGATTAGTTGTGCATATGCTAACATCCCCCAGTGTTACCTCCTTTATATCATTGCCATGTGCATAGGTGAGAGGGAGTTTTTGAAGTTACAGGCAAGTGTGATTTAAAATAATTCTCCAGAGATATTCTGGACTTTGTATACTTGCTGCTGTGGCACCTTTTGATCAAGTTCCCCCTGAGGTACCTAAGATACACAGTCTTCAATTATTCTGTCCCCGCAAAAAATCCCTACATGTATTTAAAAGGTTCAATGTCGAGGCACATCTCTTTATTACCATCAAGTTACAGTATGTATGCCACCGTCTAACAGTTGTTGTGTGTTTATTTTAGGGAAGGGGAGCGGAGGCCTTAATCTGGGGACATTCTTTGCAACTCACAAAGGATATAGTAGAAAAGGCTTCGACAGACTGAGCACAGAAGGAAGCGACCAAGAGAAAGATGATGATGATGGCTCAGACTCTGAAGAAGAGTATTCTGCCCCACCTATTCCACCAGCACCAGTATCTTCCTCCTGAAACAGATGACTTCTTCCACAGAACCTTTTGCCCCATTAGCACGTTTAAGATTGTGTATTTAAATGTAACTGTACTAGTCTGTGGACTGTACAATTGTCATAGTTTTTCTTTTTCTTTTTATTTGAAGTGATGTTGTAGTCTCTATATGAACATCCAAAATAATTCTATTTGGTAAATGACTTTGGCTTTAGAGAGCGTTTTTCCAGTGTTTGATGGCCTTCCTCTGCTTCACCAATAGCACTTTAACTGCCAATTATTTTCAAGCCTTTAACTGAAAACTAATCGCATTTCAAAGATATGTGCCACATAAATGCAAAGCTGCTAAATCTCTTCTATTTTTTTAAATTAACAACATGATATTGCGTCCAAGAAAGGGAAACTATAAAGACAAAATATTTAATGTTTCTTATTTCTTTCTATTTTTTTTTCTTTGTTTTTGGTGTTATTGGGATGTCTTATTTTTAGATGGTTCCACTGTTTAGAACACTATTTTCAGAAACTGAATGTACTTTGTGTAATAAAGTGTTCGCAGAGCATCAGTCTTAACTTGTTTTTTGAATTTTTATATATTCTTACTTTTTAGTACCTGTTTTCTTATTTAATAAGAAAAAATCAAGACATATAAGTTTTTTTTTTTTTTTTTTTTTTTTAGAAAACTCAGTCTGTGCTCTCTGGTAAGATCTAATTGAGAAGTCACTCTGAGAAGCTACACTCATGCCAGCTTTATAAAACTATATTCACCCTTCAATCCAAACGAATACGGCTTTAGTCAGCACACCGAACGACCATGGTCTTAAAACATCAGCCTTTATTCATTCCCTTTAAAAACACTTAGGGGCCCATTTACTTACTCACGAACCGGCCGAATGCGTCCGATTGCGTTTTTTTCGTAATGATCAGTATTTGGCGATTTTTTCGGAAAATTGTCGCGACTTTTTCGTTACCAATACGATTTGCACGAAAAAACACGAGTTTTTCGTAGCCGTTACGATGCGCTCGTATTTTGTCGCGACTTTTTCGTAGCCTTCGTGCCGAGTACGAAAGATTCGGATTCATTCAAGCTTCAGTATGGTGACTTTACTTGGGCCAGGTTGGAGCTGCAGGGTGCCATTGAGTCCTATGGGAGGCTTCCAAAATCATGCTAAGTCTGAAAGTTTCGCCCACCGCTTACGAGCGCTCAATACGAAAAAGTCGCTAATGGCTACGAAAAACTCGTATTGGTAACGAAAAAGTCGTAAAGGCGCCTAAAAAATCGCAAAAAATACGAAAAAGTTGCAAAATGTTCGTTTTCCAATCGGATTTTTCCAATTCGGATTCGAATTCGTGCCCCTAAGCCTTAGTGTTTTTAAAGGGAATGAATAAAGGCTGATGTTTTAAGACCATGGTCGTTCGGTGTGCCGACTAAAGCCGTATTTGTTTGGATTGAATTTTGCTCCCCAGGCTACGGGTTCGGGGCTGGAGGCACCCGGACCACACATCGAATTTGGTGAGATTTAATTTCGTTTATCTATACATTGGCGGTAAATGTATCTGTGGCGGGCCCGGGGTTTGCACACCCGGGCCAACAAACCTTTTAGGTACAGTTTCCGTGGCTTTTGAATTTTGTATACTTTTGTGCCCCACCGTCACCAGTTATTACTCTATTTATCTATTTATTTTAGGTTTGTAAAAAAACCTCCTTTTTCCTTTGCTTAAGTTTGTTATTAGTAGTCTAGTTATATTCACCCTTCAGCCTAACAGAAACAGTAATGGCCGTGACAGACAGGGCGATTAGTCACCGCGTGACAAATCTACCCGAAATGCCATCCCACTGGCTAGAATGTAAATTGCCGGTGGGATGGCATATGCCAGTGCTGTCCAACTTCTGTGGTACCGAGGGCCGGAATTTTTCCGACCTACGTGGTGGAGGGCCGATAATGGAAGCCGGTTTTGACCACTCCCCTTTTTGAAACCGCACCCACTTGAAACTACATCCGTGTTATCACATGACCATACCCATATTAATGGTTGTAGTACAGCAAAAACCTGCCATACTCTGCCTTCCCTACCCTGCCTGTGTGTGCCATACTCTGCCTTCCCTACCCTGCCTGTGTGTACCATACTCTGCCTTCCCTACCCTGCCCGTGTGTGCCATACTCTGCCTTCCCTACCCTGCCTGCATGTGCCATACTTTGACTGTGTGTGCCATTCTTGGCTGGTTTGTGCCATACTTGGCCTGTGTGTGCCATACTTGGCCTGTGTGTGCCATACTCTGCCTGCCCTACCCTGCCTGTGTGTACCATACTCTGCCTGCCCTACCCTGCCTGTGTGTGCCATACTCTGCTTGCCCTATGCTGTATGGCACATACAGGCAGCATACAGTGACACAATGCTGGCACTGCTCCTACAGTCTGCACAATAACTATATATTAAAAAACTTTTTAATTTTAATTAATTGTAGTACCACCTCAGTATATGTTCTTTTTGTAGTGTGCAGGGATTATTTGTGGGGTTTCTACTGCTCCTACAGTCTGTCTGAGGTGTGAACAGGGGAACAATGTGGGTGATTACAGTCTGAGCCTAAAGTGTGAACACTGCAGGGGGTGAACAATGCAGAGATTAAAAGGTGTGAACAACACAGGGGATTACATTTTTAAACAATACAGAGGGTTTACAGCCTGAATCTGAGGTGAGAACCATGCAGGGGGGCAGTTAATCTCAGTACTGATACCATCTAAAGCTTACACAAGAGTAAGCCATCAAAGCAGCCAGACAGGTGGGGGGCCACACAGAGTTGGACAGCACTGGCATATGCAATTGCAGAAATCGCCGAGGTTGCCTCGAGAGGCGCTGCGTATCCCATCCCACCAGCGATTTACATTCTAGCCAGTTGGATGGCATTTCGGGGAGATTAGTTGCCCGCGACAAGGAAGATTTGTCGCGCAGCCACTGATCTCCTCGTCTGCCACAGCCCTAAGAGTTCAATCTATAATTATTTAAATCTTGACAAGGCTTATAAAAACATTGGTATTTATTGTAGATAGTATAATGAAAGGCTGAGCTGAAGTTATCTACAAAAACCTATCTAGCAAAACCTGTCTCAATGAGTTTGTGTCTATATTTGCAGCTTATGGACAAGGTCCATCATAATATGGCTTGTGACCAGCCAAACAGAGCCGGTAAAAGTTCCGCAGTAGGGACCATTTCTCTAGGTATTTATAGCCTATAGAAAGATGTACTGTAAATCTCTATAATCACTATACTTAGGGGCAGATTTATCAAGTCACGAGTTCGAATCCCGAATGGGAAAAATTCGGATTGGAAACAAAAATTTCTGAAGATCGCAAATATCACGAAAATACTTACGAAAAAATCATATTAGTCACGATAATATCGTATTGGCGATCTGAAAGTCACAACATTTTTGTACCGTACAATTGTAAACAGTGGTAAAACCTTTCCAATTTTTTCGTGCAAGCGTAAGAAAAAATTGTGCGGACGCCCGAAAAATTTGGTGAAAATACGCTCGGAGCATTCGTGCTGTTGTGAATGTGCCCTTTAGAGAAGTTTAAGGGTATAACTAGTACTATTTAGTTTGGGATCT
This sequence comes from Xenopus tropicalis, assembly GCF_000004195.4. Classification (NCBI taxonomy): domain Eukaryota; kingdom Metazoa; phylum Chordata; class Amphibia; order Anura; family Pipidae; genus Xenopus; species Xenopus tropicalis. The sequence continues at coordinate 175,497,307 of NC_030677.2, read as the reverse complement.
AATCATGCACTAAGAATAAGTAAAAGAGAATAAGTGCACTGAGAATAAGTAAAAATAAGTACAATTCACATATTTAATCTTATCTTCTGGATAGGAGAGCCAAGCTGAGAGAAATGCAAGTTATATGTCTGTCTGATAAATGTTCAGTTAGAAGGAATCTGCTATGGCTGCCAAAAGTTTATATTTCACCATTGACATATGAGAGAGGAAGGTTATTCTTGAGATCATATATATATATCCAACTAGCAGTCTGTGGGCCACATACTGCCCGCACCCCCCCCCCTTGTTTGCCCCCCCATCTGTCTGGTGTGACTGCTTACCTTAGTAAACTTTTTATGGTATTAGTACTGACATGAACTGGTCCCTGTATTTTTCACACCTCAACTTCTGGCTGTACGCCCCTGTATTGTTAACAACTCTATGTTTCTGTATCAGCCATTTTTGAGCACTGTGTGGTTTAGCCTGGGGTCATACACTCACCAAAAGGATTATTAGGAACACCTGTTCAATTTGCCATTAATGCAATTATCTAATCAACCAATCACATGGCAGTTGCTTCAATGCATTTAGGGGTGTGGTCCTGGTCAAGACAATCTCCTGAACTCCAAACTGAATGTCAGAATGGGAAAGAAAGGTGATTTAAGCAATTTTGAGCGTGGCATGTTTGTTGGTGCCAGACAGGCCGGTCTGAGTATTTCACAATCTGCTCAGTTACTGGGATTTTCAGGGTTTACAAAAAATGTTGTGAAAAGGGAAAAACATCCAGTATGCGGCAGTCCTGTGGGCGAAAATGCCTTGTTGATGCTAGAGGTCAGAGGAGAATGGGCAGACTGATTCAAGCTGATAGAAGAGCAACTTTGACTGAAATAACCACTCGTTACAACCGAGGTATGCAGCAAAGCATTTGTGAAGCCACAACACGCACAACCTTGAGGCGGATGGGCTACAACAGCAGAAGACCCCACCGGGTACCACTCATCTCCACTACAAATAGGAAAAAGAGGCTACAATTTGCACAAGCTCACCAAAATTGGACAGTTGAAGACTGGAAAAATGTTGCCTGGTCTGATGAGTCTCGATTTCTGTTGAGACATTCAAATTGTAGAGTCAGAATTTGGCGTAAACAGAATGAGAGCATGGATCCATCATTCCTTGTTACCACTGTGCAGGCTGGTGGTGGTGGTGTAATGGTGTGGGGGATGTTTTCTTCGCACACTTTAGGCCCCTTAGTGCCAATTGGGCATCGTTTAAATGCCACGGCCTACCTGAGCATTGTTTCTGACCATGTCCATCCCTTTACTACCACCATGTACCCATCCTCTGATGGCTACTTCCAGCAGGATAATGCACCATGTCACAAAGCTGGAATCATTTCAAATTGGTTTCTTGAACATGACAATGAGCTCACTGTACTAAAATGGCCCCCACAGTCACCAGATCTCAACCCAATAGACCATCTTTGGGATGTGGTGGAATGGGAGCTTCGTGCCCTGGATGTGCATCCCACAAATTTCCATCAACTGCAAGATGCTATCCTATCAATATGGGCCAACATTTCTAAAGAATGCTTTCAGCACCTTGTTGAATCAATGCCAACGTAGAATTAAGGCAGTTCTGAAGGCGAAAGGGGGTCAAACACCGTATTAGTATGGTGTTCATAATAATCCTTTTGGTGTGTGTATATCACATAATTAAATGTGACAAAATATTGATATATTAGTAATAATTACTTTATTAATACAATTTATTAATTATGAATGTATTTATTACTGTTGCCTTTCAATTCATTCATGCACAAACCCAAAATCCTTCTGAGAAGTTGAATTAGTTGAATAGTCCATTTGTTCTGTCACAGTAAAGTAAACTAAAAACTCAAATGAACATATCACCCCTGAATTTATCATCTTAAAAAGTAAAAAAAAAACTGCAACATTTTTTTTGTTGTACTTCTGTGTTTAGTGACTTTCTCTTGTGATGCATTAACTCACAATGATGATGAGTGGGCTCCAAACATTTTTTTTCTATTTTACACCAATTTGTGCTACCCGCAGTATAGATAGACATACTAGTTTTACTTCTTTTCAAAATAATGTTGTGTCTATCCCCAGATAAAGTGCTTAAAGTTGGCGACATCACCGAGTTGTCCAGAATTGTAATTTGATATAGTTTAGTATTGTGAGTGAAAAGCTATACAACGTAACGTGGTCTAATAGGCAAACGTTGTGGCGCCATTTTTAACAAGGGCGAATTGCCAGTATAATCTACGGAAGGACGGACTGGCCAAAATAAGTCAGTAAGACATGCTGCAGCTGCAGACAGCGGGCGGGATGAGCTGGGCTACCTGTAACTAAAGCGGAAAGCTGCTCTGCAGCGTCTCATTCTATATCCTACCCTTTATTTCCTCATGTGTTGAGGGCGGAAGTTTGAAGCTAGCGGATATTTGTGAATCAATGGCCCCGAGTGTATAAACCTAGAGGAGCCCCGCAGTGCGAGCCGGGCGCAGGAGTAGGTAAGTCCCCCCTTAGCGAGGGTATGGCGTTCTGCGCAGCGCCTGGAGTAGCTGGGTGATGGCAGCAGCGCGGAAGGCAGAGCCGGGGGGAGCTGCACTACGTTAATGCTGGCATGGGCGCATCATAGGCACATCTGGGCGCTTGCCAGGCCGGGCAGGCAGGGGAGAGGGCATTTTCTCCGTAGCCCAGCATCACTGGGGCACATAGAGTTATAAGGGGAACTGGCACACAGTGTATAAGGATCAGTCAGAGCACGTCGGCACAAAGGGTGGCCCCAGTAATGTAATAGGGTGTTACTGCTCTCTGGCACACTGGCACCCTGCTTGGCTCCACCGATTCTCATTGTGCACTCTGGGGTGCTATAATGAGACATAGTGGGCCAGTTACAGTCTCCTTCTTTAGAACTCCATCTCCCGGAATTCCGTCACAGCTGAGCGGTGCTCTGGGCTTTGTAGTTTAACACCTGAAGTGTTTTATGTTTTTAACTTGTCTCAGTGACGTTCTAGATGACATCACACTTTTATTGCCTCATTGTCTCTGGATATGGCTGCTACATTGTCCATTACTTGTGTCAATGCCTGGCCTATCAGTGCTACACAAATCCGCAGCTCCCTTCCCTGTCCTTATGGGAGGTCTGTACATTTCTGAACCAAGAGAAAGTTTAAATGTCATCTCTAATAAGCAGATATGAATGGGGCTTTCCTAGTAAGTTACTGATTTAGCCATCAGCAAATCTAGTGTCTCTAGAACACATTCTACATGTGGGTGTCCACACAGAATGAAAAAAGAGGAGTGACTCTAATTTTCCAATATACATTTTCTAATCATTTTCTGCCTTGTTATTCCCTTCACTCCATTCCCTAATCATGCCATTGCAACATTCTATGTGTAGTCCCCTCTCCTCCAGTCAAGACTACAATTCTCCTGCCTTGCATGCTCTGTGATTAAGTAGAAGCGAATAACAGAAGCATACAAGGCATCATGGGAATTGGAGTCTTGGCTGGAGGATGATTTCCGGGCCCAGACTGGCAATCTGTGGATTCTGGCAAATGCCAGTGGGGCTGCTGTAAGATGCCATAGACCAGGGATCTCCAACCTTTTTTCCCCGTGAGCCACACTCAAATGTAAAAAGAGTTGGGGAGCAACACAAGCATGAAAAATGTTCATGAGGGTGCCAAATAAGGGCTGTGATTGCCTATTTGGTAGATCTAATGTAGACTGGCAGCCTAAATGAGGCTCTGTTTGGCAGTACTACTGGTTTTTATCCAACCAAAATTTGCCTCAAGCCAGGAATTCAAAAATAAGCACCTGATTTGGGGGCACTGAGAGTAACATCCAAGGGGTTGGGGAGCAACATGTTGCTCACAAACCACTGGTTGGGGATCACTGCCATAGACAGTCACTATTTAGTGGGTTGGTGGGAGCTGTTTGAGTGAGGCTGAGTACTTGAAATGCCAGGGCCTGTTTTGAATCCCAGTCCAGGCCTGTTCATTTCTTATACATTAGGGATCATTTACAACACGCCACACAGTGCAAAAAAGAAGGCTACAGTTAGCCCACTGCATGAGACATTGCACAAATAGCGCCAGAGCTCTGTACTCCAAAACCTGATATTTGCTGTTAGTATTGTAGCCTTCATTAGGCCACACTAGATTTAAAAGGGGTGGGATGGGGGGGTCACATGTAGGTGTCCACCCCTCCCATGCCCTACCTGCCCGTAACTTGTGCGTCATTTGCATTTCCGTGCTAGGTATTGAATGAAAGGGTGCTTTACATCGGGGGCTTTGTAATGTGCTTTCACAGAGATCATATCCGGATCTATGTTTCAGAGAAATAAATCACAAGTATTAATCTCCGTGGTTTTATATCTCATTAAACACAATTACTTGTAAAGGAAGTCGGGCTGCGGTGCAGTGGATCGAATCTGTGTTTTCATACAGTGGAACATAATGGTTTGCTGTAGAAAGGAAGGCCTTTCAGTTTATGGAATACTGTTTGCATATGGAGTGGCTTAAGCAACAGAGAATTGTTCTGAACAGTCCTGGGCAAGGGTTATAAGTGAGAGACTACAGGTTTTTGTCTTGGAGCCACTCTTATCTAAAGGGGAACTCCAACCACTAACTTTTTTTTTTATATCATAATGAAGAAAATGTAATTCAAAGCAATTAGCCATTTTACCTTAATTTGAAGAGGGCATCTATCCAGCCATTTACATAATTTTTTTTTCAACTTTATTTTCATGATATTATTTTTTATTACAATTCTAATAACATGTATATGCAGCAGGAGCGCTCTGCTGTTTTCTCCTGACAGTGGGCTGCACAATGCCAAAGGCTTAAGTTAGTGATGCAGGAATCATGCCCTGATGCTTTTGTGCTCAGTTCTGTCATACTGTCATTTTGAGTAACAGAACTGGGTAGAGAAATGTCTCTAGTTAAACTAAAGTCAGCTATACACAGGCCTATAAAAGCCACCAACTCTGTCCTTCCAGTCCTTATCGCCCCTAGTATAGTGCCTGCCCAACCAATATCTTTCCTCCTCAGGCTTTTTTTTTTTTATAGTCATGGAGGAAAGCAGATCAGCTCTTATGCACATGGAAACCCCATAGCTCCATTGACAGGCCCTGCACCAGCCTGTGTGGAGCTACCCAGAATGTGTTATGTAATACATTCCTCAGAAGCACCTTCAGACCCCACTAAAAGTGCTACCGGAACATTCCAAAAGTCTATAACAGACTATTACAATATTCATACATTAGTTGCTGGGATTTCTCTAACACTGCTGAGAAATGTGTCTATTTTAACTGCCTGAGCCCTAGTTTACTGCTACTATGAAACCTGAGAGTGGGAAAATTCATTCATTTGAACTCTTGTGTTTTAGAAATACAGTATCAAAAACTACAGAGCATCCTTTGTAGTGCACTATTTGCAAAGCATTTCATACATATAAAATGTAGCTACTTAGACTGGGAGGCTCCACTTACTTACCCTGCCAGCTGCTCCTATGCACTTTTATAATAATTACTCATAGGAATAGTTATCAAGGTAATTGTTGGTAAAGGTAATGGTTGCCATCATATAGGCAGGTGTGTGTGTGTGTGTGTATATATATATATATGTATATGTGTATGTATATATATATATATATATATATATATATATATAGTTGAAGGTGCTTGAGAGAGGGTCAGCACTCACAGGGCTTATATAAACAAATTATTTTTATTAAAGAGGAGACTAAAGTTTCGGCTAGCACTCTAGCCTTTATCAAAGTGGTGAATACAACAAACACAGTGTCTAAAAAGCACAAAGTGGCGGGAAAAAGTGGAGATGACGTCATCATACGTCGCCAGAGACAGAATACCAGAGATAAATCAATAAAAAACTGAAAACATGTAATAAAAACAAAAAACACAAGAGAAATAATAAGTACAAGCAAGTAATCACAAGGTCTAAGCAGCAGCTTAAACAGAAACAAAAGTATCATAATTAACATGCTACTGTAGCTGTCAGGGGTGAGCCGAGAAAGTAACAAGTTTGTATCAACACAGTTCTGTTTCACATGAGCCCCATGAGTTGAAATAGACTCATAATCAAGAAAACTTGGTCAGTAACTGGTTGCCTTGGTAACACTACAATTTTTACACCACTAGCCCTATTAGCCCTATTTAAGTTTCCATTTACTGACCAAGTTTTCTTGATTATGAGTCTACAGTAGAACCCCCATTTTACGTTTTTCAGGGGACCATGAAAAAAAGATGTAAAATCAGGGAAATGTGTTAAGGACACATAAATGTCAATGATTTAAAGGAAATAAGTACAGGAATAAATTTTTATTTGCAACACCGTTCCTTTACTGAGTTATTTCACAGGTTTTAGCAGAAGTACTGAAACAACTTTTTACAGTACTGTAAAACATTTTGCATTTAATGCATGTGTTTGTTAAAAGTTTGAATATCACTATAAATTAATAAGATGCGGAAAAGAATACTGTACAGCACTGAAACATCTGTACTCTTTTAAAAATCTGCACCTTGTACAGCTGTTCCCCATACTTGTGCAACTTTCGCGGTATTTTGTACGCTCCCGGATAGGTACGCATGCGCAGTATGAAATATGAGGCGATAGAGGTGACACTTACCTTCCTAAGATGGCGCCTGTGATCGCAAGACATGGGGGAAACTTTAATTCCTAAAGTAAGCTGTATTTTTACCTTAAAACTAAGCGATTTGCTAGGGAGAGGCATGATAAAAACAGTGTAAAATGCGGGAAATTCATATGTAAAATCCGGGAATAGAGCCCATAGGAATGCATTAAAATTGGTGGGACCACAAAAAAACGGTGTAAAAAGCGGGAAAACTTAAAATCCCGGGATGTAAATTGGGGGTTCTACTGTATTTCAACTCATGGGGCTCATGTGAAACAGAACTGTGTTGATACAAACTCATTACTTTCTCGGCTCACCTCTGACAGCTAGCTACAGTAGCGTGTTAATTATGATACTTTTGTTTCTGTTTAAGCTGATGCTTAGACCTTTTGATTACTTGCTTGTACTTATTATTTCTCTTGTGTTTTTTGTTTTTATTGCATGTTTTCAGTTTTTTATTGATTTATCTCTGGTATTCTGTCTCTGGCGACATATGATGACGTCATCTCCACTTTTTCCCGCCACTTTGTGCTTTTTAGTCACTCCCGCACATACAGTAGAACCCCCATTTTATGTTTTTTCAGGGGAGAATAAAAAAATGGTGTAAAATCAGTGAATTACATTATTCATTGTATATTGGTGGGACCTCAAAAAAAAAATGAAGGAATATCATGGTATGTAAAATTGAGGTTTTACTGTATTACATACAGTGTCAAGTGTGACAAGTTTACTGTGTGATCATTACTTGCTGTCATGTGAAGGTAGGATGTCCGGCTGCAGAAGCCTAATACTCACATGCAGCAAAGCCCCGCAACACTTTTTCTTTGGGCTTTCCCCTTCAGTTGCCCCTGATAACCCGGCAATCACTTGTCACATGCATGGCACAACAAAGATGTCATGAGAGGAAAGCAGCAAGAAACAGTAATAATGCTTTGTCCCGCTGTCACCTTCAAGCTGTGGTGGAAGCTGCACTTTTACCCTTTAACTGTTGAATAGAGGTGCCTTTGTGTGTTTTAAACTGCCTATTGTCTACAGTTGTTGGAATTCAGGAGGTGACGAAGGGGGAACCAAAACGTTGAGCAAAATACACTTGTGGAAGATTGATCCAGCAAATTGCTTTTGGAATGGTGCCATTAGATGTGGCTGTCAGGGTCACTATTAGGGCTCTGGCACACGGGGAGATTAGTCGCCCGCGACAAATCTCCCCGAAATGCCATCCCACCGGCGAAAATGTAAATCGCCGGTGGGATGGCATATGAGGCGGCGCAATTTCAGTGAAATCGCGAAAGTTTCCTCTCAAGGCAACTTCCGCAATGTCGCTCAAATTGCACCGCCGCGTATGCCATCTCACCGGCGATTTACATTTTCGCCGGTGGGATGGCATTTTGGGGAGATTAATTGCCTGTGAACAGGGAGATTTGTCGCGGGCGACTACCATATATAGTTGAGTATAAGCCGATCCGAATATAAGCAGAGGTACCTAATTTTACCTAAGAAAACTGGAAAAACTTATTGCCTCGAGTATAAGCCTAGGGTGGGAAATGCAGCAGCTACTGCTAAGTTTTAATAATCAAAATTAAATACCAATAAAATGACATAAATTGAGGCATCAATGGGGTATATATTCTTCAATATTTATTTCAAAGAAAAACAGTACTCTAGCTCTGTAAGCAGAGAAGAGGGTCAACAAAAACAATATGAGTACTACCCCACGCTCATTGCACATTGACAAACTGGCAGCAGACCCAGTCCCGGAGGGATGTAAGGGGAAATAATTATTGCTAGTGGGAGCCTAGGCCAGGGCACTGGAGGGTCTTGTTGCCGGTGGCCTAATTTGCACACAAAGGAGAGAGGGTGCTAGCCTAGAGGGACCCATGGCACCCGACTCGAGTATAAGCCGAGGGTGACTTTTTCAGCACATATTGGGTGCTGAAAAACTAGGCTTATACTCGAGTATATACAGTAATCTCCCCGTTTGCCAGAGCCCTTAACCCTACTTGTACAGTTTAGATTTCATTTGTTTATTTAGTGAGCATGAGCTAAAAACATGTTTCTCAATTAAATTTTACATTGCGTCAACAGAAGAGTATCTGTTTTTCTTTGGTATACATACAGTATGTCATAATACATGGTGTTGTTTATTTTCAGTGTAATTACCCAAGTCAAATGACGTGTATAACAAGGTTAGCTTTTGCCTTTCATCTCTTTATCTGTCATACTCCTTCATGTTTCCCTCACTAAATCTTACACTAATGAAGAAGAGCATAATGGTTGTGTCCATGAAATGTGTATAGATACAGAAGCAAAAATGTAAGGCTTCCAGGTCACAAACCAAGTCACATTGTTAAAAGCTCTGTTCTTGCTATTGTTATGTGGCCCTTAGGGAGTCTGTGAGGTGGCTGTTCCAACCGTTTGAGAAATAAAGTAATTAGAAAGTGTTAAAGAATGTTCCATGGTCCAGGCAATTTGTCTGTGGTACAGGAGCTTTAGCTATATTTGGTGTTTTGCTTTAATAGCTAAATGAAGCAGCTAAATTTAGGTAGGGTGTCCCACATTGCATGTGAGCATGAGAAGAATCTGATGAGTCTCTGTATGATGAGCTAATCTTTATCCTAAACCATATAGGTTGTAGCTGGGAGAGGGGTTGTTTATGCAGAGGCCTTCTCATGTAACTAGTGATTTGTTTTTACTGTGCTAGTACAAGCAGAAAGTGAGGTGTCTTTAATTTCAACTTCAGATTTTGCTTTGTTTAATGCAGGAAATAACAATTTGTAAATATAACAGACATGAAGTATATTTGGCACAAACTTATGTTAAAAAAGGGTATACTGCCTCTTTAATTGCTCAGAACTTTCTAGATTGCATGATTTGTTTGTTCACAATAGCAGCTAGGTTTATTGTTCTAGTAGAGCCTGAGTGCGGTTTATGTATGTAAGTGGCAGGTACTTGTTGCTCACTAATAAAGCACCGAGTATTGTTGAAACAAGTGTTTGTAACTTGACTGTTTTGGACACTTACAGGTGATGTGTGTTGTTCATTCCAATGACTTAGAGAAGTTACATACATCTATGTTGCTTCAGGGCTGGCATCAACCGTTAATCCTGGGTGCAGACACACGGAGCAGATTTTGGCTCTGAAATACATATTCACTCGTTTTGGCATGAAAATCCATTCAATGTGTCTGAACCTGACCCGACCCATTGGCTCCAGTTGCAGACACAAATGCTGCAAATTTCAATGGAAGAGATGTTTTTTGGCCTGCAGTTATACACAGGCCAAGAAATTGCCCGGTAGCCTAAACCTATTCAGTTGATTTTATAAGCGGACTTCCCAGCAAAGATTATTGTATCTGTAAAAGTAACTGTTATAATCTTTTGTGCTTTCTCTTTTAAAAAGGGGAACAACCCCAGATTCCCAACCCGCCAGGCAAGTTTAGCTGTTGAGCTCAAAGCAGAGAGAGAAAATACTGAAAATAGCAGCTGTTTAGCAATGAATTATGCTTCCTTTTACTTATTTTTTCACATTTTGTATTCATATATTGCTAAAAAGCAAGTAAAGTACGTGATGGGCAGTTGTTTTAGCTGATATCAGATTAGTTTCCTGCCTTCTGATTAGGACAACTAATGAATTTAGTGTAATTTTAGAAGAACTGATGGCAACATATCTGCTGCTACATATACAAAAAATAGCACATTGAGGGGGTTGCCAAAAGAGTGGCTCTTAGCCTGATTTGGCTACTGGCTGATGGGAGTTAGCCCTTGGCTAGCAATCGGATTGTAATAGGAGCTATCAGGAGTGGACTGCATCAGCAAGTTAGTGTGATTCTTGCTCAACAAGATTTTCAGACCTTTCCCACAGATATCTGACCCATAATCTGCCTGCCTGTGTACGTGCTGCTTATAACTGAAGTGGACTTTAGTGATATGCAGGTCAGAAAAACCTTAAAGGAGAACTAAACCACCCTAGGTACAAAAGCCCCCTCAACTGCCCTCCATTGCCCCCCCCCCCTTCACCTCTCCCTTCTTGCACAGCCTGTTACATTAAAAAGTGGCCCTATTTAAAAGCCTGAGTTAAAAAAGCAGAGCAGCGCAGCAGAGCACCTAGGCGCCATCTTCTGTCCATTAGAAAATGCTTCGGTCTGACTGCCGATAGGGACCCTGTGTAAGCATGCGCAGTTGAACTGATTCCCAACTAGCCCCACCTGTGCATGCTCCTGTAGGGTTAAATTGTCCTGTAGTGCATCCAGGATCCACACCACCATCTTTGGCCACGTAACTTCCATTCCTATCATAGATCTCAACTAGAAACATGCACAGTAGCCCAAGATCCCATAATTTGACTTCCAGTGTGCTTGCGCTGCTTGTTGTTCTGCAGAATGGATGTTAGGAAAAGAAATGACACAACTAAAGGTGGTGGCCAACACTGTTGAGCAGCTCTGTAGTTCTCAACATCCTGTGGGTGCACAGATAAGTAGGGTAAAGTGATGGAGACATGATTGGGGTGGGGGTGGGGGGTTGGAGGATGGGCATTGGTGCAAAAACTCTATTTTTAAAGTGCAATAGACTTTTAACCCCCTTTTAATATGCTAATAAATCCCCTGTACTGCCACTCGAAGTGGGGTGAAATGGAAATTGGAGAGACCATGCAGAGGAGCTAAGCACAGAGCTGACACCAAGGGGCACATTTACTAACCCACGAACGGGTCGAAATGAGTCCGATTGCGTTTTTTTCGTAATGATCGGTATTTTGCGATTTTTTCGGCGTCTTTACGAATTTTTCGTTACCAATACGATTTTTGCGTAAAAACGCGAGTTTTTCGTAGCCATTACGAAAGTTGCGTAAAATCTGGCGATTTTTCGTAGCGTTAAAACTTGCGCAAAAAGTTGCGCTTTTTTCGTAGCGTTAAAACTTACGCGAAACTTCGCACCTTTTAAGTTTTAACGCTACGAAAAAGGCGCAACTTTTCGCGTAAGTTTTAACACTACGGAAAAATCGGGCGATTTTACGCAACTTTCGTAATGGCTACGAAAAACTTGCGTTTTTACGCAAAAATCGTATTGGTAACGAAAAATTCGTAAAGACGCAGCAAAAATCGCAAAAAAATACGAAAAAGTCGCAAAATGTTCGTTTTCAAGTCGGAACTTTTCCAATTCGGGTCGGATTTGTGGGTTAGTAAATCAGCCCCCAAGTGTAACACTGAGCTTTACTCCATTTTAAAAATGTGGTTGAATTGGAATTTTGGCAGATTTGTATTACATTTGTATTGGATTTGTAAATATAGAAATTGTATTTACAGCAGTTATAATACCATGTAATACAAATTGAGAACTAAATATAAATAAGGAATATTCACTTGATTTCAGTATCCAACAGAAATGAGCCTTAAAACTGGTTAGTGGGTAGCACTTATTCATACAATATAACATAATAATCCTACATAGTCCATTCCCTTGTGCTTATAATAACTTTTTGGTTATTTTTTTTGTAATGATTAACATATGATGTAATTGTGTGCATAGAACATTCCTTTTCTTTTCTTATGGGTTGTTATTGTAAAGCTGTTACCTAAAGCCCTGTTTTTTTGTGCTAATTGTCATTGTACTGGGAATAACAGAATAGTGGAGTTTGCACCCATTGCCTGGATAGAACAAGGCCTGTTTAGCTAATCGGGTCATTGATGCGGAATTTTGTTGCAGCGCCACAAAGATACATGTATTGTACATCTGTCTGAGCCTGTTTCAGAAGTATAGGTGTTATTTTCAACTAATGTACTGTTTCTTTTCTGTTTGAAGGATGGATACAATCTGAAAATGAGACTATCAATGATGTTTTATTTCTGCAGCAGTAACATCCTAAGTGCTAATATGATGCACTGAGCACCTGGTGCAGTTTGCTGCTGAATGATCATATAAAGGAGAGACTGAGTGGATTCTCCAGTTCTTTTATGCAGACGATAGATCATTCATCAGAATGTCTGTAAGTGCAACAGAAAATGATATCCCCCGGTTCTTTGTGGGGTGTGAGGAATCTGATGAACTATTGGACCAAAGCAAAACAGAAAACCTGGATAACCTGTACGAGCACACTGAAGATGAGGAGGAGGAAGAGGATGATGAATATGACTCTGTATGTATATTATGAATTAACTTGTTGATTAAATATGTGTTGTACATGAATCACAAACAGAAAGCATTCTATCTAAATAGATATATACAGTGTAACCACTGTCCATCAAGGAAATGTTTGTGTGATGTTACTGTTCCTTTAATGTAAGATTTAATTATGTATATATCTTTCCATACCCCTTGCCTTATCTGTTAATGTGAATGTGGCTGCAGTGTAATAGTATGCGTTATTCCAGATGATTGCATATGGAACTATTCCATGCATTGCTAGCCCTGATCTTGTGCTTTTGTCTTTCTTTTGATGAGCAGCACTTGCTCGTTATGTTTCAGTGTGATAATTGCCAAGTGAAGTATGCTGCATAGAGTCCTTCAGCACTCGCTGACACAATTGCACTAATTACGGATGCCATTCCAGTCCCGCTAAGCTGAGCTCAGACTATTAGTGTTTCACACCAGCATTTCTGTGAAAATCCTTCCTTGACTTTGCGTTTCTATTTTACATTTTCTTTTTTTTTTTTTTTTAGCCACCCGAGAGGCAGATCGTGGTAGGAATTTGTGCTATGGCAAAGAAATCTAAATCTAAACCGATGAAAGAAATCCTGGAACGCCTGTCCTTGTTCAAGTATATAACTGTTGTAATTTTTGAAGAAGATGTAATTTTAAACGAGACAGTGGAAAATTGGCCTTTGTGCGACTGTCTCATTTCTTTCCATTCGAAAGGTATCCCAATATCAATTATTTCTGTTTTCCACACCAGCAGTTTTCTCTTATATACTGTATGTGTCCATTTGTACTTCTATCTTGTATTTTAAGCGTGTTTGGGGTAGTTGGGGTAATTAGCATTTGAGCAAAACAAAGCAAAGAATTTGCCTAATTTGTGTCTTTGTACCCAAAACTAGTTGAATCCCTTTAATTTTCCTCCATGTTAAAGTAGATTTTACTTGTTGGGCTAGACAATTTGTCTTCAAAATTATCTTGATATTTGTTGTCTTGCACACACTTAGCCTAATACCACACATAGTGCTTTCTCCATCTGTTCCACTTTTAGAGAAATGCTAGTGATTCCCATGTCGTCTTTAGACTTGAGTGGGAAATGTGCAGTACTAGTACAAAGCATTCTGGGTAACAGGTCCCATATCTGCATTAGCTTTTTGTTAATTCCTCTCCAGTTTAGAATTTCAACAACTATCTGGTTGCTAGTGTTCCCTACCCTAGCAAACAGGCAGTGGCTTGAATAAGAAACTGGAAGATGAAAAGGAGAGGGACTGTGAATAGGTAGATGGGTAAAAAAAAAAAAAAGTGCAGTAAGTACAGGGATGTTTCTAAGGAGATGGACCCTATGTAGTCCTACTATGAAAGTATCCTGTAGAGCTAACAAATGTTCTATTTATTGTACCAGTGTACCATTGTTTAACAAAGGTATGTAATTTGCCCCTGCAAAAGCTAAAAACATTTAATTTGCTTTATTGTCCCATGCTTCTATGAAAGTATTAATGGCTCAGTTTGCAGTTTGACTTTGCCTAAATAGCAGTTGTCCAACTGGCCAGGAGTTACTTACAGCCTCCACAGGACCTTTTCTTGTCTTTTTAATCCTATTGAAAGAACCCAGAGGTGTGGCCTAGTAGTCTATAGGAATTGGTGTGCTGTTATTGGGGCAAATGTGTCTCTAAACAGCCATTCTCATAGTTCCTAGGATTTTTCAATAACTTATACTGCGAAAATGTATTATTTGGGGCAACTGCCTTACAAGAAGCTTGAGAAAGGATCTCATTACAGTGCTGAAACTTTAAAATATCAAATCTAGCTATTTAACTAAACTAGGTAACATTCATTGCATTGTTTAAGGTATAAAAATACAAAAACTAAATGCATTGCACAAGCAAATGATCAAAGCTAAATTACTTAAATCTTCATTGCAGCCTCAGTTATGCACATCATCTAGTAAAGATAATCGGTCATAGAGATTGCAGTGTCCTGTGCAGTGTTTCAAGAACAACCTTGTGTTCATATCTGGGATTATAGATTGATATGGTTTATAGGATTGAAGGATTGTCTGACAGGGAATCTAAACCTGCATTAAAAATAGCAGCACCAGTAATGTCTACCAGAAGGAAACATTCAAATCATTTTTAAGGAGACTATAGATAAGTACAGGTTAAAGCATTTTTCATCTATAAAGCAAATTTATATATAGGTAAAGAAAGTCATTTTTTTTAACGTTAGATTACATTAGATATGGATTTCTATCATTAACAATGGTTCTACGATAGGTAGACAGACAGAGATCTACAGTTAACAATATAAAAATCTTTATTCGGTGTTTTTAATCCATAATGTGGATGACCATGCTTTAAGGCTGCTAAAGAATCATTTCAAAAGGTCAGATAGGACTGTTTTGTTTTGCTTAGTTGCTATCAAGTATGGAGTATGGAAAAAATCTGTCAGAAAGGTAGGGTTGTTTTAGTAAGATACAAGGGTACTGCTATATTTTATATTGTGTGAGATCCTATTTCTGTATTTAAATAAATATACCCCTCAACTTGCTAAGATAATAAAGCTGAGCTTATGAAATGTCTTTTAATGTTTAAGGCTTTCTGTTGGACAAAGCAGTTGCATATGCCAAACTCAGGAATCCATTTGTAATCAATGACTTGAATCTGCAGTATCATATACAAGACAGGTATGGTTAATCTTATATTCTTTCTAGTAGTGTTCCTCTTTTCATATAACTCTATTGAAATAAGTGAATATAAAATGTGTTGGGAACAGGACATAACATACGAACAAATGTTAAACACCTAACTTAAGAAACAACTAACTTTTTTTTCTTCCTAGGAGAGAAGTATATCGGATCCTGAAAAATGAGGGAATTCTGCTTCCCCGATATGCTGTTCTTAATAGAGATCCTAACAAACCAGAAGGTAGGTTGAAGTGAAGAAAAAAGAGCCATAGCATTATGTCCTACATTTTGCATCAGTGGATTCGAGAAATCTGCTCACTCAGCAGAAATCTAGTGCAGAACAATGTTATTATGACAGTTAAATGCATCTTTAAAATAAGCTGGGTGCTCCAATAAACCCTGCAGTCTGTTTACTTTAATATATATTTTTATTTGATTCTTTTGATTTTATATACTGGTATTAATTGTTTTTAAAAGTGCTTATGTTAAAGTAATAAGTGTATGTGTAACAAAGGTTTATTTAAATAAGTATATGAATGGGAACTGGCATACTGGCTCATGTTTTAATTCTTGTCAATGGGATCTCTAGTAGTGGTCCCACTTCATTTTTTTTTCACAGTCTATATTATTTTCCCTAAAAAGTAAAGTTTGTGACTGGTAAGGTTTTTTTTTTTTTTAACTCATTTCGATGCAATAAACACAATCGTAATAAAGAAAACAATTTTTTCTACATCAATAAACTTGATCATCTTCCTTGATTCTTAATACAGTAGAAACCTGATTTTTACATTTTCCAGGCGATTGTGGAAATATTTTCTCACAGACTGTCAACTGGGAATTAGGTACCTTCTGAATAGTCTTTGAGTTCTTTTTGAAAGCTAACTTGATGTCATTCTTTATAATATCCCAGGCAATTGCAACTAATTGCAGTAAGCTTGTTGTAGCTTAACAAGTTCTAATTTGCTAAAACAAAAATCTATATCTTTCTATCATAAATTACACACAAGTACCCAAAAGGTGATTAAAACTGATTTTGTAGCTAGTTTTATTTATTCAGTGAAGAATCTGTAGCTACATTGCATGCATTTCTGATAAGCTTTAATATTCCTGGCATCATTCCGAACAACATTTTTTCAAGTGTGACAAAAATAGCAGACAAAAAAAAAAATAGTAACTGGAATTTGAAGTATTGTGTCTTCATTGCACGTGGCAGCAGCTCCAGCTGTTGTGAATTCCCATCTATGTACAGCTAGCTTTGTATTATAATGGAGTAACTATCAGCAGCAGAACTCTGTTTATATTGCCAAGCAGATGTCATCACCTATGTGCTGCTACTGAATTCAGTCATGGGATCTGACAGGGCTGAACAGAGCTTAGGTGACGGAGCGTATAACTTATGGCGAGATTCAATATGTTTTATTTTGCTGGGCGGTGTATACTATTTTAGTGCACAACTCAGTCCAATCTTTTTGAGTTAAAGACTTTAAAGTTTTTTGGTGTGTATGTAATGGCAGGTAAGCAGACCAGACATATATAATGTGTGTGTGGTGAAGGTCTGCACAACACAGGGCTTAGAGGTAGGAGAAAATACTTTATCTGGAGGCCTACACAAAGACCTTTTTGAAAGTGCACAAACAAACAAGACAGGACATAATCATACTGTGGCAGATATCACTCCCACTTAGATATGGTATTTAATAGATACAATTCAGCAAGGAAGCAAATACACAGAGCACGTTACTGGATATGACAGTGTTAGAGCTTGAGTAGGATCAGACACCACAGACTTAATACTATTTCTGTATCATTTATTGTTCCAGAATGCAATTTAATTGAAGGAGAAGATCATGTTGAAGTTAACGGGGAAATATTTCAAAAGCCATTCGTAGAAAAACCAGTTAGTGCCGAGGACCATAATGTTTACATTTATTATCCAACATCAGCTGGTGGAGGCAGCCAGCGCCTTTTCAGAAAGGTAGGTTTTTCCAATTTGTGTTTTAGCATCTTAATTTTCCTCCCCAACATTTTATACTGACAACTGTATAAGGAATGTTAAATATCAATACATTAGTATTCGTTTTTGAGTTGCATTTCACTAAGGGCCTGATTTATGATTGCCCTAGCTGTCAAAAGTACCTAAAAGCTGCTGAAGCTTCATAACAAGAGAAATTGCCAAGCATTTTCAGCACGAAACACGGCTTGAGTTAGTAAACTCGTGCAGGGTTTCCTATTTGATTGCTTGTGTTTATATACAGGTGTTGCTAAAAAGCGCTACTTTTTCCTGTAGTATAAAAAAGGTGTTTTATTCGGTTGTATTGTGCTTGCACAATACTGAGGATTGTTGCTTATCTGTTTCAGATTGGCAGCCGGAGCAGTGTGTATTCACCAGAAAGCAGTGTACGGAAGACTGGGGCATACATTTATGAAGAGTTTATGCCAACAGATGGTACTGATGTGAAGGTATAGTCTGAAGCTTTTTTAACCCATTTTATTAACTTAAGAAATCTGTGTTTAAAGTGCACAGCACCAGATGATAACCAGGCCACTTTTAATTCTGTGTAACAGAACTGTAACATTCCCTATGTACTATGTCTTTTTGGCACTTTATATTGCAGCATTATCTTGTTAATATGGGCAAAACTTTTACTATTTTATAGTCTTACTATTTTTAAAGGAAAACAAAACTCTCCAGGATTATTTTTGACTTCTGCCTCCATTAGATTGCCGTTAAGGGCCGGTGCTTGTGCTGGTATGGTTACATGTTATTGTTCTGTAGAGGTTATGGGAAGGTTGAGATTTACATTAATAGCCTCATTAAGCTGGCTGCACTGACAGTTCTGCTTTCTTTCAGAATGAGATCCTAATGTAACTTCTCTGCTCCACTACGAAACAGCTTTTTTTTGTGCAGGAAAAGCAAAATAAAAAAAACAAAATAAATTATTAAATAATTTTGTGAAAAAATGCTACAGTAGAACAATGGAATGGTAAACACCCCTTTTTTACTTTTGTGTTACAAAACAACTGAATAAGGCCTTTATTCCCTATATGTAGGTTTACACCGTTGGCCCAGACTATGCGCATGCTGAGGCTCGGAAATCACCCGCTTTGGATGGCAAGGTAGAACGTGATAGTGAAGGAAAGGAAGTACGGTATCCTGTCATTCTGAATGCCAGAGAGAAGTTAATTGCATGGAAAGTCTGCCTTGCTTTTAAGGTTAGTACCCCATGCTAACACTAATCCTACATATCTTTATTGAATGTGTGTCATTGAAACAGAAGGGGGAATGAAGTCATTTGGGTCTAAGGTACCTTTTCATTCTTGCTTCCTGGATTCAATCCAATATCTGCACAAATTCTTTTCCCAATTATCAGTAATACTAATGATGTGAAGGCACTCCCTAGGGTTAGGGGGGGGGGGGGGGGATACAACAAGGCAAATTTCACCCAGCCTTTCTAATGTGCATAAAGTAGCTTCCAGTTCATAACTTATAACGACAATAATATTGGTGTGTGTGTATGGCCACCTTTAGTCTTCATATGTGTTTTGTAGTAATGAAGCAGCTAATATGGGTGTGTTTAGCCTGCACAGAGTAACAAATAGCCTTCCCTACATAAATATTTGTCTTGGATAAACAGATAGCAGTTATTTGTCATTTGACTGTTTCTTCATGGAAGGCTTTGAAATAGTGAAACACACCTGTTTCTTTCAGAGTCGTTGGTTAGCACAGTGGCACAAACGGTCACTGTTGGCTCCAGTCTTTGCACATATACAATTGCACAAAGCCATTATTTTACAGACAAAAGGCTAGTGTTGGAAACTGTAGATGAAAATATACATTTCCTAGAGAACAAAAAGATTGTCTGTCTATTTTTGGAAACCTCAACAATTTTGGAATGTTCATTATAGTGAGAGTGTAACCTTACCTGCATTAACCCCTTCCCAGACACAGCTCTTTCTTCTTTCCATGATGTGTGCTATCATTTAACTTATTGTCATAGATCAAAGCTTTTGACAGTAATAACATAGATTTTGCGATCTACTACAGGCAAGTGATTAAAACTCGTATTTCAAATAATAAGGGTCATGACACACAGGGCATCTGGGTTTGTACTACTTGTAATGATGGTCAAAACACCCTTTTTCTTTGACCTGGATCGATTGGGAAACTCCACAGGTTCCTCTGCTGCCCACTGCAACATTTTTGAGGGCAACAATCACCATTGTAGTGGTAGAAAATGTGATGTGCCCTAGCCCTAATATATCATTGTACAGCCCCTACATTAATATTGTAAAGATACTGGAATTTATAATCCGTATATCAGTGCCCTATTTACATTGGATAGTTATTTCTATTAAGATCAAGGGATCAAGGTCAGTTGTGCTCCTGCCCTTTTCCTTGCAGCAAGTTGCATGTAAATCCCCATTAATTAAAGGTACTTGCATCAAAATGCACTCTTTGCACTCCCATATACTGTAGTTGCACTTGCCACCACTGAGTCCTCCCTGCCTTCCACTCTGAATCAATCACTGCTGTGCCTATTGATGCAGAGGAACCCTGGTCCTACTTCCATGTCCTTACCCAGGTGTAGCTACTAAATAATTGGGAGTAGACGTCACTAATGCCGAACACTGCAAATTATACCAGACACACTTCCATGCAGTCACTTTCAATTTGCAAAGAAATGTATGTGCAGCTGCATTAATTTTGGTGAATTGGATGCGATTGTGTTAGTCACAGTGCCCTCTTGGGACTGCAATGACACTGGAATCCTTGGGAAAAAAGATAGCGATTATGCTCAAAATCGCTCTTTGCTCACTGCACTTGCAGATGTAAAGGAGCCCTCATGTCTGTGATGTAATTTTTTTTCCTCTGTAAATTTTTAATTAACTTTCTTAAATCCTAACCCAATATTATAAATACGAATTTCTGTTCCATCAGCAAACAGTCTGTGGTTTTGATTTGTTACGTGCAAATGGACAGTCCTATGTATGTGATGTAAATGGATTCAGCTTTGTAAAAAATTCCATGAAATATTATGACGACTGCGCCAAAATACTTGGGTAAGTCCTTCATGGGCAGTTATTTGGGAGCTCATTCTAACTAGCAGCTTTTCCTCCTATAAAAAAAAAACCCCAAAAACCTGCATTGACTGTATTTAAAAAGATAAACTCCACAAGCACTTTGTCAGATGCTGTCAGATTGACAGAGCACATCCGACAAGTTGGATGTAGTCGCGTAAGTCAAAATATAATGGGATTGATGGAAAAATCTCTGTAAACTACATTCGTCATCCGTCGAAATAAAATCTGATGGTGTAAATAAACTGACTGACGGATGTAGATGCAAGAACAAAAGAAAACATTTAGGATCCTGCAAAATCTCATGCTGTTGTATGACTAGATTAGATAAAATCTGACCCACAAAATCTGATTAAAAGCACTTGTGGAGTTTAGCCCACAGGCTTGGTGTATTCTCTGTTCACCTGAGCACCTGAGTCCAAATGCATCATACCAACCGCCAATTCATTTCCATGTAACCCACTTATAACAACTTGAACAAAAGCTTATTTATTTCTCCTAATATAAAAGGTCACCTTCTTTACAAATTCGATTTATATTGCTCCTGATTCTGATTATTCTTTAAAATATCAGAACTTTCAGCAAATGTTACATAAGTGATATTTATTATACTTCACTGAACCTCTTCCCTGGGCGCTGGAGAATTTGTTCAGCTTTGTTAAACATGAGAGCAGAAAGATTAGTATAACTGCTCTTCCTTGGTGACTGTGATGTAACTCATTGAGTTATCAAATTATGAATGGTTATGCCGTAATTATAAATAAATATATAAAACAATGTGTTATCAGTCAAATTTATAAGGTCCCCATGCAGTTCCAAGGTTTACCTCTTGCAAACAATATAAACAGTGCTTTTTACAAATAGATCAGAAGTTTTTTAGACTCCATAAATTCAGGTTCTTCTTTCCAGTAAAACATTTTTTTGTGCACCCCGCCTAATAACATGGTAGCCTCAGCCATTCTTCTATAGTTCAAAGGATATACAATACAGTATATATGCATGCACCTTCAGATTTCTCTTTTTATTGGCCTTCATATGCTGCATTAGTGGGTTTAGCTTCACAGATTGATAACCATTGCTATAGAGCAGTGATCGCTAACAGGGGTTCAGGAGCAACATGTTGCTCCCCAACCCCTTGGATGTTGCTCTCAGTGGCCTCAAAGTAGGTGCTCACTTTTGAATTTCTGGTTAGGAGGCAAGTGTTGATTGCATAAAACCCAGTGTAAAGCCAAACAGAGCCTTCTTTAGGCTGCCAGTCCACATAGGGGCTACCAAATACCCAATTATAGGCCATATTTGCACCCCAAGGAACTTTTTCCATGCTTGTGTTACTCCCCAACACTTTTTCCATTTGAATGTGGCTCCCAAATATAAAAGGTTGGGGATCCCTGCTATGTAGAGTATATCACCTGTGCAGGGAATATAAATGTAGCTATATCATTACTGTTATATTTTTATAATTATTGTTATATTTTTTTATAATGTTATTGTTATAATCTGTTTTTTATAATGCCACAGTAGATATTGGTATGATATGCTTAATTTTGATAATATTTGTTTAGAAACATTATCATGAGAGAACTCGCCCCTCAGTTTCATATCCCATGGTCCATACCACTGGAGGCAGAAGATATACCCATTGTTCCAACCACATCCGGAACAAAGTAAGTAACTGGGGGGGGTTAATACCAAAACACAATTGAAATACATACATATTCCTGCTACTCAGTTCCCCAATCCACAGGCAGTTAAAGCTCGGCCATAGCTGGAGGGACAATAGTGGCCAATGCCTGATTTATGCTCTTTTATTCCTCTGCCTTTTTATATTATTTTAAAGGATGGAGCTCAGATGTGTAATTGCAGTGATTAGGCACGGAGATCGAACACCAAAGCAAAAAATGAAAATGGAAGTTAGGCATCAGAGGTAAGTGTATTTTGTGAGCATTTTTATATATAAGTGGCAGATGGGGCAATAATGCAAGTAGTTAGGGGCCAATTTTATCCATGCTATAGAAGAATTTGTTAAAGGGATTTCTCCACCTTTGAGTTAAGGTTTAGTATTATGTAGAGTGTAATATTCTAAGACAATTTGCAACTCACTTTTTGTCCAGCAAATCTCCAGTTTGCAGTTTTAGCTGTTATCTGGTTGCTAGGGTTCAAATTACTTTAGCAACCAGGGAGTGGTTTGAATGAGAGATTGGTATATGAATAGCAGAGGACCTGAATAGAAAAACAAAATTGTGGCCTCGAAGAGAAATAGTGTTTTGGCTGCCAGAGTCAGTGACCCCCATTTGAAAAATGGAAAGAGTCAGAACTAGAAGGCAAATAATTCAAAAACAATATAAAATAAGTAATAAAGACCAATTGAAAAGTTGCTTAGAAATGGCCATTATATAACATACTAAATGTTATCTTAAAGGCGAACCTCCCTTGTAATGCAGAATTGCATTAGAATAGCGTCAGAACAGTATTGTATAGGTTAATTTTACCTCCCCATACTTCATCAGACTCTTGCATCTTGTACAGAAGAAGAACAATTAATGGGCCCTACTGAGTTGAAATCAAGTAATGTTCTAAAACTGTGGTCCCCAACCTTTTTAGCACCAAGGGCCGGTGTCAAGCACGAAAATTTTTCCACGGACCGGGGGTGGTGTTGGGGTGCGCATGGCGCGCGTTCATTCGCGTCTTTATATGCGCAGCGTGTTCATTCGCACCTTTCTGCGTGACACTTTCCTCCGAGTCCCCACAAGCGCAACGCTTTTATACACGTCTTTCTTCAAGGGGCCCTTCCTTTACGCCGCATTTTTTTACAGTGGCCGCGAACAGAGGCGGCCCACTAAAAAACAGGCGGTCCACGGACCGGCGGTTGGGGACCCCTGTTCTAAAAGGCAAATAATGTTAATAATATTATAATGATATTAATAATTTGCCCTTCCAGAGTCCATCAGGCCTACAGGAGCTGGAGAACAGCAGAGGCCAGTCACTTGGGCTTGCTGCGGTCTGCCAGATGTGCTAATTGGATTAGATGTATATTTTTGGTATTTTTAGGGGAGCAAAAAAAAAGAAACATTTGTTATTTTAGAACTTACACTTTAATTGATTTTGTGACTTTATTTTTTTCTCTGCTAAAAAGGTTCTTTGATCTCTTTGAAAAATATCATGGTTACAAGACTGGAAAAATAAAACTGAAAAAACCAAAGCAGTTACAGGTAAGTATCTCTGCGTAATCTTGGTCCTGTAATGTCGTACCTTGGAACATGCCAATATGTACCTTTTATACAGGGCAAGAAAGCCAAAATTATATTTTCTGTAGGAGGGAGATAGGATTGTTATTTATACAGTACAATTGTGACATTATACAAGTATTTGTATATCCAAGAAAAATGGTGTGGATCTCTGCAAATCTAGTTTATATACAGTGTACTACAGGTATGGAATCCGTTATCCAGAAACCTGCCATCCAGAAAGTTCCACATTATAGAAAGGCCACCTCCTGTATAAGCAAATAATTCTAATTGTTTAAAAATAATTTCCTTTTTATCTAAATTTCCTTTTTCCTTTTTATCTAAAACAATACCTTGGCCCCAACTAAGAGATACCGTATTTTTCACCGTATAAGAAGCACTTTTTCTTCCCCAAAACTGTCTGCGGCTCTCTGCTACATCCTCGCTTTTATAAGGTTGCGCCCGTGCGTACTGACATCACACGCACAGGGCGCAACCTTATAAAAGCACAGAAGCAGCTGGGAGCCGCGGCACAGAGAGGAAGACATCACGGGAGCCGGAGGCCGCTGGGGGGAGGTTAGGGGGGAAATGGAAGGTGCTTGGGGGCCCTGGGGGAAGCTGAAGAATGCTGGGGGTGCCGTGGGGGAGCTGGAGGATGCTTGGAGGCCCTGGGGGACGCTGAAGGATACTTGGGGGTGGGGCCCTGGGGGAAGCTGAAGGATACTTTGGGGGGGGGGGGGCCTGGGGGAAGCTGAAGGATGCTTGGGGGGGGGGAGCCCTGGGGGAAGCCTCATTATGTGCGAGCCCAGAGACAATTAACTTTATACAGTTGATATAAAATATTTTACTACAGTATTTGGTTCAGAATCTTTTTTTTTTTCTACATTTTCCTCCTTTAAAATTGGGTGCGTCTTATATTCCGGAGCGTCTTATAGGGCGAAAAATACGGTAGTTAATCCTTATTAGAAGTGAAACAATCCTTTTGGGTTAAATTAATGTTGAAATTATTTTTTTTAGTAGGCTTAAAGGACATTTCAACCCCAAAAATGTTTTTGCCTGATAAAAGAAAACATAATTCCAAGCAACTTCCAATGTAAATTTATTATAAATTTTGAGTGCTTTAAAAGTTATTTGTAAACGTAATTGCAACTATTTGCTGAACTCCTAGTTGTTACTTTTTTAACAATGTTGCAAAGGTCAGTCTTCTCCAGTAAGACAGGTCTGTCAGTCAGAGCCATCAGGGCAGAGAATAGAAAAGGACAGACACTACTTTTAATAGCAGTTATATATACAAATAAGTAAAAAATCATTGCACCCAGTAATGAATGTATATTGCAAAATTGCTGAAAATTATGTTTTCTTTTATTAGACAAAAAATTATATTTTGGGTTTAATTTGTCCTTTAAGGTATGGGGATCCAAATTACAGAAGCCCAAGCATTTTGGATAACAGGTCCCATACCTGTACTGTATTTATAGCACCCACCTAAATTTGTTTTTGGAGAGAATTCTTGTCACCTTTGTACTGATAAACCCCCTTTATTATACATATATATATATTTTTATTTTCACTTTTTGCTTTTTAAAGCTGCAACTGACAGAGATGGCAAACCTTTTTTCTCAGTAATATACATTCCTGCAAGGCTATAACCTATATAGAATGTGTTTTAAAATGTTTAAAATGGCCTTGTTTATTGCTTGTTAAAAGTCACTTGCTTTTACTCTCTTCTTGTGAGTCCAGAAATACCTGTTTGCTCTGGGCTTTTCAAAAGAAAAGCTTGTTACTGTGTAAAAAAAAAAAAAAAAAAATTATAAATTAGAAAAACCCTTTAATATCACACGAAGTGCATTTCTACACAGGTGGAGAAACAACCGATGGGAGCATATCTGCACCCTTCCACTTTGTGTGTGCACTGACAGGCACTGTGGGAGCCTGTGTACACACACAGAGACGATTTCAGCAACAAAATTCATACCTTGACACAACTCCACTTTGTGTGGAGAAACAGCCTATATCAGTATTAGCCTTACATATTTTTGTATTTTGCCAGTAAACCATCTGTGCATAATTGGATTCCATTGTGAACAATAGATCTTTAACTTATTCTGTGTTATAATATCCTTTATTATTATTCTATATTCCAGAGACAGAGCATACCCTTTTCCTAAAGATTCAGGGTTGTAGAACTTGTTGGCATCCTGCAAATGTCACTGTTATGTTAAATGTTTGGGTTGCAGTCAGAAGCTTTTAGGCAAAGTTTCAGTATGCTTTGTCATTTTATCATGGCTGGGACATCCCAGGGCATCTGCATCCCCTGCTAAAAGACGATATTATATTCAGCTACTTTCTATAGGACAGTCAGTTATAGCTGGATGAGGGCTGGTCGGCCAGGGTATACATTTTGGTTTCACAATCAACACATCTTGGCTCAAACCTCACTTCAATCTACTTAATAAATCAATGTGTATTTAATTACATCCCATTCATTACATTTTGCTCACTAGGCTGGCTGTGTTTGCAATTGTAATGAGCTATATTGAGGTATCCAGTAATGAGCTGCCAGACTGCCCTCTGCAGCTCATGTGATGCATGGAACATTATCAGTGTCCTCAGAGTAACAAGCTGCATCTGGCAACCAAGGGCAGAACAACAGCATGATCACTGGCCAGTGCAGTGAATCTAGGGTATTATTATTTTTAGGTTGAGGAGGAAGGGGGCCAAACTAGGGCCTCGATGGTCTTTCATACCCCTTTTAACAGCATTACACTTGGCAATGTAACATTCATTTTGTTCCATTTTATCATAGCTTTTTATGCACAGCTTTAGATTTCTGCTAATGTGTTATTTAAAATTTCAAATGATTGGCAGCTGCCAGACTGTTTACTGTTCCAGTCATTTTATGTGCTTATCCACATGTTAAAATGAAACCATGCCCTTCATTTGTCTCATGAAAAATTAGTGGACTTTTTTTTTTTTCTTGGCTTTATTTTGCAAAATCACAATGGTGGCAGTTAACTTATATTAGAAAACTTGTCAGGATAAGGTACCACTAAATAATGATTTTTACACTTTCTATTTTCGATTTTCCCATAACAGGAAGTGCTGGACATTGCACGGCAGCTTCTCGTTGAATTAGGTCAAAACAATGATTCAGAAATTGAAGAAAGCAAAGCAAAACTGGAACAGCTAAAAACTGTATTGGAAATGTGAGTATGGATCATGCAATGCATTTTTTTTTTCAATGTATGACCAGTGCGATGCTCTCATATAGTTCCCATTTAATGTCAATAGAATTATATGGGCTATGCTGGTGTTTATATTTTAAAATATTCTGCTGTATGTGGAGTGTTACCTTCTGTAATGTGTCCTTTCTTTGCCTTTGTTTTATAATAATGCATTTTAATCCATGGCTGAAGCCAGAAAATGGGTTAATCTGTTAAGCATGTTCTTGGCTCTATGCAAGTACATTTTGTTCAGTATTACAGACTACACTGTGCCTAGCACTTGTGTTTGTTGAGAGCACTTGTGTCTAGGCACCTATAGCAGCCAGTCGGCAGGTAGCACTTACTGGTCACTGATATAAAAACAAGCATCTTTTATTTCTTGCTATGGGTTACTGATCCTGGGGAAACTTTGTGCCTTTTATCTTATATTTGAGATATCAGATGGTCCCAGATGGATCGAAATGCATCAATTTCAATGGCACAATGATATTATAATATATATTTTTAATTTTTTTATACTAAATGCCGTGAGTGCTTCGCTTTTGTGTGTGTGTGTGTATATATAGATATATATATAATATATATATATATAATATACTGTATAAAATAAATTTGAAAAAAGTGCATCAAACTATAAATAATATTTGTAAATAAATGCTTATATTCATAAGCAGTATAAAGGTGTTGATCCATGTTTGCTCTTTAGGTATGGGCACTTTTCTGGAATAAACCGTAAGGTTCAGCTAACCTATCTCCCTCATGGCTGCCCTAAAACCTCAAGTGAAGAAGAAGGTATGAAAGAGGTTTTTTCTTGTATTTAAGCTATGGCTACACAAAAACTTGGTTATTTTCCAGTTTTTATATTAATGGGATTCTGTTTCAGGTACATGCTCTATAGTGGAGTGATATATATTTTGGTGCTCACAAAATTGATTTCATGATTGATTATGATTTAAGTACATCGCTGATCAGTTGCAGATCCCTGCTTCAGGCACTTGCCACACAGTGAAGTTATTAGCTGCTTGTTGTCCCCTTTCCTCTGCCTGCATTTTTCACCAGGGTGGATAAAAGTGGATGTGCTAACATGCGCTCCTTCATCCTTGCACCGATATCCTCTCAATTGTAGCTGCGCACAAGCTGATGACATGGCTATGAATGAAGCAACAGGAAGGAGTGCATGGCAGTGGACAATCTACTTTACATGCCCCTGCTGTTAGGTTGTAAGCTTTACAAGCCAGGAGCCTTCTTTCTTTTACGCTACTGTTAAGCTCTACGGAACAACCTTATTTTTTGAGGGCACCAAACAAGCTGTTTGTTGCCCAATTTTGTCACAGTGGTCAAATATCTTTATGCACACCAGTCAGTGGATGACCCCAATAATGATCTAGTCATTGTCCAATGGGATTTTTTAAAACTGCCTGCTAGATATCTGGCTGAATCACAAGCAGATATCTGTGGGGCTGGCCATTGTTTTGACTTCATAAGCTTCAGTAAGCTGCCGACTCATTCTAAAGTGGCCATGTCTGCAGTGACTGTATGTGTATGGCCAGCTTTAGTTGCCCAATCCCAAGATCATGTTATATTCTAGTGATCATCAATAGTTTTAGGCATTAGTCTGTTTCTCAGAAATTAGGCTAGTGGGAAATAAACCTTGTTTTCTTATAGTTTTCTGTGCTCACAATTTCTTTGACTAGATATATCGACAGCACGTTTTAAAGGAAATCCCAGGAACATGGTTCAAGTGGTATGCAACACAGCTAGAAATAAATCTCCCCTCCCCGAAAATCACACTAAAATTCCAAATAATTGCTAAGAAGATTTGAAAACAATTGATATTTATTACATTGTATCCTTGAAAAAAAAAAGATTACAAATCAAAAATAGTTGAAAGGTGTAAAATTTGAGTTTTTTTTTTTTTTAATTTCTCCTTTCAGATCTAGAATAAATGCAATTTGATTTTACAGATACCAAATGGCGATAACAAATTGATGCGAGTACAACTATATACCAGGAATCACACAGAAAATCTTATTCTAATGACTTCTGTGTAAATTCACATTTGAGTCAAAGATAAGTTTACGTAAATTCGAATTTTTGTTTGTAATTAATATTTTTCTCTTTTAGACTGTCGAAGAGATGAACCATCACTACTTCTAGTACTGAAGTGGGGAGGGGAGCTGACTCCGGCAGGACGGGTGCAGGCAGAAGAGCTAGGCAGGGCATTTAGGTGCATGTATCCTGGAGGACAAGGTAACTATCTGCTTTCCAACTTATGTGCTGCCACTTGCAAAAAGCATAGCTAAGTGTTTTTCTATCTGAAATGTGTTCGCTCTGCATTTCTGTGCATATCCTATTTAAGTCAATAGGAGCTGCTGGAGGCTGTCATGAACAGTTTTCAGATGGTTTAACAACACCAGCAAAAAAATGCTTGTGTGCCATTTACCTTAATGTTCTAGAGAAATGTCATTCTCTACATTGTTTATTTGCTACGGCATGTCCATAAAAAGTGGACTATCTTTAAGGAGTATGCATGTTGTCCTTGTTGCTGTATCAGTTTCCTCCTGGTACATTGCTTCCCAGATTCCAAAAACATACAAGCAGGTTAATTTTCTCTTCAGATGAAACCAACCATTGTATAATTGTGCTTGGAATTTAGATTGTATTCACCACTGGGGCAAGCGAAGGTGTGAATGGTAAAATATCTCTGTAAACCACTGCATAAATGTGCCACTACACTGTAAAATAAGTATAATGAGTAGTAATTTAGTGCTAATGTCTAATAAGTAAATAAATGACCCACTCAGCAAGGACATGGTGTCAGAGGCTATTGGCTTAGCTTGGCCAAGAATCCCCTGGACTCTGCATATAACCCTGCTGCTGTACACCTGAGATGCATTACCAGAGTAAAGGCAGAGCGGAATCTTTAGTGTCCCCTATAAAAGCTCTAAAAATATTATTCTGCAGTGTTGGTTACATTTGTGTACTGGATGTATTTGCCCTGTTCTGCCCCAACACTGCCAAATGCAGCAATATGAAACACTTCTATTTCTTTTCATATGTTCTCATTGCTGTGTGCTTGAACTTAACTTCACTGTGGTGAAGAAAATGTAAATAGCTTAATATGTCGACTGATTTGTACCTGTCAAAAGATGCAAATCATAACCTGTACTAACCATTGCTAAGGGCATAATAAACACTCTAGCACGAGAGTCCCCAACCATTTTTTATCCATAAGCCACATTCAATTGTAATAAACTTTGGAGAGCAGCACAAGCATGTAAACTTTCTTGGGGTGCCAAATATGGGCTGTGATTGTCACAGAATAAGAGGAGAACACCTTCACGCAGGTTAACTGCTTTAGCATTTATTGAAACCACTGCACACAACATGTTTCGGGGTGTATCACGCCCTTTCTCAAAACACACTAGAGAAAGGGTGTGATACAGCTGAAACATGTGTGCAGTGGTTTCAATAAATGCTAAAGCAGTTAACCTGCGTGAAGGTGCTCTCCTCTTATTCTGTGATATTCCAAAGGGCCAGGCGGTGAGCCATTGAGGATTGATGCATCGCACATTGTGAGCAGTAAAGCTGAGTGTTTGAAAATTCAGTTTTGGATGGGCTGTGATTGGTAGCCCCTGTGTGGACTGGCAGCTTTTAGGAGGCTTTGTTTGGCAGTACACACAGTTTTTTTTTATGCAACTAAAGTGTGCATCATGCCAGGAATTGATAAAAAAGCACCTTGCTTCTCTAGCAATGGTAAATGAGCTGTATTAAGTTCTGTGTAGCCTCTCTTGAGTATGCTTCTGTATCCTAATACATCTATCATACCAACAATAACATGTTAGACCAGGTGGAAGGCATTTCCTCCAGACTGTTTGCCCGATCACTGCTCTACTATGCCCGAAAATGTATCATTCTTCGATGGATGGGGCCAAAGCCCCCCCAAAAGAAACAATGGATTAAGCTTATTAATGAAACAAACTGACATACCTAGCCAGAGGATGTCCAGCAAAGTTCGACAAAATATGGCAGCCATGGCTGGACATTGAGGGGGACCCCCAGCCTAGAGTAGGAGATACTTCTGACCCACCAATTTAAGTGCCTAAGCCTTACTAGTTTCAATACGAGCAAAATATGTAAGCTTTTCTACCACTTCCTTCCCTTCTTTCCTTTCTCCCTCTTCTCTAACCATTTATACCTTGTTTTGTTTGAAAAAGGAAAAAAACAATAACATGTTAAATATAAATTCCTATTGTGCCTGAGATTGTTACCGAAATATGGATTCATTAGAAAGCTTTCCTATGTGACCTTTGTTAATTTTGAATTATCTTGTAAATCAAGATGTGCAATTTATTAAAAAAGAACTTAGTGAATGTTAGAGGTTAATATTTTATCCCTGTATTCTTCAGGGGACTATGCTGGATTTCCTGGGTGTGGCTTGCTGAGGTTACATAGCACCTATCGGCATGACCTTAAAATCTATGCATCGGATGAAGGAAGGGTCCAGATGACTGCTGCAGCCTTTGCAAAAGTACATTTATTTATCCTGTTCCTGTTTATCTTGTTTCATTATGCTATTGCTTGTATTTTATCTCTAATTTGTATGCTTATACATGTAAATATGCTTTTTGGCTTCTTTAGAATGTGGCTGTAAGAGTTAGGCCTCCATTTATCGGTGCTAGTGAAATAGCCTGTTGTTCTCTGAATGCCATTTCTACTCCTTTGTGAACCCGATAAAGCCTTTGAGCTTAGGTCTGATTAAATATATTTTTGCATTTTTTTTTTAATCAAAAATTACCATTTCCTTTCCAAAAGTTGCCACTTCTGCACACATAAGGCTGCTATAGGGTGCCATGACATCTGGTAGAGGTGATATTGTAAATATGCCACACTGCCCTGCACTTTCTATGGCTAAAACTTTTTTGTACATGCACACTGCCCAAAGTACATCGAAAGCGGGTACTACGGCACAAAAGTGACTACTGAGTTTATTTCTCAATTAATAAATTACATAAAGGTTGAATTCTACTCTCATCATTTATTTATTTAGCGGCAGCAAATTTGCAGAACAGTACATTAATTTATAACAATGATTTCTTAAATTCCAGTGGAAAAAAACATCTTGGATATTAGTAACCTCAGGCCTTAGAGTCAGAATTTGTATATTACATTTGAAATAATTTGTAGAACAGAAATATGTTGTGAAACACTCCTTTTCTCTATGCAAGATAACATGTTAACCATAAATGTTCAGGTCAGGGTGGGCATTATACAACTTGAAACGTTCATTATACATATACATGGTCACGTGTTTCTTGCCACTTCTCTTTAGGGTTTACTTGCACTAGAGGGTGAACTAACCCCAATATTGGTTCAGATGGTGAAAAGTGCTAATATGAATGGTTTACTGGACAGTGACAGTGACTCTCTGAGTAGCTGCCAGCATAGAGTAAAAGCAAGACTTCATGAAATTCTGCAGCGAGATAGAGACTTCAGCCCTGAGGACTTCGAGAAGGTGAGGCACAAGGTCTAGCTTATATATAACATGTACTTTTCTCCTTATTTTCTCACAAATGGACAATAAATGGAACAGGAAATGTGGACTGTGGTGCTGCATTAGGTTTTTAAACAAGAGACCTTCATTTTCTAGATATAAACAAGCTTCTGTGTACATCTTGGGTTTCGTAATAAGACATGCTAGTATGGGACATATAACATGATGGCATCCCCATCTCCCTCTCCTGTGTCTAATACGTTCTTGTTTTCCTAATGAAGAAGGAAAGGTAAAATCACTGGGGGAGGGGGGGTGCCAAAAGTTAGGCTCCCCTTATGCTGATTATAATCACTTACTGGTTCCTTGGGCTGGTGCTTTTGTTAGCAGAAAACTGCATTGGCCTGGGTTGTTTCAGCGTGAGCACCACCTCGTGATATTCTCAGTGGGTGGACATGCTTTTTTAGAATAAAAAGCCGAAAGTCAGCTTTTACAAGTATGGGCTTGGGGCAACAGAAAAAAAGAACAAGAGAAAGAAGTGTGGTCCTTATACAGAAGTGCCCTGGTGCAGTTTTTTGCCAACAGGAGCGCTAGCCTGGGGTATTAGGTAAGCAGTTATAATTACTGTGGTCCTTTAGAACTGTAATGACTTGCAACTTTATCAATTTTACAAAATAATTTTCAACACTAACATGATTTTATGTGATTCAACTGTTTTTGCCAGTCTTTAAGTAAATATTTTCCATTTATTTTACAGAAGTAGCTAGGACTTCACGTATCTGACAACATTTAAGGTGATGTCAGACGGGGCACTTTGTAACCTGTTGGAAATCTACTCCCCACAGGCAACAAAGTGCCAAATATACTTTGCCCTTGATATGAATGCAAATTGCCACATGTAAAACACTTAACTTTGGCACTGGCATAATCGCATGAAAATGCAGCATTCAGTATTTTCACCCTATTACATTGGTGCACTGCATGTCTGGGCATATCCGGGCACTTGGTCTTTTTTGGGAGAGGGCATAGAAGGCAATGATGTTTAAATGATTTGCACTGGATGTAACACTGGATCTGTTACTAAAGAAAAATGTAAGATATGTTACTAAAGAGCAATTACATGTGTGCTGTTTCCTGCTTTGTTGAGTAAATATTTTCCATTGCAACATCCCCTGCATATGTAACAGTTACAGTTACAAAGGAAACTCCTACCCAATAACATGCCAGTGCTATTCATCAGTACCCGGTGTGCCACAGGGCATCTTTGTTAAGCATGAGGAAGCACAATATGACTATAGTTTTATTTTCAAATTTTACCCTGTTTAGTGCAAGAAATAGCAAAAACAATAATTATTTCCTAATAAAACAATAGGCTAAAGCATGTTCGGGACAAGCCCTATTCATTAAGAGATGTTATAAATACTGGGACAGTATTTCTTTTATTATAAGTATCCACAGCTGATAATGTTTTTTCAAATAATTGTTATATTTTGGCAGCTTACCCCAACTGGAAGTGTTTCCCAGATTAAATCAATGCATTTTGTTAAGAACCCAGTGAAGACCTGTGACAAGGTGTATTTTCTTATCCAAAGCCTGACCTCTCAAATCCGACAGAGGATGGAAGACCCCAAATTTGCAGGTAGGCTGTGTTGCGCTCTTAAACACACTTCATTTTGCTTGTATTTTTCAGTAACCACCGGGCATTCTGATTCAATCTAGTATATTAAAAGAGGAAATATTGCATTTTGTGACATGTTTTGTGTCATTTGCAATTTTCTGCAGAACTTTAGAAAGTCCACTTTGTTTCATACACTGCCATAGAATGCAGCACAAACTATGAATTTCACAGGCAAAATAACACATTATGTCAAATTGACACATCCATTTTTATAAATGTATTTTTTCCAAAGACTTTTCCTGGGAAATGTTCCTGACATCCAGGAAAGTTTTGATAAATGGGAAGAATATGGAACTTCAGTACTTCAGGATTCCTTGGTTTGGTGTTTGATAAATGAGCTCCATATGCTTCTGTTTGTTTTTAAATAATTCTTCTGTATCTGTATAGACATTCAGCTGTATCACAGTGAGACACTGGAGCTCATGTTGCGCAGATGGTCTAAGCTGGAAAAAGACTTCAAAACCAAGAATGGGAGATATGATATTAGCAAAATCCCAGATATATATGACTGCATTAAATATGATGTACAGCACAACTGCTCATTGAAGCTGGAAAACACAATGGAGTTGTACAGGCTTTCCAAAGCCCTGGCAGACATAGTTATCCCTCAGGTATGACCTTAAAAGCTATTTCATGCTTCATTGTACATAAATTTATCTCTGGGGAAATTGCTGTTTTATCTTTTTATCAAGTGTATTATCTTAAAAAAGGGGAAATCTACTTGCCCTTTTTGGGGTCACAAAAAAGTTCTATACAATGTAATTAAGACATTCAAATGGCTATATGGGCTTATTGGGATGTATGCCCCATCATCATATCCTGGAAAATACCCCATGGAAATGACTGGCAGCATGTTTAGGTAGGTACCAGTAGTAAGCTGTCAGAGCTTAAAAGGTGCAGGTCAGTAGTTTTATATAGAGTGAAACGTTTTAGACATTTAGAGATAGCATTATGGTGTAACTTTGCCAGTTTTGGTTTGTACATATCTTCTCCCTCTTGTGCTATGTGCTGGTGGGAATCATTAGAGAATGAATGAAGAATGCTTTTAATTGTTCCTTTTTTGGATCACATTCAGTTCTTCAGTGTTCTGTTCTAGAGAATGCATTCAATCTGAACAGTGATATTGTTGATTAGATTTCTAAAAAATACAAGCCCTTTTAATTATTTTTTTTTTGTACCTGCAGGGTAAATAACCCCTAACATTTGATCGCCTTTTTCTTTATGTATTTAGCACCTCATATAGACTGCAAAGTGGAAGCATGTGCCTTGCAATTACGGCTGCCATAGTAAATACAAATATATGAAAAAGATTTTCACTTTCTAAAAAAGAAAAAAAAAAAACAAAAGCTTATGGCAAAAATTCTCTATGGTAACATTTTTGTAAGGGGGAACTGCCATATTGATTTTCTTCCAGGGGGAAATTCTATGCATATATTGCATTTACAGAGTGCACCCAGTTGCCAAAGCAATAATAATAGAAGTAATAACTTTGAAACAAAACATCTTGCAGGCTTGAGTAAAGAAATGACACATTTAAATGTAACTTCATAACTGATCACTCAACTAATGTCTTGACTGTAGGAATATGGAATATCCAGACCAGAGAAGCTAGAGATTGCCAAAGGTTACTGCACTCCACTTGTCCGAAAGATTCGCTCAGATCTGCAGAGAACTCAGGATGATGACACAGTGAACAAACTTCATCCACTGTATGAGCTTCTGCTGCCGCGCTGTATAGATGGCATGCTCATGTGATACCTCTGTATCTTTTTCCACAAACCTTTATATTCCATGTCCTCCTTCAACTGCTATTTGTGACTCTTCTTTCTCCTTTGCACTTCTAATTCCCCAACCCTTTTCTCTTCCCTACTTCATTCTTTACAATATCCTCCCACCATTTTTGTACACCTCCCTTTAAGCATATTATTCATTGCTTCCTTTATATGCCAGACTTTTTTCCCCTTTCCCAGCTTTTCGTCCTGCACTTATGCATTGCTTCCCCCTTCCCTCTTTTTTGTATGCTTTTTACTTATTATATTTGCCCATGCTTTCCACCTATGGGTTAAAACTAAAGACTCTTCTCTCCCTTTCTACTTTATATGTTTTCTTCTTTCTCTCTGTGCTTTCCTCACCCCCTTCTCCCCAATTTCACATCTTTTCTCCTCTTCCACATTCCTTCATGTTTTTCCCTGTTCTGCTTCCTTTATATTCTATTTTTCTCTTGTACTCACCATTTGCAGTGGGCTGGAAGCTTCTCTAAATACAGCGTGCAGCATAATTGTACAGACTGCAGTTGAATTTACAGCCTGGGCAATCTCATTGCATGTTGTATTCAGAGAAGTCACAATTATCTGCTGTAAAAACCTTTGTTATTACTAGGTCTGGTTGGGCTTTGCAAGAAAATGCCATTAACAGCCTTGATTCTTGCAGCCTCACTTGTTACCAATGATTAATATTAAAAAGCTGCAAAAATATTTTGTTAATGGCAATAAAAACTTTTCCTGGCCTTCTCTTCTTCCAACGCCTGTGATATGTGGGCAAAATGCTAATTGTACATATTATTATATATTTAGTATTTTGTTTCCTGTATTACATCTCTATATATTCTCAATGATAGGTATTCCAGGGGTGTCATGTCTCCAGAGCGCCATGTGCGCACCCGCTTGTATTTTACAAGTGAGAGCCATGTCCATTCACTTTTATCTATCCTCCGCTTTGGAGCACTGTGTGACGTAAGTATGATTCTGTGCTGCAAAAATAATCTAATAGTGTTTGCTATACAGTAGGTACATGCACTATGACCTTACTTTTGTCTGGGCAAAAGTACATCTTCTCCATAACAGTCATGTCTCATTAACCACTATATAAGTTGGGCTGTATGCCCTGCAAACCTAGAGCATGCTACATCTCAAACATTCCATATAAATCATCAAGTGGGGTGGAACAAAATAACATATTCAGTAGAAATCAATTGTATAAATATACTGCAGTCTCCTTTGATGATGGAGCAGCTGTTAAAGGAGTGGTTTATTTTTTAGTTAACCTTTAAACGAGCAACGTTGCAGTTGGTCTTCATTATTTTTTATAGTATATGTTACCCTTTATTTCTTATCTTTCTATTTAGGCCCCATCCTATTTATATTCCAGTCTTTCATTCAAACTACTGTCTGGTTGCTAAGGTAACCAGGTTCCTAGCAACCAGATAGCTGCTGAAATTCCAAAATGCTAAGATGCTAAACAAAAAACTAAATAATTGAAAAACCACAGATAATAAAAAAAAATTAAAACCAATTGCAAAGTGCCTCGGAATATAATTGTCTATATTATTCTAACAGTTCATTTAAATGTAAGAAACCCCTATACATGCAACACTAGTGAAAATCTGTGAATACTGTGTTACCTTACACCTTAGCCCAAGAAAACATTTGCCATGCTGATTAACTTGGACTAATGAGGACCCTCATACCATGTGTCTCTTGCCTATTTGTTGGGGCGTATCTGCCAGTTTGTATCTTCTAGCTACTAGCTTTGTAGATAAAGCTATGTGGGGTTTTTTTTGTTTTTTTTTTTGCAAATGTAATATTTGCTGTATTAACTTCTGTACTGACTATACATTGAATCTAGTGTCAGAGCACAATGTCTGCTTGTGGAATTTTCTGTGCAGTAGAATCCTTTAAGAGCCAATGGCCAAGATCTCCTTGTGAAGATTATGTTTAAGCCTTCTGCAAACATGTATTTTAAAAGAAAAAAAATCTGTTCTTTCCAAACACAGCAGATCTTTTAAAAAAGGTACATTAATGTCATGCTGTTCTGTTTATAGGAGACAAAAGATGAGCAGTGGAAGAGGGCAATGGACTATCTAAATGTTGTCAGCGAGCTGAACTACATGACCCAGATTGTGATCATGCTTTATGAAGACCCCAATAAGGTGATTGCAGTGATATGCTTATTCATTACTTGCTTATATACTTCAGTAAAGGACCTGGGCACTGCCTCACTCTTGGTGCCCTGGAAACCATGGGTCCAGGGCAACTGCCTGGGTTGCCGTTTCAGTTACACTCACATATTTCTTGTATTTTACTTTAAAATTTGCACTATGTAGATCCATAGTTAAGGTATTGTAAACAGAGGCATAGCTAAGAGTTTGTGGGTGCTTGTTACAAAATTTGGTGCAGTGCTTCTTATTTAGGGTACCAGCGACTTCAGTATTCACCAGTTTCCTTTAATCCCACAATTTATATGCCCTCCCAAATCACTCATTGCCTGCATGTGGGATTGTGTGGTGGCCCATTTGTACTGATGACATGTAGGAAGATTCTGCGCTACCCGTGGGTGACAAAACTTCCCGAAATGCTTTTCTCTTTACTCACCATTTGAATTGCTGCATGAAAAATGCCTTCTGCATAAATCCTTATTGGTGGCACAGCAATACTTTTGGATTTATTGAATGTTTCACTAATTTTTTAGTTATGGCAATTAAATTATGGGGAAAACCCAGGTTCCAAGCATTCCAATAATAGATCCCAAAGCCTTTAGAACCCTGTAATTATTACTTTAAAAGTGTATTTTATGTAATTTATTATTTTTCCATCAATCATAGGATGTTTCATCAGAAGAAAGATTTCATGTTGAGCTGCACTTCAGTCCAGGAGCGAAAGGCTGTGAAGAAGATAAAAATTTGCCTTCTGGCTTTGGGTATAGACCTGCTTCCCAAGAGGTTTGCTTATCTTGTTTTTTCCTATTTCCCTAGATCACTCACTTATGTCTAGAACTTCATCATATAGTTTATAATAACATAACTGCCTGTGCTATACATCTATCATGGCAACCCCTTTTCACTGCTGGTGATGACCTGAACATTTTCATATGTGGATGTTTGTATAGTACCCTTGAGAGTTCATAGCTTGCCATCTTTATTTCATGTGTTTTCTGTTATTATGCATTTAGTAAAGAGAGCATTGTCCTCTCTCCGTAAAATATAATGCTAGTTACCATGAAGTTACTATCCTGTTCTTATCATTTATTAGCAACTTTTACTTTTTTTTCCTTAATAGAATGAAAGCTCCAAGAAGCACACTCATGGAAATGACAGCGATGAGGAATCCGGTGTGTGCCGAAGAGATGAACCTGACCGAGCAGTTGTTATGTTTAAGCCCTTGGTGTCTGATCCCATTCATATACATAGGAAGTCTCCATTACCCCGGTCCAGGAAGATAGGCTCAGTGGAGGTAAGTACGTGCTTGCTGTGTGTGTGTGTGTGTATATAGATATATATACACATGCATATATATTCACTATAAATAATCTCTCATTACACAGTATTCATCACCAGCCTTTACTATGTTTGAAAAGTTTGCTTCTTATGAGACTTTTTCTTTTTAAATATTTTGTTTAATCTGTTCAATTTTTTCCCCCTTTATTGTGGCTCTCTGAAACCTTTCAGATTGTAAAACCGAATCTAGGTTTTTGCTCTTTTTTT
Organism: Xenopus tropicalis; assembly: GCF_000004195.4. Lineage (NCBI taxonomy): Eukaryota > Metazoa > Chordata > Amphibia > Anura > Pipidae > Xenopus > Xenopus tropicalis. The sequence continues at coordinate 175,457,671 of NC_030677.2, read as the reverse complement.
TTTTTTTCTACTGAACTGAGGGTGGAGTATTAGAAGCTAACGCTCTCCTTTGTAAGCAAAAATGGTATTGTCAAATATGATGATGTAAATCATTAGCAGTCAGACAAATGCATAGGTAGTCCGGTATTGCTGAGTTGTTCGCTTACAATGATGGACAATAATTTATGTAAATGTTAGGCCTTAATCATACTGCATACTGTCATCTGATTTCCTTGCAAAATTTAATGGAAATCGATGCAATTTTCTTTGAAAAAAGAAAAAAACCTACTATAATGTACTTGTAATTTAGGCAGGTGAAGCGTAACTGAAATGCATCACAGCTGCACCAATAGCTGTAATATGAACAAGGCGAGAGAGCACTGAAATGAAACTCATACTTTCTGGTTGCTATGGTCAGTGATACTGACTCTTAGAAACTAATTGATTGGTTAGTGGTTTATAGGTTTATGTAAATATTTTTTTTTATCCTTTTTGCTGTCTCGGCAGGCCCTCTTCAAATTGTCATTCAGGCCAATTGTATGATCTTTTCTACGTACTAAATACTTATTTATTAAAGGAAATTTCCCCTTTTGGCATTGGCTTGTGGGTAACACATAACTATTGTAATTAGGGATAGACCACATCCAGTATTCAGTTTCAGTGAACTTCAGTGCTCAGCCAAAGCGAATCCCAACTATGATAACGATGTGATAACTAACCACAACAATACTTTGCTCACAGATGACTGGATATTTAATATTCAGATTTAGATTTACAGTTTGGTAATTGCCTATGTTTTGTGGAGGATTCTTGATATGGTGCTTCCCTAGTTTTAGCGCAATGAGATTAGCAAAGGCACACTGGCTATCTAGTATGTGTTAAACTGAGGTCATTGTTTTTAGACTGAGTTAATTTAGATTTACCTTTAAAATGCCTCTTAAAGGCCTTGACATGACACCACACAGCTACACTACATTTTGTACTGGAACTTGCTGCCATCTGCTGCTACAGTGTGGTTAGAATTAGGCTTCCCTTTCATAATCCCTCCATAAAAAAAGCTTCTAATACGGATAGAATATATAAAAGAAACTTTTGGCTTTTTGCTATTTAACTTGCCACATATTAAAGGCTATAAAAGATGATCCCTTTTGGGGATTACAAGAAAGGTTTTTATTTTTCCTTGTCATTGGCTTTGATTCTAACTTTGCATGCTTTGCTGTTTTTTTGCCCCCCTTTCTCACTTCTAGGAAGGGAGCCCCCTGAGTGTGTCTAGCCCAGAGTGTATCGGTACCTGGATGCATTACACCGGTGCTGTGGGTTCTGGGCGTCGAAGACGCAGATCAGGGGATCAAATCACTTCTTCCCCTGTGTCCCCTAAATCATTGGCTTTCACATCCAGTATTTTTGGCTCATGGCAACAGGTTTTTAAATTTTACTTCACTAAACTTTTTTTTTTAATTACACAAACTGACCCACAAAAGAATTAAAGGACATCTAATCTGTTGTATGAATCTCGGTACAGATGGCCACAAACCCCTGTCACACACTTGTGCTTCTACTTAACCATTTGTGTGGTGGAAAGACTAAAAGGCCCTGTGTTTCAGTGCATATAGGTTCTTTCCCACACACCAATGGTTAATAACTTGCCCTTCACATTAAAATATGTATTAACTTTAATGCAGCTCTTTGCTAATTCTCTGCTTTGATTAGAAAATGTTATAAGCAAGCTTAGCTGTCCTTTAAGACTTAAAAACAGCATCAATACATTTGGCAACATTGTGCTTACAAACAGTACATAGACACACCTTGCAGTTATCTTAATGCTTTTAAACAGATGGGGGTTATATTTTAATTGGTGTCTTTCTTCATTTTACTCACAAAAGACTCTTTCTAGTGGCTTGCTGTTAACTATTCAGGGATTCAACTCAGTACTAATCATTCTGTTTCTGTAAACCTGTACCTAATGTATATACATAATAACAGTACTTCTTCCATTGACTTTAACTAATAAGCTTGTCTGCAGTTCATTTTTACGTGAAAATGAAACTGTTTTCTTGTAAAACTGATATTCAATGTTTTTTATTCTTCATTTTAGGCTGCTGCCACATTCGACAGCCAATCATCTCTCATCCAGTGCATGATTAAACTGTATTCACAGGCACGGCGCTGGTCTGAGTGCACACTCACGGAGTGGATTTCGGTACGAAAATGCATTCTCTTGCTTTTCCATAGCAAAATCTGCTCTGTGTGTCTGACACAGGTCAACGCCATGCCTATAAGTGTAGTTACATCATGAAGTGGATTGGCTGTTTCTACACCTTCATTTATGCACAGACAGAGGATCAGGCACGTGTGGCAGTAGCCTGAATAGAACATAACAAAAATATTAACTATATTCCAACACACAAAGGGGCAAGAGAAGAGTGAGGAGAAAGGGAAGGAAACAGTTATGTCCAGAGGTCTTGCTTGGTTTGGTTAAAATGTGTGTGTGATTGTATATATATCTGTTTAATTTTACTCATATTTAGAGTACATTTGAGATTTTGGCTGCATACTGATATTAAACTCAAACCCCCCATATGTAATAAAAAAGCACCAAGTTTGCCCAGTTGCAGAAACCCATAGCAACCAATAAGATGTTTGCTCTTAAACAGGTGACCAGTAAATTCTACCTGCTAATTGGTTATGGGTTACTGTTCAAACCTAGTGCCTTTTAATTACAAACCTCATATATATTTTTAGAGAAATTGTGCAGGTGACCCCATAAATAAACTATTTATATAGTTTCCAGGTGCTGCTTCATGGATGTCAAACGTTTTGCTTGCAGAGATTAAATGGCTCAAATTACACATTGCTTTGATAAACATATAGACATAGGAGTGTCACATCACATTTACTAATCATCCTCTAACTGTAAGTGACATAATACCCCTTCCAATCAATAGTCCCCATGGTCTCACAACAGCCTTAGGGTTATTGATAATAGAAAATAGTTTACACATACTAAACATTGCAAAATTTACACTGGTATCATGACCATAGAACAAAGGGGAAAAATGCCCATGTGAACATTCCTATGTGGGCAAAATGGAATTGATCCTCTGGGTATGCATGGGTAGACATAGGTCAGCTATAAGTACAGCCTTTAGGCATCAGAAGTCAGTTAAACCATTAGCCAAACACTATCTTGAAATGCATTAACTGTGTTACAGCCCCAAAGAGAAGGGAAGATAGGTCCAAGCATTTATTACAACAAAAAACATATTGGTAAAGAAATTGTGAACTCGGGCCCCGAGAGGCCTGAATTAACGGTGTTACTTAAATTGTATTTTGTACACCAGATCCAGCTTATATAAGGAGTTTAGTAGCTCCATGAAGTGGTATTTGACTCCTGCTTATCTTAATGTGTAAAAACTAAAACCATTGTATTCTATACAGCTAATCTCTTCTCTGCTATATGCCTATTTAGCATAATTTCAGGTTGAATGGCTTCCCCATGGCTATATAGCAGTTTATCCTATATAGGATCAGACTAGCCCACTGGCATACCATGGAACACCCTAGTGGATCCTCCATTCAAGCGTGCCCTTTCTCATTATTTCCTTTTCCTTTGCTGAACTCAAAAAGCAGGGAAGACAGACCACAGCTTGCTGTTGGGGAGAGAAGAGGAAATTTAAAAGATTGGGGAGAGAAATGTAGGGAAAAACTGGGTGGCAAGAAAATGAAGGAAGAGAGTGGGAAAGCTAAAAGGAAATGTTGTGTAAGCCCGCTATTTAATAAATTAAAAGGCTCTGTGTGCCGTTGGGACCCATTTCTATGGTGGGCCCATGCTGCCCCACTAAAACACTGTATTTATATAAATTGTAGTAGACCTTCAATATACAATATGTTGGTTCTTTCTGTTAAAAATTAATCCTTTAACTCTGAGACAGTCAATTTACTGGTGATCTGCAAGAGGAACAAGTACAAGTAACAAGAGAAAGAAAGTCAAGATTAGTTATACCCTCTGTACAGTTTTCACTTTCTATAAACCTATATTTTATTCTACCAGTATAGGTTCTGTATTTCCAAAGTGTAATTGAGCAGTATATAAAGCACATCTGAATTCAAATGTATCCTTTGGACCCACCTCTTGCTCCTTTTACTTGTGTAGCACTAGCATTTTCATAAGATGATGGAAGAGGTTCTGTTCTTGATTCCTTTTACCTTCTCAAGGTTTCAGGATTTCCCATTGCCAGACAACATATCTGAAACTAAATGACAGGAAAAGGTGCAGTTATACATTGGGTACGAGGTGCGAGCATCGTCAGGTTCCTATCTCGGGGCTCGTGCATGCCATACAGTGACTGTGTTGTGACATTTTTCCAGCTTTTGTATTTTCCTTCCAGACAGGAGCAGTTTAAGAGTATGGCTATGGTTTCCAAAATAAAACCTGTTTGATGGCAGTCTTTTTGCCCATGTGCCCATTACTGTTCTGAATGCTTGCTTTGCACCGACCATTATCACAGGATTCCATCTGTCAAGTGCTTTTCAAAGAGGACGTTTGCATGCTTCTGTCTCTTGGAATTTCTCCCACTAACCCGCATTGTGCATCATATTAACAGTATATGTCTGGGACAGATTGTTTTGTCAGGTTTCACAATATACTCTGCACTTTCTTTGGTCTTTCTGAACACTCTATCTTTACTTTTAGGTACTTTCAGATAACAATAGTCATTTGAGAAGCGCTAGACATCTGGAACAAAAACACAGTGGGTTAGGTAAGTATCTTCAGTGCGGCCTTTGCAGTGCTAGTTAATACGTCCAAGCCAATGCATCGGTGGAATATAAACCTGTTTTATACACACGTGCAGCTTCATTATAACCCACTATATATTAAATATTTAATGAAATGTGACAAAGTTCTGCCTTATCGTTTGCTCTAAAATGGTAATGCGCTGTGTTGTGTTGCAAGAGACTGGTTAATGTTGCTTTGATATGACTGCCGGCTGCTATTTTGCTTGACATTTAACAGAATGGCTTCAAATTAAACCCAGCAGCAAAATATACTTGTTAGCACAGTATTCTTGCTAAATAACTGGATACAAAGGCAGATTAAGAACAATGTTGTTTCTGTAATGATTTATCTATGTTTTTTTTAATGGACAACATAATAAGTAGTGGGTGTATTAACTTTATATAGTGATATTGCCACACATTTGGTTGCTGTCTCTGTTTGCAGTTGGCTGTGCTAACATACAGGGATGCAGTAATGTTGTAGTAACCTATAGCAACCAATCAGCAGGTACCATTCATTTATCTTTGTTTAATGCTAGCATCTAATTAATTGCTGTGGGTTGCTAGGCCTGGAGGAACCCTATATATCTATATCTATATCTATATATATATATATATATATATATATATATATATATATATATATATATATATATAAATCTATATCAAAGTTAGGAACCACTGGCACTCACGTGTAGATCACTAAAATTGCCTGGGTGCAGTCATCAAAACAGAAAACAGAAGTTGAACACGAAGAATCCACTCTCACAGGTCTTATGCGTAACATAAAGGTTCTATTTATTAAATGGTGAACTATTATTTTTCAGTTCACCATTTAATAAATAGAACCTTTATTTTACACATAAGACCTGTGAGAGCGGCTTCTTCGTGTTCAACTTCTATATATATAGAAGATGAGAGGCTGTGAAAAAAGTGGAACAAATAGGTTCACATACCAAAGAGCAAAAAAACCAAAGCTGAATGTTTAGATTGTGTTGCTTACAAACTTGATGCTTATCTGAATTTCACTATAGAAAGAGCTTGATCTGCTAGGTATTCTTCCATAAATATTAGTGAGTTCGAGATTAGGGATGCACCAAATCCACTATTTTAGGATACAGCCGATTGATTCCTTTGTGAAAGATTTAGCCGAATACTGAACCGAATCCGAATCCTAATTTGCCTATGCAAACAGGGTAAAGGAAGGGTTTAAGAGAACTGAATGGTGAAGGGTTTTCAGTTTCTGAGTTTGTCACAAAAAGTCACATGATTTTCAGGATTGTGATTCAGTTCGGCCGGAGGCATGGCTTCGACTGAATCCGATCCAGCTGAAAAAGGCCAAATCATGACGGAATCCTGGATTTGGTGCATCCCTAACGGAGATTTCTTTTGTGCCATGTTTGCTCTGTCATGCTGCTCAGAGACTTGGCCATGAGGCAATTCCAGGTGTCTCTGCAGAACCAAGTCTCTACATGGGGAGATTTGTCCCCTGTGGCTAAATCTGAGAAAACTTTGGAAAACGAAGGGACACACATGTTTTGCCACTGGTGATTTACTTTATCGCTGGTGGGAAAGTGCTTCAGGGGAGATTTGTCGCCTGTGGTAGCCTAGATTTAACTATGGACATCAAATTTCCCTGTGTGTCATCACCTTTAGCCTTCTCTTAGGAAACCTACATGTCCCACAGGGCATAGTAACCAAACAGCAGAATGGCTATAAGTGGGTATGGGTAGTTAAATATGAATGTGGCTAAAAATATTTTTAAAAATCAATGGGTAGCATGTTAATTAGCTCTCTATTGCCTTAGTATTACAGATCGGGCTTATATAAACTCATGCATAATCCCATTTTATAGCGTGACTCTATTCCCTTTATCTCTTGTCAGTGCTGCATATAAAGGTATCACTATGTAAATTAGAAATATACATACATAGGGAGGAATTAATGGGCATTCAGTTAATGGCATCAAGTAGGAAACCTTATTACATTGCCTTCCTATTAACATGGCCCTCTTATTTGTATCTGTGTTGGTATAATTAGGAATTACTTGATAAACAAAAAATATATATATATATGTAATATATATTTTTCTGTTCTAAATCTGTAGTTTGGGTACATTATTTCTCTGCATTGCTACTTTGCAAATTCATGCGTGTTTATTTAAATGTTCTCATCCATTTGCATTATGCTGTATATATAAAACCCAAGTGGGTTGCTGAAACAACAAAATCCTCTCTTTGTTTAAAAATGTAATTAGCTTCCTCATCTGCTGGACAGGAAGTATAGAGTACAAAGGAAACTTTGCTTTATTCAAAAATATCAAAAATGTTGTTTCTGATATAAGTTCTCTAAATGTATGAAAATGCATGTGACTCACCTACGTCATGGATTGGAAACCTTTCGTACCTTGGTTGTTGCCATTTAAGTTATGCAGCAGCTAAATGGTTAATGGTGGCCCATCTCTGATGTACAGATTTGTTGGTAATGTAACAGAGGTTCTTGGGATGTTCCTAATTCTGTGCCACCTTCTGCTCATTTTTGCTACTTCAATTCCCTCTTGCACAAGTCTTTCCTTTGCTCAGAAGTCACTGTGTTTTATAGCCATCTGAGAGCGCAAGCCTATCATTCCCACAGCTTGAAACTCCTTGGCTGACTGGTTAAGTGTATGCACACTGTGGTTTCATAGGCTTGCGCTCTGTGTGACCCACAAGGTATTTCCAACAACTGAGCATTTATCATTTGCCACATTTCTGAGAGTGACTTCTAAAATCCAGAATTACTTTCCAATAAACTAATCCCTGCATTGAGGGTAGAATGTTCCTTAGTAGACACCCATACATGCCATGAAGTCAGGTCACACTTGGATATGTCTCCCTGCAGACAGCATCTCAGAGAGAAAAGAGACAAGAAAGCCTTCTCATTCTGGGAAGTATAAAATCAGAAGTCACAATTGGATCTCACTGCTAAGAGGTAAGGAATCCAGTAGAATTCCATCCTCCCGCAGCACATTAGTTAGAGTAGCAAGGCTTTGCAATGATGTATAAGCTAACGCTTCTAATAATTCCGCTCCCTCCACCAATTAGTATCATAGACACCGTCGTAATGCAATAGTGAATCGGTAGTACATAGAATTGGTATTTATATGGATTTTGCAAGTATTTATTTATAAGCTGAATTATTAAGGAAATCCAGCTGTAGTAACAGGCAAACATAATTGTTACAAAATAAATTCATTATCTTTAAAGTCATTGGCCAATTTGGGATAAATGTTTAGTGTAAAGTTGCATAGAACAACTTTTTTTTTTTTTTTTGACAAGTACAAAAATGCAAAATGTAGAAAACAAAAAGTTAACATACACAGACAAGAAAAGGCCACTAATTTTTCAAACATTTCAAACAATACCAAGTTAGCCTGTATAGTGGAATTCTTGTTGGATGGAGCTTTATTCTGCCTATTGCATTGAAAGGAGGAATAAAGTGATACCTCCATTTAATTGCAGTCTCTCTCTCTTCCCTGTTCCTACTTATAATGTCCACATTTCCCTCATCCATTCCTCACATATCCCACAGCCCTGTTTTAGATGTTGAAGACTTTTTCCCAAAATCATTTAATACCAGCACATACCCACCGAATGGGTTATCCTGCCTAACTCATATACATTATTTCACAGAAAATCTTATTATATATCTTCATGCTATGCACATAAAGAGGTTTTAAAATATTTGTTGCTCGTGAGTTTGGTGCTTCTTATTCTTTTAAAGTCTATATATACACAAAGCATGTTACTAACCTTGCTTATATAAATAAGAGGCATCAGTTTTAATGAAGATAGCAACAAGTTTTGTCACGTAGAATATCTAGCAGGTTAAATGCTATCCGGGCATCGGATTCAGTTAATTAGCTATATATAGAGCTGACTTTGGAAATAGGGGAATCTAAGAAGCAAAACATTTGTAACTTTTTGTTTTAATTTAATTTTGTTTACTCCATAGGCTTCTTCGCCCTACTGTCTATCTGAAATTCTGCATAGCTTTTACTTTATTCATATAGACTCTTTATACAAATATTTCTTTATTTTCTTGTTGCTACTCCTGTTTATGACCTTTACTATCGTATCCTCAGAAAGAGCAGCCCCCTACTCGTAGCTTTGTAGCAGATCTCATTTTTTAGGCAACAGGCCACATCTAGTTTAATACTTTAATATTTCAGTAGCAGACAAGATAATACTTAATACAGTGGCTTTCAAAAGTATTCGGCCCCCTTGAACTTTTCCACATTTTGTCCCATTACAGCCACAAACATGAATCAATTTTATTGGAATTCCACGTGAAAGACCAATACAAAGTGGTGTACACGTGAGAAGTGGAACGAAAATCATACATGATTCCAAACATTTTTTACAAATAAATAACTGCAAAGTGGGGTGTGCGTAATTATTCAGCCCCCTGAGTCAATACTTTGTAGAACCACCTTTTGCTGCAATTACAGCTGCCAGTCTTTTAGGGTATGTCTCTACCAGCTTTGCACATCTACAGACTGAAATCCTTGCCCATTCTTCTTTGCAAAACAGCTCCAGCTCAGTCAGATTAGATGGACAGCGTTTGTGAACAGCAGTTTTTTAGATCTTGCCACAGATTCTCGATTGGATTTAGATCTGGACTTTGACTGGGCCATTCTAACACATGGATATGTTTTGTTTTAAACCATTCCATTGTTGCCCTGGCTTTATGTTTAGGGTCGTTGTCCTGCTGGAAGGTGAACCTCCGCCCCAGTCTCAAGTCTTTTGCAGACTCCAAGAGGTTTTCTTCCAAGATTGCCCTGTATTTGGCTCCATCCATCTTCCCATCAACTCTGACCAGCTTCCCTGTCCCTGCTGAAGAGAAGCACCCCCAGAGCATGATGCTGCCCCCACCATATTTGACAATGGGGATGGTGTGTTCAGAGTGATGTGCAGTGTTAGTTTTCCGCCACATCTGACCAGAGCACCTTCTTTCACATGTTTGCTGTGTCCCCCACATGGCTTGTGGCAAACTGCAAACGGGACTTCTTATGGTTTTCTGTTAACGATGGCTTTCTTCTTGCCACTCTTCCATAAAGGCCAACTTTGTGCAGTGCACGACTAATGAGCTGTAGATCTCTGCAGCTCCCCCAGAGTCACCATGGGCCTCTTGGCTGCATTTCTGATCAGCGCTCTCCTTGTTCGGCCTGTGAGTTTAGGGGGACGGCCTTGTCTTGGTAGGTTTACAGTTGTGCCATACTCCTTCCATTTCTGAATGATCGCTTGAACAGTGCTCCGTGGGATGTTCAAGGCTTTGGAAATCTTTTTGTAGCCTAAGCCTGCTTTAAATTTCTTAATAACTTTATCCCTGACCTGTCTGGTGTGTTCTTTGGACTTCATGGTGTTGCTGCTCCCAATATTCTCTTAGACAACCTATGAGGCCGTCACAGAGCAGCTGTATTTGTACTGACATTAGATTACACACAGGTGCACTCTATTTAGTCATTAGCACTCATCAGGAAATGTCTATGGGCAACTGACTGCACTCAGACCAAAGGGGGCTGAATAATTACGCACACCCCACTTTGCAGTTATTTATTTGTAAAAAATGTTTGGAATCATGTATGATTTTCGTTCCACTTCTCACGTGTACACCACTTTGTATTGGTCTTTCACGTGGAATGCCAATAAAATTGATTCATGATTGTGGCTGTAATGGGACAAAATGTGGAAAAGTTCAAGGGGGCCGAATACTTTTGCAAGCCACTGTATGTAGCTTACTGTGGGTTCCTGGCTGCTTGTACTCATCAGGTCTGTACTATAGCAGTTCCATTTAGATGTTATGCTGGTTAAATTTTATTTACTAGGTCTCCTTAACCCAGAGCCTGTTAAGTTTAAAATAAATTCAAGTGGTGGTTGCAGCTGGATTTTTTTTTTTCTATTTTAGATATAGGGATCTGTTTACTTATTGAGAACGGAAGGATACAACTGACTCTCTATTTTAGGAATCTGTATTATGTATCCATTTAGTTCTTGCTGAACTCCAGCTGCAACATCTATTCAGTCAGCAGGAGCAGATAGCAGGGTTGAGCTCATCTGCTTACAGAGGAATTACAGAAACTGATCTCAGAAATATATTAACTGAAAATCTAAATGAAGAAACCCAATGGTCTGTGTGGGCAGTGATATTGTAAACTTCTGAAGCTATGGGCTTGGGTGTTATGACAGATGAATGTGTCTATATTTACTTAAAGCTCCAGGGAACTTGAATGTGGTTCATGCATGATCAAGGGACCTAGGCTGTATGCATCTGGGCCATCGGTACTCTCAGGTGAGTCTTATGTGAAACATCTGCTTTGATTTGATGCTGAGCCCAGGGTTTTACATTTGGTGATTGTTTAGCCATCTGGTTATTTTGCGGATCCTTTCAGTGGATCCACCAGAATTGGCTGGGATGTCAGTTTATGTGCTGCCTGACATAATTGTACTTGCTGTATGATGGCTGTGCTAGTCAGCCATCTTCAAAGTCAAGAGCAGAATCAGTCATTGCATATTCTGCTTCTTAATGCAAGACTTAGCTAGGGTTTGCAACTTTGCCAGAAGCAAAAGTGGATAAAGTTGGCAGACCTATCTGGTGATGGGTAAAATTGTGATGTCAGTGGACAGTGATGTTGCCATTGTGGATGGGGCTATGATGTCGCACACTACACGGCTCGATGGCATTTGTGTGCTTTAACCACCCACAAAAATTGGGCAGGGGTTTTTGAACCAGACAGACCCTTGAAAAATTGGTCTGTGCAGACAGGTGTCAACCCTAGACTCAGCCTTGCCCTCACTGTCTGCCTCCTTTTGGAGTATGCAGAGCTATTGTCCCTTTTTTATAGCAAACATGGAATTTTTGCACTGGTTTTAATTTTATTCTGTTTTTAAAGAGAAATGACATTTGCATGGATTTAATGCTGTTCCTGCCTTTACCCAAAACCAGATGACTAGTGAGACATCCAGGGAGCAAGCACCATTTCTCAAATGAGTGCACACACTTAACTCCAGTGGAATTTGTTAAGAATCTGAAGCTTTATTTCAAATCGGTCATCAATGATGTACAATAAAGCTTCTGTTTCTTAACCATTCCCATTCAGAGTGCGCACTCATCTGAGAAATTGTGCTTGTGACAGCTGAGTCTCCCCTTGCTACGGGTCTGGGGCGCTGCACCTGGACCATTGGGTCAGTGTGGTGAGTGACCATGAACAAGCTTTGGTTTACGTGATTTTTAAACGGCTGGTCAAGAGTGAAATCCCCCCTAAGCGGTGAGCAAAGCTTGTTAAGACTTGCTGTTTTGAATTTGGTTTAATTGATAAGGTAGCTTAGAGTAGATTTCAAGTATATAATTGGTTATATCTAGGGAGCAAGAGAACAACTCAAAGTGGTGCATAGGCTATACCAAGTCATTGGGTAACATTATATTTAAGACACATGCATATTGTACTGGATACTTTCTCCAAGATGCAGATGCCTGTCATTTGAGGAGATAGGGATGCTGAAAAAATATTTACCATATCACTGTTATGTACTTTCTCACCAACACATATCTTGCATTCAGTCAATACAAAACCTTATAAAATAGGTATTTGATGTGAAAATATTCACACAATATAGTGATGCACCCAAGCCATGCTACTGAATCTTACTTAAAAAAAAAAAAAAAATGTTGCTCTCAGCTCTCCAAAAACTTGCATGACTTGGGTTCAAATTCAGTCCAGCTTAGTTTTGGCCCAACCTGAACCTGGAAATGATACTGCGGTTTGTGAGAACCCCATACTGAATCCTGGATTTGGTGCATCCCTATTAGATTATTACAGTACAGTAAGTGTTGCATTATCTTCTCTTACCAAACAAGTGTACCATCTAGAACTATTAAGCAGAAGGTGGCACAGTTTTTGGATTATTGGAAGACTTTAGACTATGTTCTAATTCTGTCTGTGTATCGGTGTCTGGTTTTGCCACTATCAGGTTCTGTTGCATGCTGCATGCATCACCACTATCAACAGAGGAACACCAGGTTGTTGTATGTATTTTCTCTAACTTCCACTAGGGTCTCAGTGTGCTGGCCTGTTTAGCACTTCAGTGCTCGGGGGTTCCTCAAGTGCACCTAACCTACTGGATTATGCTCGTGCTCATCGTAAAAAGCTGACTTCTTCTGGCTGCATAGATGGTACGTGCACATACGCTTACAGAAAGCCTCTCTATTAAACTGTGCCTACTTCATTCAGAACCCATAGTTGATCAGTACTTAGCGGCACGCCCACATCCTAGGTGATTTCCGGGCTGTGGAATGAATCTAAAACTTCCGTTTCTTTATCTTCTTTGCTGCTGTAGCTGCACCTGCACAAATCTGACAAAATTGGATTTGTAACTGTATAGCAAGCTACAACATACATACACAGAGAATCATGTGTTGTATCACAATTCACATTTTTATGGCAAAAAGTAGAAGCATAGAAAATACAATGTCTAGTTATTCTGCCAGAATGGCCAGCATACTCTCTTCATTCACTCACAATATGGAATAGTCAGGGGTTAAGGCATTTCTCTCCGTTTCTGTGGTGTGGCACACACTGCATGCTTATGGATTCTAACAAGCTCCACTACATGGGAATTTTCTTTCCCCTCTCCCCTCATTTTTTTCCTCCCTAAACCAGTTTAATTTGGTAGCTTTTGTGAATTTCAGGTACCTCTTTTTCTCTTTCTCAGACGCCACACGCAGCTCTGCTGTTAAAAGATTTTCTATCTCATTTGCTCGACACCCAACCAATGGTATGTTTTGTTTCTTTCAAGCAATAGTCCCTTGCTTCACCATTTTTAAATATACTATTTTGGATTTAAAATATGGGGTGTAAGACCTTGCTTTTAATGTCTGAGCACAAGCCTATGGGCTTTCACTATCCACAGTCATTTTCTTCATTCCCTTAAGCCAATTCCTTTTGATCATAACTTCTGCAGCCATATGTAATTCTAATAGCTTCATTAATTTACCAATATATTTAATTCTGTCATTTTATCATCAGAACTGGCAGCATTGCAAACTTTATCATAATTAAGCATTTTATTAGTTTCCCAGCACTTTTTTTTTTATTCAGAGTTCTACTGTTGGCCGTTCTTTTTCCTTACAATCTTCTTTGATTTCCCAAAGTACTTCTGACAATACCCTGGGACCAATAATCCACTTTAGAGAATTACTTTTTTTTTTTTTTTTTACACTTGAGATCCATCATCCCTTTTGAATTTGTTTTTGTGTCACACGATGACTAGTGTTTTAGATATTATTGCAATTTAATGTAGCCCCTTAATGTGAACATAAGTATGCTATTATATGCATTATATTGCTATTGTACGGTAAGTCCTTAAACACATAGGGGGAATTCATAAAAGTGTGGGTAAGTATGCAGTTCTCAAAGTGTCGGTCACAATTCGCAGATTGTATCTTACAGTGTTATGGATTTGTCATAATACTGCCAAATATTAAAGTGTAGTATACACATTAAAAATTGCCATTATTGTGCTGTGAAAATGTTGCTTGTGCTCTAAAAAGTTCTTTATACAGACTTAAGCCAAATTAACCTTTAAACATTTTTTTTCCTGACATTTTTATTATGGCGGAGACATTTTTGGCATAAAAAATGTCTGTAAAAATGTTGTAGCTATGACTAATTTTCAAAAAGGTTGTATGCAATAGCCACGCCCACTTTCTACCAACATTTTTTGAAAATGGTTGGTAGCGGTGGAAAAATTATGGAAAATCGGTCTGTGAATAAATCGGTGCACAAACAACCTTTTTTATACAACATTATGACATTTTCCTTTACTGACATTTTTGTGAATTCCCCCCCGCATACAGTTTCTAAAATCTGCACCACATAATTATTATGAAAAAGCATAAACATATTTCACATCACCGTATACACTAAACATGCAGATGACATACAAGAAAACCATAAGTGATACAAAAGGTAGAGAGGATCTAGCGCAAAAGAGCTTAATGGATCCTTTTCAAAAAATACTTTGTGTTTCATTTCACTATGTCAGAGATCTCACAGTAGCAAGTTTTTGTGTGGAAACTGGTATGGTTTAAACTTAACGGGCAAATCTAAGGCACTGGGCACCTTGGGGGAGACTGGAGCCCCCCTAGACACAGAGAGGTCATTTATTAACACTGGGCAAATTTGCCCATTGGCAGTAACCCATGGCAACCAATTCAATTGTTGCATTCAATAGTTCTACCTGTAGCTGGCTGAAAAAAAAAGTTACTGCCTATGGGCAAATTTGCCCAGTGTTGATAAATGAGCATATGTGAGTAGTATTAGACTCAGTTGTGGCAAAAAATATTGGCACCGTTGCACTTTTGCAAATAATGCATTACCTCAAACTTTTTTAAAAATAAATCTGAGAAGTCTTGCGGTGTTTTCAACACATGTCCATCTTCAGAGACCTTAAAGTTACGATGTCCACTGCATACAAGATTGTCAAGTTTGAATCCCTTGGCCCTGTGTAGTTACTCTACCTGGACATGCATTCAAGAGAAAATCAAAGATTGCAAAAGAACCTTAACTGCCAGATACTCAACCCTCAGACACAAAGTATAATAGACTGAACTCACATCATCCATTGTCCTGCACCGGCCAATTAAACTCTTCTCTGGCAAGGCAGAATGAAATTAGCTTTTTTGGTAAAGCACAACTACTCGTTACAGGGAAACAAAGAATCCTAGCTATACGGTCAAAGAGCAGGATAGCTGATGTCTTGCAATTGCTTTACTGCCTTTGCAACTTGGTGCCTTGAGTCTAACCCAGTGTCAGAAATCTTGGTCTCCATCACACATCAAGTGTCTTCCAGCAGGACAATGACTAAAAGTAGGAAGAGACTCCATACTGTCAGTAGAGAGATGTAAGAAGCCCATTCATGGCAACAGAAGTGCTTGACTTCTGTTATTCTTACCAAAGGGTGTGCCCCCAAATAATAAGAAAATCTGTAATCCTTATAGTAAAAAAGGAATTGTGGTAATCTGTTAATGTTTGTAGTTGATTTTTCAGCCAGTCAGTTTTTTGAGTCATTTTTATTCAAAGTTATTTGAAACAAAGTGCAAACGATACAATATTTTTGGCCATGACTGCATGTATACACAGATCCAGTGAAACAGGAATTTCAAAGAAAAAAATAGGAAAAAACTAGTGTACAATATTAGCATATAAGTCAAGTGCTTAAAGAGAAGATGGCAGAAGACAAAGATGGAGTGCTTTTTGTTTTCTGCTAGTTCAGTCTATATATGATTCAGGGTTGTGGTAGACATTCACTTTCTCCCTTGCCTTTTTGCCTTTTCACTCATTGTAATGTATTTATCATTGCTCTTTCCACTTCCATAATTCACAGGTACAACAAGGACAGTTGTGCAAACCAACATTTCTGTTATAACACTCTGTAATGCTTAGGGCTATTCAATACTCTTGTGCAAAATACATTTTTATATTTTCCTACAGTTATGATCTGTCTCGTGGAAAAATGCAATTTTTTTTACTAGCATAGGTTAGCAAAAGCCTAGGAGTTAATTAAAAAAAATGCCATGTTATTTACCTACAGCAGCAGCTGAAGAGCCAGGGTTGGCCTGTCCCTAAACAGAGCTCTCTGTGAAATAGTACACAGGGTGCCTTGTCAGAGACTGGACCTCAGAACTCATACTAACGACATGGGTTAGAGTCATGCAATCTATATGCCACTGTCCTAGCCAGTTCTAAACTTAAAGGGATTCTGTCACAGGAATACATGTTTTTTTAACAGAATGCATCAGTTAATAACACTCCTCCAAAATAATCATGCATTAAAACATATTTTCAAAAGAGCATACAGATTTTTTGTCTCATAGGGCTGGACATATTCTTGGCTTCCGAGGTGCCCTCAGTTGTGTGACTTGTGCACTGATAAACTTCAGTCACACTTTACTGCTGAGCTGCAAGTTGGAGTGATATCACCCCCTCCCCCCCTCCCTCCCCTCCCTCCCTCCCCTCCCTCCCCTCCCTCCCCTCCCTCCCCTCCCTCCCCTCCCTCCCCTCCCTCCCCTCCCTCCCCTCCCTCCCTCCCTCCCTCCCCTCCCTCCCCCTCCCTCCCCTCCCTCCCCTCCCTCCCCTCCCTCCCCTCCTCCCCTCCCTCCCTCCCCCCCCTCCTCCCCTCCCTCCCCTCCTCCCCTCCCTCCCTCCCCTCCCCTCCTCCCCTCCTCCCCAGCAGCCGATCACCAAACCAATGGGAAGGTAACAAGATAACGGCTCCCTGACACCTGCTTTGCTAAAAATGCTCCCATGCCCCACCTAAATATGAGAATAGCACTTAATAGGAAAACATCCAAGTCCAGTCATGGCTTCCTTCAGTTACATGGGAGTATGAGAAACAATAGGTTACCAGAAAGCAGTGAAGATCCGCTCGTTTCGCAAGGTCGCATCAACGAGCCGATGCGGTCCTTGATCCGACTTAATGTTTTAACCTACCCAATCGATATCTGGCTAATTTCAGGCAGCTACAATCGGCCCGTGTATGGCCACCTTTAGGCACAATGCACTGAGATGGCTGCCTACACACCAATATTACAATTAAAAAAAATGTTGGTTCAAGAATACAATTTTAAATGGTGGAGTGAATTATTTGCAGTTTACACAGTGTAATTTAGTAATGCAAATCATTCTATAAAAATCTTGATAGAATCCCTTTAATGATTGTTTTGGTATGTTGGGTTCCCCACTTAAATCTTAAATTAATGCTACTAAAAAATCGGTTTTTCACTAAATGGCATATTTGACAAAATCATGAAACTAAACAGGTGATTTCTTGTAAACAACTGTAGAACAATCTTCATTAATATAATTGTTACTTTTAACGCTCGGGGGGCAGCACACATGCTTCACTATCCTTTACATTCTAATTACAGCTAAGTCTGATTAACCAGTGCTGCTTTCATTTTTACTTTTGCTACTTTAAGGTTACCTTAATATGTAATTACATTTGTTTCTATTGCACTTTCCCTTCTCCCTCTGTATTTCACTTCTCTCACTAATTATTAGTGCTACTCAGTGCTATGTAATGTAACCTAACCAGCCATACTTCTGATCTGCTGCCGCTCAGCAAAGTTGTCAAATTACAGATGCTCTATTGGACTTCACGTTAATATAAAAATCAATGTTTTATGTAGACTGTTTTTAAGCAGAGTAGAATATAGAAAGATGTGTGATTAGTAGTATGTGGAATCAGCTGCCCTTTGTAACATGTATCTAGCGCTAACATGTAGAATCTTTGACAGTTTTTCTCAGTCTAAAAAATAAAGACAAGATGATAAGAGTATTGTCTTTCCTTGTTTTGAAGGCACAATAAACATGGAATGGCAATCGGGGGTCAGTTATTTACTTTACATGTTCCTACTTGCATTCAGCCACATTACTCTGGCAGGTGAAGAGACTTGGGTTTAATCACTGGAGAAAGGTATCCCCTGCATCACATATAGAGACATTCCTGCTGAATGCAATGAAAGTGTCTTTATGTGCAGGTTTTTATTCAGTAGATAGAAGACATCTCAAGAGTTGCTTAAGTGTAATGCCAGAATAACTGATCTCATCACAATGTTGTGCTGCCCTCGTTCTAGATATAAAAGAAGTCTCTTCCAGTCACATAGAACATGCCATGATTCTTCTCATAGACCTAATTTATAGGTGTCTGTTTTTCAGGATTTGAGCTCTACTCCATGGTGCCTTCCATATGTCCTTTAGAAACACTTCACAACTCCTTGTCCTTAAAGCAAGTGGATGAATTCCTTGCTGCCGTGGCAGCTCCCTCGAGCGACTTCCAGATGGACACACCTACTGCTTCTCCTTGTAGGGCTGCTTTAATATTTCATGCTTCATGTTCTATGTTTTATGTTTGTAAACATCTTGGCTTTGTAGTCAGACGTGCCATTTGATTGATGTAAAGACTGGACCTTAAGGCCTATAGAATTCCCTTTTCATTAATGTTTTTTTTCTGCAGTTATGAAGCATCTTCCAGAAATGGCAGGTCCTGTATTTAATTCGGCTGAAAGGGTCAATGGAAAAGACATTTAAAACTGCACAACACTCCCATGGGCTGATTGCAACTACAATAACATGCTGCATGTTATTCAGAATAATTTTTGTACTAATGGGTTGCATGTATCTGATACTCAGAATATAGGGAGCCAGTGTGCATTATCCTGCAGGGAAATGTCCCTCCAGATATTATGGATGGGAAAAACATCTATTATCATTTAAATAACTGAAAAACCCACTGCTGTTATCACCAGCCCCAAATGTGTTCTGTCATAGCTGCTATTATAAGCATCACTTCAATCTGGTGTTGCTTCTGGCAAATCAGTCCCATGAAGGTCTCAGAGTTTGTGTTTCATTCCCTTCCCTTTACTGGTACTTACGATCATAGAGGATGCTTGGAAAGGAAAGCAGTGATGTTCTCCTATAGTTTTTCTTGTATTCTATTTAGTATCTTTCTGTTGCATTGGGAAATGGATCTGTGTATGTCATTTTTTGCAGAGCTTTTCTTTAACACTTTGCTTTTTAGGATTTCATGTGATTGGTTCTGTAAGAGGCTTTGTTTGATAACATTCATTCCTTTCCATGTGCTATAAATCTATACTGTAATATTTATCTTTTCAAACCTTTAAAATTGATTTAATTGGTATTATCAACTACTAAACGCCAGAAAATCCCCTGCCATAGACAATACTGAGAATTCCCTCTGCTAAAACACATATAGAAACAATTATCAGTTAATGATCAGCATTGTCTATTTTAGTAGCCATGACAAGTAGCTGCTACTAGTAGCTCTGTGTGTCTTCACCCTTAGAATAGGCATAATCTGACCACATATGGAGTGATCTAATCAGCAAATTCTGCAGTTTGTTATTGAAACATTAAATTCACCAGTTAGAAAATCCTGATGGGGTGTGAACTTCACTGGCACATGAGGTAGGTTACTATGGGCAAAACCATATTGTGGTAATTACATTGGTGGGCAGATTTCATAAACCACATGTTCTTTTGGTCAAATAGTTGAATTGCTCAACAATTCCATCAACTTTAGCTACCCTTCAGTTTTAAGGTGTTTTTCTGCTACAGTATTGCTATCTGTTTTATGGCACAGGGCGGTTCTATATTCTAACTTATTTGATTTAATCCTTGCAGCCACTCCTGGATTCTACACTCATGTCGGTGGCAGGAAAATATCCTTGAATACCTATACCCCAACAAAAATACTCCCACCACCATTTTCCCTTTCTACAGATGTTGAAATGTCAGATTCTGTGTTTCGTAAGTAAATACAGCCATAACAGTTATTCAGAAATAGTTGGTTATCACAAGGGTTAGTAATTCCCCATGTTTCAAAATACTTCTACATGATGTTACCATGGAGTTTCTGAGTAAAACCCACTCAGCATCTGAGTCTCATTGGTTTTGTAGCCTGTCATGCTTTGTGAAATATATTTTGTTTGCACTGATTGATATAACAAGTATAATTTTAATGTGAGTCTTTTGGAGAATTCCACTGGCTTTCATACATGTGCTGCAACAAAACGGATCCCAAATGTCAATTCCCCTTAATGAAATTGTTGAAAAGTTATATGTGCATCTTTGGTCTATTTCCTCTCCCATGACTACAGCAGCCGTCTCACTATACTTAGAATCATTGTTACTAAACACAACTCCCTTACAGTGTTCATGTTTTTGATAGAAGATTAGGGTTCATGTGATACCTGCACAGGCTAAGTGGGATTGCTTGCAGCAGCTCTTGTAGGTTCTGTTCATCAGGTTTATATTTTAGGAAAGCTTGAAAAATAATCAAGATTAGTTTGTTTTTATTAGAAACACAAATTGTTATTTTTATTGTACCTGTGTGTTACTTAACAGTCTTGTCTCTTCTTAGAGAGCTGCAGCTCAACAAGTATGGCGCCAAGGCCGGATGATTCTGCTGATCATAATACAGAGGAAACACCATCAGGCACAACATGATTAAAGACCACTGTGCTCGACCAAACCAAATCCATGTTCCGGGGCCAGGTTGCTTCTTCTAAGAACCACGGAATAAGAAAGAGTATCATTGTTGCAGGTTTTTTATATATATATATATACTGCTTATTGTTTTGTATATACAGATAAAATGAATAATTATTAATTTTTGTTTACATTGTAAATAACTTGCAATTATGCCAAGAGACACAAACACATGCCAATACTTTGCTGTTACTTAATTTTAATCTGCAATGGAGAAACTGTAACATTCTCCACATTTACAATAAAATATTTTATTGTATATTAAGCTGCTGGTTGCCAGAGTCCTAATATGATTAGCTTATATGTCTATGAAAGTTTACAGCTAAAATTGTATTCATACTGAAAATTATAAATGTGAGAGAGTACCCTCAATGATTGGTTGCCCATAGTGACCAGTCAGAGAAACCAAGAACGTTTAATGGTCTTATGAAATGGAAGTTATGGAGTTGAGCTCAAGGCATGCTGAGGTTCACCAGGGCCAACCTTTATATAAATGATATTGCAATCCTGCCTCTCCGAATTCTTTCGTACGGTGTTTGTCAAGCAAAATAAACTTCACCTACACTATATAAGTAATATAAATCTTGTTCCTTCGGTCTTGGAATTCACAATCACAGCAAGCAGGCAGGTGCCATTTTGTGGGCACTGTTATTAAGGCAAGGTTCTTTATTTGCCAGAATGTGGGACCTGAAGCACATGTCCATGCACTGGCTACATAATTAGATGGTGGGGGGGGGGGGGGGGGAGTGAGAAGTGTAGTGACATCTTGGAGTGCTGAATGGAAAGTGTAAGTAATTATCTGCCCGCCCTTTCTGCCTAAGGCATAGAAGCGGGGCAGGCAAAATATGACTGACAGCTGGGATTTTTAAATAGTTTGATAATGGGTATAAATGTGTAAATAAAAACAGGAATTTGGATTTTGTCTGGATGACAGGTCCCCTTTAACATGGCATTTCGTACTTTAATATTTTAAAATCTGTGGCATTCCTAAAGTGTCAGTGCATGGAAGGAGATGTACAGCAAGAATCACTCTGAGTTCAGGATTTCTGCGAGGACTGAAAGTGGCGAAACCCAAAAGCAAGGGCGCGAGCTTTTTAGCTGCCAAAGGAGCCTGATTACGTTAATGAAAATGAATGTTTATTTTGAAACTTTAAACATGAAACTCCATGTGGCTGATTTATTCATGGTCAACATCATGTTTTAACAGCCAAAAAAAAAAAGAAAAACCTGCAATTGCAATTTTTTTTCAAGTCATTTTTGCCTTGATCATTTCCTCAGATTTTGTAGTTCCCATAAAGCTTCATTTCTGAAATGTGACCTCAGATTATATCATTTGTGTTTATGGTGATCTAAATGCTTGCTCAGCTCAAATGTTAGATATTCTAGCAAAGGCATTAGAGAATATGACTTGTACTAGATCAAATGCATTAGAAAGATGTAGATGCAAAAAGCTCATACTGAGTTGGTCCCTCTGAAATTTGAGGTGTGAAGTGAATGTGTAAAATCACACTGCAATTTTCCAAGCCAGACACGTGTGGATAATTTCCAAATCATAATTAAGCTGGGGTTTTTCCCAGGTGCCACACCGGCTGCTATTTCATATATTTTGGTTGCCATTTAAACTGCGTGGGTGAAGACTATGAAGAAAGGCACAGGGTTTGGATACCTTCATAAATAATATGCTTTCACTCCTTTTAGACATGTGAATATCAAGCAGGAATCATCAGTATAAAATTATAAGAGAACCAGGGACTGCTATGGACTACTGGGGAGCCCATTCACTTTTAGCGAGGACCAAGGAGGAAAGGGCCCTGGGAAATAAGAGGTGCTTGAAAAAGAACAATTTTATTAACACAGTGGCAGGCACCACTCCATTTCCAAAAAAAAAAAAATGGAACACTGCATAAAATATAAATTAAAAAAAAAAAAAAGGAATGGTATGATTTACAAATAATTTAAATGCTGAAACAGAAATTTCTCCAAAACTAGTATTTATGAGTTAAATGGTTATGATTGCAAGCTCACATGCCATTTGCACTAATCCCATACCATTACAGATGCTGGCTTTGGACTTACCCATATTCACTCAGGAAACGGACTCTTAGGGGCTGATTTACTAAGACACGATTTCGAATCCGAATTGAGAAATTTTCCGATTGGAAACGAACATTTTGCGACTTTTTCGTATTTTTTGCGACTTTTTCGTATTTTTTGCGATTTTTTCGGCGTCTTTACGATTTGTGCGAAAAAACGCGAGTTTTTCGTAGCCATTACGAAAGTTGCGCAAAGTCGCGTTTTTTCCGTAGCGTTGAAACTTAAAAGGCGCGACGTTTCGCGCAAGTTTTAACGCTACAAAAAAATCGCGACTTTGCGGAACTTTCATAATTGCTACGAAAAACTCGCGTTTTTTCGCAAAAAACGTAAAGACGCCGGAAAAATCGCAAAAAATACGAAAAAGTCGCCAAAAATAAGAAGAAATCGCAAAATTAACGATCATTACGAAAAAAACGCAATCAGACGCATTCGGCCCGTTTGTGGGTTAGTAAATCAGCCCCTTAGTTCTACTATAATGTAATTCTTTTGGGTGGTACTAACCACTTGCTACACACACAACTCTCTGCTTCTGTGCGCAAAGACTTCCTAAAAAGAAGGTTTTTAGTTCTACCATAAGCCTCCAAACTCCCTCCGCCATTTTCTAAGAGACTGAACTGATGAACCAGTGGAAGAGTATTAGTTTGTATGTACATTCGGCAAAGGCAATTGCATGAATATAATATTACATTTATTAACACATATATAGCAAGTAAATCAAAAACTCGTCTTTTTATTCACAACTTTATAAATAGGCTGCTAAAAAGTGTTTATTCCCTGCTAAGTGTTGTCACCCCTTCCTGCACCTCCTCATGTGAGAAATGAAACACATCTGGTATCCTTCTACTCACATCTCCTATACCAGCAGCTTGTGCTTCAACTGCCCCAATTTTATCTGAACGGATAGTGACGTCCCCAGATATCACCAAAGGGAAAGTTCAGCTCGCTCAATAACAATGCAATGACGGTTTGACCACAAAATTTTAAAGCTTTATGCATGCAATGTATTAAAGAGGGGAAAGTACCAGAAGCTCGAAATGAATTGAATATACAAATAAGTGCTGGTGTATTCAAATTTGAATTTTTTTGGAGTTTTTTTTTATTCAAACGAGTTTTCCTTATTAATAAATAAGCGAGCATTCAATATGTGAGTTTATTAAACTTAAACTTGAATTTACAAACTGGAAAACTGATAAATAAGCCCATTTCATACCTCCCAAACTTGCCTCCAAGTCAGAAATTCAAAAATAAGCTCCTGCTTTGAGGCCACTGGGAGCAAGAGCCAAGGGGTTGGGGAACAACATGTAGCCCCTGAGCCACTGGTTGGGGATCACTGTGCTTCAGTGTAGGCAGCAGATATGGGAGTGGCTATAGTAATGCAAAGAAAGTAGCTGTACTGGCAGTTAAAGGATACTGACACCAGAAAACTTGTTTTTTCTAAAACTATCATAACATTGGCTTTGCATGCTCTTTATAATTTTAAGGGGGCCACCATATTTCTGTAGCAGCCCTTTGCGAGAAGTGAAAGGTTTAGGAACATCAAGTAGCAATTACTTACAAAAGTGACCTTATTAGCAAAAAACTATCAACATGACCTATAGGTGACTTATTGTACAGCCCTGTTATATACAGGTATGGGATCCCTGTATTTGCTTTGCCCCAACTTTTCTGGAAATGGGGTTGGACATGAATAAGAGTAGTGTTTTAGGGGGGAATTTATTAACGCTTGAGCATTCGGTTCCTAAAACCATGTGTAAGTTCCTACACTCACATGTGGTTTTGCATACAAATACATTGGCTTGCTACTGATTTGGGTTCCCTTCCACCCCCAACAAGAGGAAAAAAAAACTATTTGGACGCAGAAACCATGCCTGATTTTTAGGAACTGCTTAAGCCCAGAGGCTCGACAGCTAATAAACTGGACCCAAAGAGTGCAGCCAGATATGTTGTTTTTGTGCACTGAGTATTTTAGCTACAGAATGTGCAAGGATTTAGGGTAAGTTCAGGCTGGAGAGTACATTAGAGAATATACAGGAGCAGCAGGAACAGGCGAATAAGTGCAGGAGGGTGCAGCTGCCGCTATAACAATGCCACGCACTGTGACTGTAATATTAAATACGGCCACTGAATGAAATGTGATGCTTACACAGCACAAAGTCAGCTGCAGGCAATTTTCTTCTGCAAAGTAATCAGCTCTCTGCAACTTCCAATAGCCGCACTCCCATTGCAGCTGCCAGAGAGTGCAAAGAGCAAGCACTCAGCCCGCACATGGGTTTGCCGCAAACATGCACATACATACTGACTACATGCGTGGACTGAAGGGATCATAAAACAATCCAACTGATGCTAACAAACAATCCCTTGTATTAGCAACAATCCTCTCTCTGAATAGCAATCTCCTTTCTTTTCCTTGTTTTTCTTTCTTTCTCCTTGAAATAAAATATACAAGACATTGCAAAATGAGTATAACATAAAATCAAAAAAGCTAAAAGGAATTAAGCAGCTCCAGGCAACATTTGAAAACTGCAGTGAATTTAATGGCAGTGTCAGCACACTACATGTTTCGGGCAGAGCCCTTTCTCAAGTCACTTGAGTGTGCTGACACTGCCATTAAATTCACTGCTGTTTTCAAATGCTGCCTGGAGCTGCTTGATTCCTTTTTGTTTTTTTGATTTTATGTTATACTGTTGGGGTGGTTCACAGACACCTGGAATCTGCAGCTGTATACTACTGATTACTTGTGCTGAACTATAACCCAAAATGTTGTTGTCTGATCTCCTAGGGTGTGGTCAGATTTGAGGACATCTGCAGTGTTATGACAGTTAATACAACCTTGTAATATGTAGTCATTTTTCCATAGATAAGGGGAACTTGCAGTCTTTAGGGTGTGGGGGCTTGTTTGACAGTAGTTTAGAGTGTATGGCCTATTATTTCAGAAGGCACACGAAAAGCTTCTGGGATGAAAATACAGACTTGAAAGGGGCAACCTATTACTCAGTAACAACCTTCCGATAGATCCATACTGTTCGTCACAGGTTGTAGGAGTATACTAGTATACTAAAAGGGATCCTTCTTAAGATTTGGTTTAAGTCTGGAACCCCCACTTCTTTATCATCTAGGTACAGATATATTGTGGCCCTTGTTCTCTTCATAACCTGGGCTCATGTGGCCACTCATAGAATGTCATAGGTCCTTGCTATGTGTGATTGGTCCAGCCTGCCCAGTTGAACATGCTGTTCAGTCTGTCACATTGGGATCTTTTTATTTATAAAGCTCATAAACATATTCCGCAGCACTGTACAATAAGTGGGTTTCATACATTGGACATACAGAGTAACATATAAAGCAATCAATAACCGATACAAGAGGTGAAGAGAGCCCAGCCCAAAAGAGCTTACAATCTTAGTATGTGATATTTGTAGCTGTCTATTAAAAGAAAATAATTCCCCCAGAATGAATACTTAACCAACAGATAATTTATATCATATTATGTAACCTATTAAAGGTACCAAACTGGAATATATATCTATAGTAAATATTGCCCTTTTACATCTTTACCCTTGAGCCACCATTTAGTGATGGACTGTGTGCTCCCTCAGAGATCACATGACCAGAAATAATGCAGCTCAGGAAGAATGTGGGAGTAAAAGACAGAACTCTGGCCATTAATTGGCTGGTGCGGCCTGACATGTATGTGTGCCTTGGCCTGTTTGTGTGCACCATAAATTGCATGATCCCAGGGGTGGCCCTTAGTAGTTTTCTATTTAGGAGTACCCAATCATTGCACATACTACTAAAATAGTATATTTTTATAAAAAAATAGATTATTTAGATATATATGGTTTATTGTGTTATATTTTTATAGAAACCTAAATTGTTTGGGAGTATAGTTTTCCTATAATGGGTTTTATTGTTTCTATATGGTAAGTAACCTAGAATGCCCCTATAGGAAACAGTAAAACATAGAGCGTCAGACTGATCAGGTTTATACACTGCTAACCCTACAGAATGTAACTTGTGGATAAGGACACTCTTCTATATTATTTCTGCAATTCTGCCTGCAAATTCCTGACTCCTGCACCCTGCACTTGTCACACAATATTGATAAAAACCAGCAAGGGCCCAGTATGGGATCAGAGCTTTTCTAGCAGAGTTGGTGAAGAAGTTTGAATGCCTGTGCATGATGAACTATAATGGTCCAGAGTGATCAAGGGAAGATATCTATCTGTGATTGCAAAAAAATAGCTTCTGAAACACCTCTACTGAGAAGGAGAATCCACCCCTGGGCCAGTCACATGGAAATGGTTTATTATTAATATTGTAAGATCAATAACATTAGCAGTTGGAGTTAGATGGCATGGGGATTACTAGCTGGCAGTTCTGTGAAGGAGTCAGCGGCTATGGGTACTGTGTGTTGCTCTTTGCAGTGCCACTCATAGTGTGTAGGAACATTACAGAGAGAAAATTCTGATTTGCCTCAGTGCCACTAGTAACACTGCACCATCACCACCAACATAAAACTGGCACATTGGCACTAGGTGGAAGTAAAAAGAGCCTGTACAGAAATACCTTTGTTAATGTGCCCTCTAATACAATGATGATTTAGGGAACAGACTGACTGATATTTTAAAAGGCCCTTGTCAACCAAATTGTTGGAAACTTCATATGACAGATGGCAGAGAGCAATTATTTGAGCAAAAGGCTGAACTTGATATAATAAGTGCCAGTGCACCAACCTACTGTTATTGTCCCCATTTACATACAGTGGAGTCCACTGGAGAACTTGCAGCTTACACCAGCATGGTGAATATGTTCCTTGTAATGCATTTACGCTTTCATATCTGCAAAATAACATTGTACCTGCACATCATGAAATCACAACCCGCATCCATGCATTATGAGCGCTGAAGGAGCAGCCAGAATTTGAGAAAAGGATATCAGTAGTGCCCACTGGTAATAAGCACAATAACATACCTCCCAACTGTCCCCATTTCCACAGGACAGTCCCAGTTTCAACAGCTCAGCTCACAGTTCCAGATTCTTATTGAAAAGTCCCTCATTTCCCTTTGATCTCCTGTGCTGAACACTAAAAGTACAAAGTAAAAAAGATACAAAGTTTCTTAAACTTAATTAGATAAGTAGCTTTTGGCAGAGGCCAGAATACTCAACACCTACACTGAGATACAACTGTAACTAATAAGCTAAATAGGTTTCTTGGGGGAACTGAGACTTGCAGCTTAAGCTAGCAGCACAGAGGGCAGGTACTGCTGGGTGGCTGGAGAGATAAATAGGGCAGTAAATAGCACTCTCCATAGCATGGAGCACTACATTAGTCTGCTGATAGGACCCCAGTGCCACAGGACAGCAATGCTAACGACTGCACCCTGGGCACTGTGCTGCCGTATCAGCCCTTGCACTCTGGGGCACTGTGCCGCCATATCAGCCCTTGCACCCTGGGCACTGTGCCGCCGTATCAGCCCTTGCACCCTGGGCACTGTGCTGCCGTATCAGCCCTTGCACCCTGGGCACTGTGCTGCCGTATCAGCCCTTGCACCCTGGGCCCTGTGCTGCCGTATCAGCCCTTGCACCCTGGGCACTGTGTTGCCTAATCAGCCCTTGCACCCTGGGCACTGTGCTGCCGTATCAGCCCTTGCACCCTGGGCACTGTGCTGCCATATCAGCTTTGCACCCTGGGCACTGTGCTGCCATATCAGCCCTTGCACCCTGGGCACTGTGTGCCGTATCAGCCCTTGCACCCTGGGCACTGTGCTGCCATATCAGCTTTGCACTCTGGGCACTGTGCTGCCATATCAGCCCTTGCACCCTGGGCACTGTGTGCCGTATCAGCCCTTGCACCCTGGGCACTGTGTGCCGTATCAGCCCTTGCACCCTGGGCACTGTGTTGCCAAATCAGCCCTTGCACCCTGGGCACTGTGCTGCCATATCAGCTTTGCACCCTGGGCACTGTGCTGCCATATCAGCCCTTGCACCCTGGGCACTGTGTGCCGTATCAGCCCTTGCACCCTGGGCACTGTGTGCCGTATCAGCCCTTGCACCCTGGGCACTGTGTTGCCAAATCAGCCCTTGCACCCTGGGCACTGTGCTGCCGTATCAGCCCTTGCACCCTGGGCACTGGGAGTTGTAGTACAGGGATTACAGCTGGCCCAGGCTGCCTATAACTGATCTGCCCTCTGACTGCAATTGCCTGTTTATTTCTAAGAGTGGGGGGAGGATAAATGATCATTATAAGGAAATCTTCAATCCAGAATGGCGATGCCCAAAGTGTGCCCCCCCCACCCACGAATCATTTGTATGACAGTGTAATAAACAGCAGGGAATCATTATGCACAGAGGCATCACCCTCAGTTGGGATTAGTGATGGGGGCAGGGGGGGCTGTATGAGACAATGCGCTTGGCTGTGGGCACAAAGCATCACATCCCCATAGCAGCCCTGCCCTCAGGGACCCAGCGCAAGGTGCCCACCAACGGGGAGGCGGCGGGGGCAGTGAGTGGCAGCCCGGGAGGCTGTGGGCGGCTTCCTCTTCCCCTCACTCCTCCTCTTCCCTGTGTCTCCTGCCTGCCCTCGGCTCCAAGCCCTGCTGCTCGGCTGCTCGCTCTCTCGGGCGGAGGCTTCTGCTCGCTGCGGGAACAGGTACAGCACCATGGGGGGAATGGGGGCTCAGTGCTGAGGGCTTTGTGGCGGCCACACGGGGTGGGAGACGGGGTTGGATGAAGGGAAAGGGCACAGCAAACTCATTCAGCCCCGGGGGAGGGAGGGGAGCGGCTGCCGGGCGGGCAGGCACCGGGGATGCGGGATGATATGTCGGTGCTATTGTGTGGGGCATGGGGGGGGGGGGGGATTGTGTGCCGGGGGGGGGCATGGGAATATGGGAATCCTTAGCTCCATCTCTGTACGCATTAATGCATTGTCATGTACGAGCCCTAATCTCCAGCGGAACAAGTTCCAGCATGCACCTGGGGCAGCAGGGAGGATGCTGGGAGGTGTAGTTTGACCTAAGCTACAGATTGCATGCTGGGAAAGCTTTTCTGTTCTGAAATGCAAAGAACAAACATTTCCACACCCCTGGCATTATTTCTGCATGGAATGAATGGGGCCCTTTGGGGCCAGACACCAGCTGGGGAGATGAAGTCACAATGATAAGGTTCCTACTGGTTAATTACGTACACTGAATGGATGTATGATGATGATAATAATGAAGGGCTGTACCAATGCTAACAGCATCATGGAATTGTGTGATAGTTGAGGCAAAGTGCAAACACATTGGCACAATCTGCCCTTTTCCCTCTCAATGAAAGTTATTTCCCCAGATCTCCTTTATAATTGTGCCAGTTAGTAAATCACATGCAATTGTATGTGCAACATAATGGATATGACACCTTTATATGCCCGTGTATTTGGGCCTCTTGTTGCTAGTGCCCCACTTACATAGGCGCAATGGGCACATTGGCACCAACTGCAATAAATCTGTGCTTCATCTTACTGTGTGTCCAACTGGCATGCATCCCTGTGCCCAGCGCTGTGCCACTGTACAGCCTGCTCCCTCACACTGTTAGCAGGAGTCCATTATGCAGGGGAAACTGGGAATCTAATTTACCTGCGAGGGCCAAACATAGAGTAGCTTCAGTATCCCCGTTTTCCTGTTTAGCTCAAGAAATAACGAAAAACATAGATTTTTTTTTTGTTTTCCTATTCATTACATTCATGGGGTTTTACTGCTACTTTGGGAATTTTCCTTTGGTTAGTGGAGCCGTCCCTGCTTATTTGCACTCGTTTGCATTAATATTGTGTAACAATATGTGTGAGTGTGAGTAGCACGGAATGTCCATATGTGAATAGAGTGCAGTGTGAGTAACACAGAGAGTGTCCAAATGTGAATAGAGTGCAGTGTGACTGAGTGTGAGTAGCACGGAGTGTCCATATGTGAATAGAGTTCAGTGTGACTGAGTGTGAGTAGCACGGAGAGTGTCCATGTGTGAATAGAGTGCAGTGTGAGTAACACAGAAAGTGTCCATATGTGAATAGAGTGCAGTGTGACTGAGTGTGAGTAGCACAGAGTGTCCATATGTGAATAGAGTTCAGTGTGACTGAGTGTGAATAGCACAGAGTGTCCATATGTGAATAGAGTGCAGTGTGACTGAGTGTGAGTAGCACGGAGTGTCCATATGTGAATAGAGTGCAGTGTGACTGAGTGTGAGTAGCACAGAGTGTCCATATGTGAATAGAGTGCAGTGTGACTGAGTGTGAGTAGCACAGAGTGTCCATATGTGAATAGAGTTCAGTGTGACTGAGTGTGAGTAGCACAGAGTGTCCATATGTGAATAGAGTGCAGTGTGACTGAGTGTGAGTAGCACGGAGTGTCCATATGTGAATAGAGTGCAGTGTGACTGAGTGTGAGTAGCACAGAGTGTCCATATGTGAATAGAGTGCAGTGTGACTGAGTGTGAGTAGCACAGAGTGTCCATATGTGAATAGAGTTCAGTGTGACTGAGTGTGAGTAGCACGGAGTGTCCATATGTGAATAGAGTTCAGTGTGACTGAGTGTGAGTAGCACGGAGTGTCCATATGTGAATAGAGTGCAGTGTGACTGAGTGTGAGTAGCACGGAGAGTCTATGCAGACTGCAGGTGAATGTTTATTTGTGATTAGCACTCACATGAAGAGAATGTTAACCAGCCATGTACTGTAAGTAGCTTGTAGAGTGCTAGTAGATGTCCATTTGTAGGCAGCATATCGGTCAGTATACCGGTTATGTGACACTGGGATAACAATTGTGTGCATATACAGGTATGGGATCTGTTATCTGCAAAGCTCTGAATTAAGGGAAGGCAATCTCCCATGGACTCCATTTTAATCAAATAATTTAAAACACATATTTTCTTTTTCACTGTAGTAACAGTAACTTTTACTTGATCCCAACTAAGGTATGATTCCGTATTGGATGCAAAACAATCCTATTGGGTTTATTTAAAGTTTCAATTATATTTAGCAGACTTATGGTAAGGAGATCCAAATTATGGAAAGAGCCCCAGGTCCCAACCATTCTGGATAACAGGTCCCTTACCTGTAGAGTTGAAATTAAAAATTTGAATCAGTGAGAGAATAAAAACCATGCATTTGCAAATATTAACTCCCAATCACATTTTATTTCACAAACTGCAAAACACAGGAAGAAAGAACAGAAATAGGGCTGATATAAGGGGATGTGTGTGGAAAATACATGTATGTGGCTGGGATACTGAGTGCTGGGCTGGGAGGGGCGTGGGCTCCTGTATTGCTGCACATAGGGCAGATCAGAGAGCGGTGTTGCTAATGATGCCCTGGGTGAGACGAAGCAGAAGGAATAGGTGTGATCCCTCACAAGCAGGGGGTATAAAAGCAGCACTCACATCAGCAAGTTTAAACCAGGAGACTGAGGCTTGGGACCTGCTGTCTGTAGGTCCCTTATATACTATTATAATGTATATTCTCTCTGATCTCAGGCTGATGACGGCAGATATGGCTGCCTCTATATGGAATTTTCGCTACTCACTTCTCACTAAAGACAATCGGAATTGCTGCAAAGATTGTATACTGCTCCAAAGTGAAGGGCAAGTTGTGCCATGTCTCACAGTGGGCAGACATCAGTGCGGCTTGTCCTGGCAATATCATTCAGAGAAATGCTCTTGTTCAGGTCTGGCTTGGCCCATCACAGCCACTTAGTCTGGTTTTTGGTCAGTCAGCTGTCATGGGATAGTGGCACCTTATGATAATCGGAATGTCCCCGGGGGGCACCCACACACCCACCAGGGTCTATATGGTTTGCTTGACAGTCAGGCTGCATGATATACTGTTGCCCTTTAATTGCCCCCCCTGTGAGCATAGTGCTGAATCCCTGGCAGCTGCGTATTTGGTGGATTTTCAAAGTGCCCTTTTTTAAGTGTCAGGAAGGAAGAAGTAATGCATCGAAGCAGCTAAATGTGGAAAGGCAGGAAAGTGTGATTTCACAGCAGGAAAAGGTCACAGTGAGACTGAGAATGAAAATGAGATGTGATTATTATTTGGGCTTCAGCAGAGACCGGGCACAGTTCTGCTTATTGATTCCAGCCCCGTAGGCTGCAAAACAGAGGTAATACACTTTGAAAGCCCTTGTATGTTTGATTTAGCTTTATGGTTTTCCACGCAATGCATCATTTCCAGCGTGTAATAGGAACAATAAGTCTGATTTCTAATTCCTTCATTCATTTAGTAAAAGTATCGGTTTTGGGAATGGGGTTTAATGTAGGGAATTGTTATCTGCTCCCTCTGGGAATCTCAGCTGTATTACATAGTGTCTTTGAAAGAGGCTGAAAGGGCAAGGGTGAGCCTGCCCCCTAGCAAGATGGCAGACAGGTCCATCATGGGCACTTTATTGCACTTTTCCAGGTCAGCAGGCCTGTGTTTTTATGGGTAGGAATCAGCGATATGAAGGTATACAGAGCCTGCAAACTCATTGTAGGGAACTAAACAGGCAAATGCCTGGCCTTAAGGGAAGATCTAATCAGCCTATGAGCATGTGTAAGCAAGTGGGAAGTCTAATTACTCAGAATGCAAAGTGGTCAAGTAACCGGGGTTTTCATTTAAAAACCATTAGTCGGAAGTTATCAGTTCCAGCACTCTGTAGAACTATAGAGACTGACTAAGGATAATTTCTGGTTTTCAAATAAAGGGGAATGATCTCTAAGGAAAAACAAGTACCGGTCAATGTGCCCAATATCAGTGTGATGACTGCAGACACCTCAGTGTGTGACCTTTGTAAAAGGACAAAGTGCACAGGGATATAGAAGACCATGTCCCTTATAATTTTCTATAATTAAGAACTATAAAACAGGATATCCTCCTCTTGTCATATTTCCTGAGAGCTCAGTCTGACAATATTATAGCAGCCCAGCCAGGGGGAAATCCTACAGTGGGCAAAGGAGCATTTCCTCCAGCTCAGCCCTGCTGATTCTGCTGCACAAGGAATGTTCCAGTTAACATGTCCTATATACAGGGAAGCTGCCTGTCACTGTAGGATTCAATGTGGGAGGATGGAAGGAAGGTCTTGACATTTGATGCAGGGGTTAAACATGTAGATTACCATTTTGCTGGACCATGCACAGGTAAAGGAACTATTATCCAGAAAGCATGGGACCTACAGTTCTCCAGAAAAGGGATCTTCTGTAAATTACCTCATATCGGCTAAATCATTTAAACTTAAAATATTGGAATTATTGGAATATGGATCCATCCAGGTTAGTTACCACCAAGCACAAGGTACTTTACATCTGTCATCCTCCCTCTTAGATGCTATGACTTTTTCTTGCCTATTCCAGCATCAGCTGAAGCCTGCAGTGTAGAAATGTCAGACAACAGTATTAAATTGGGCTACAGTTAGAAGTAGTTTTGAATACAGCCTGGGTACATTTATTTACATTTACCTGCAATAAATCTCCTCTTTTTTTAATGCTCCTTCCTCTATTTGGTTCCATAGTTAATTTGGGTTTAAAAAAGACCAAAGTCCATCAAGTTCAACCTCTCCAAACAAACCCCAGTACACATATACACACACACTCCTACTGACCTATCTATACACTCGCATATATAAACTATTTATATCAATATCTATACTAATTGTAGATTTTAGTATCACAAAAGGCATTAACAGAATCTGCCATTACCACATCACTAGGAAGGGCATTCCCCAACCTCACTGCCCTCACCGTGAAAAACCCCCTAAACTGCTTTAAATGGAAGCTCCGTTCCTCTAATCTAAAGGGGTGACCTCTGGTGCGTTGATCGCTTTATAGGGAAAACACAACACCCCCTATCTGCCTATAATCCCCTCTAGTGTACTTGTACAGAGAAATCATGTCCTCTTGGAAGCATCTTTTTTTTCCATTTTATATATATGGAAAAAAGGTCACTAAGTGTGTTGGGATTTAAATAAAGCTTTTTTTATTTTTATTATCCTGTTGAGTGAAATTGCTTTCTACCTTTATCATTATTTTCATTTGCACCCTGGCAGCCATTTTATTACATTAGAGTGTTCCTTTCAGTACCCATAAAAAGTATTTTAATCAAATAATTCACGTTTTAAATGATTTACTATTTATCTGTAATGATAAACCAGTACCACATACTTAATCCCAACTAAGAGATAATTAATCCCTATTGGTAGCAAAACATTCCTATTGGGTTTAAGTAATGTTTTAATTATTTTTTTTATGTTAGACTTAAAGAATGGTGATCTAAATTACAGAAAGATCCCTTTCCAGAAGACCCCAGGTCCCAAGCATTCTGAATAACAGATCCCAGTAGTTAACAGATACCTGTAATTATAGAGAGATCAGTGCTCCCTGTGGCACAGAATTATTGCACTTTGTTTTTTCTTCATCCTTTGACTACATTTACTCTTCATACCAATCTCAGCTAGCGTATTGAGGTTTTTGTCTTTTTACTTTTTATTGCACCAGTTTTTTTTAGCCAGTAACATGATGTTTGTAAACTTTAATTGGCATTTTCTGTTCTTAATTCCAGTGTTTAATTGTTCCCACTAGGAAATCAAAGTGCCTCCATAATGGAAGTGGATATTAATGGAGTTAATAGGACTAACAATTCAGTTCCGAGTACAACAGAAGGGAGTTCTCCGTCCAAGCCAGATCCTGAGAAACCTCGCTGCTCTAGCACTCCTTGTTCTCCAATTCGCAGGACTGTGTCAGGCTATCAGATCCTGCACATGGATGCCAATTTCTTGGTTGGCTTTACTACTGGTGAGGAGCTTTTAAAATTAGCTCATAAATGTGCAACCACTGAAGAAAATCCTGGTGAATCCTTGCCAGCTTTTCGCTCCAAGCAGTTAGAATCTGGACTTTCTCGCTCCTCTCGGATATACAAAGCTAGAGGGCGGCAGTACCAGCCATATGAAATCCCAGCAGTCAACGGAAGGAGGCGAAGGCGGATGCCAAGCTCAGGGGATAAGTGCAATAAAGCTGTTCCGTACGAACCTTACAAAGCTGTTCATGGTCCTTTGCCGCTTTGTCTACTTAAAGGGAAAAGAGCCCACTCAAAGTCTTTGGACTACCTCAATCTAGATAAAATGAACATCAAGGAGTCTGCTGACACAGAAGTGTTACAGTATCAGCTTCAGCACCTTACTCTGAGAGGGGATCGTGTGTTTGCCAGGAATAATACATGAAGACACTTGAGTAATTTAGCTAGAATAAGTCCACGTCACTGCACAGAGAATCACCGGCAAAATGATATTGTGCTATACTATGTGTCTAATAGGTCTCTCCTTGCAGTGAAGGCACACTAGGGTTATATTATCTACAGTGCTGCTCATCAAGATAACTGGAAACCAAGTAGCTCTGGAATATGGAACGTGGTTTCTATCCCTGGGTGGTTGTGATTGGTTAAGATTCAGCAGCTGATCAAGCCATTCCAACACTAACATTCTTCTTGGATTTCAGTAGCACCGTACCGCACCAATAGCGAATACATGCTTCAAGCAGGAGAACGTTCATCCTATAAAGGCTTCTATGAATTTTACACTAGGAATAATGACGTGGGTAGTGCAGTGGAGTTTAGTATTGATTCAGAATCTATGTTGGTGAATAAGTCATATTTTGGTACTGAATAATTCGACTTGTTTTTTGTTAACACTTTGGTCGTTAAAAGCTAATTCTGGTAATTTCAGAGTTAGGTGGACAATGATTTAGCGTAGCGCAGTTGTGTACAATATACCTAGCACCCTTTATCTTGATTGAACTTTGTTTGTTTCATGTGTCCACATTGTTCTCTCCTTTCTAAATTCATAGTTTTATTTAATGACACCATGATTTTTAATATTACAAAATGACTGCAGTTTTAGACGTGTGGATCTAATCAACGTGATATATATGTACATAAATCATATTAGCAGTTGAGAATAGATTAAGACAACTTATAACATTCTGCATTTGCAAGAAAGTGCCCTATATAAGAGGCTGACACTTGTTGTTGGCAGTATGTGTTTTAGAGTAGCATGTGGTGCAGTACAATAAGCTCTTGCAGATCAATTCACTATAGCAAAGCATCCTACCAGGAGACCTCTAAGGCTTGATGCATACAGGCAGTTTTAGAATAGTTTTTTGGCCACCAGTTGGATTGTTTAATTGCATTGTTATCAAGGCATTAGGAATCCATACTATTGGCCCAAAAGTACCAGAAGGGGGTGCAGCATGCACCGGCGTCCATCTAAATGACACCCCCGTTTATTTATCTAGAGCCATATTAATACTGCATGCAAAGTGATTCCTGTGACCACTTGGTTCCACTTTTACCTTGGAAACCAAATTTAGAAATTGCATCTGACTGCTTTGAACCGTAATTGCATGCAGTGGGACCTCCAGTCCTTATGCATGGAAGCCTGCCCATATTCTTTATTTCTATGGCCCACATGCAGCCCAGGAGATCCTTTGACATTCTGCATTTCATAATTATACCCAGAAGAAATATATGAATTTAAATGGCTTACTTCATAATCAGGGAAATGTGCACTGAGTGTATGCCAATCTCTGTAGGTGCAGCACTCTCCAATCAGGCCCTTTTCTGTTCAGATTAAATTGAAGATATGTGCCACTCTCATGACCTCACATGTACAAGATGGTTCATTTATGGCACATGGACCTAGTGTGACCCAAACAGGTTGCCTGTTTAGAAAGGTATAGTATTGGGATCCCACCTGGTGGCCAGGCTTTCTAACATTCCCTGTCAAGACAAAACAACTGGCTGGAACGGTAAATTTTTGAAGCTACAAAATCCACTTAGTGCATCACAGTTGCACTAAAGTTTCAGTCAGCAAAATGGCTCCTTCGGATTTGTATATTTGCTAATAAAAGTCTGATGTATTTCTTCCCTCTGTTATCCCAGCTGTCACTATATAGGAACTGGGTTTTTAACTCTAAATTCCAGATCAGCGTGCTTTTAGATTGGTGTAACATGTCCTATTAGAAGCATAGAAGCAATTTTTTCCAGTACAAGATGCCTGGCAGTGGGTTTTGTGAATTGGTTCCAAGCAAAAGAGTCCCAGAGACAAACTGCCTATATACTTTCTAGACCATGGGTCCCTTACCAACATGGGCACTACTTTTAGTGAAGTTCTACCTCCTTAGCGTTACACTGCCATGGAAACTGTAACTTCATTGCATTACACTGAAAACATGCATAGGTGCTCATTTACTAATAGGGTAAACATTAATAGCTGCCGTGTTTGTACCTATAGCGCAACCTTCTTTCCTTAATGCAAAGCTCAATTGCATGATTCCCAAAGTGCAGCTTTCTCCTGCAAGCAAACAGGTGGCACGTGGGCATGCATTTACTCACCCTTCTATTGCAAAACACACAAAAAAGACTTAGAACTTGGTCAAGCCTTGTGGTAGATATGGGGTCCATTGCCCTGATGCACAAAAGTAGACACAACCAGCAAATGGGCACATGGTAGATGAGAGCTAATAAGAGTGAGCACCTAGCATATTGTGTTTTACTGTGGCAATTCTGCACCTATTATTGTGCCTAGCGCTGTGTTTAACGTGAAAGTAAATGTCTATATGATCAGCACCCATTTCTCCACCTATTGTCCTTAAAACTTGAATAACAGGAGGTTCCCTAAAGGGTGACCCGAACTGTGTGTGCTGTGATTTACTGATTACCAGCTCGACATCTACTGGAAGGTCCTGATCACCCTTTTGGGCACCCCTGTTCCACACATCACTTTCCACCCTGATTGGAACAGTAATAATGCGTAGCTGCCCAGATGTTGCTGAGCCACTGCTTCCTCTCGCCAGCTACCTTATTAATGACCTGAATCAGTTGCATATAGGACATGCAACAATTCTTCTAAAATCTTCTTAATACAAATGTAGATTTTTAAAAATACATGTTATGGCTCTTATGCTGATTAGATCCATATTTTCTCCTTTTATGAAACACAAACTGCTGAACAAGTTTGCTTACACGGTCAAATTGAACGAGGAAGCATCTGTTTTGTTTTTTTTAATTCCATATATTTATGTCTAATGAAAACAAAGAGTGACCACTTTGGTACATCGCTTGCTTCTGTTGATGTGCAGGCTGCAGGTTTGGTATCCATGATTTTCTTGCACCCTGTTTCATACCTATAATCACTGGAAATTAGTAGTTGATATAAAGATTAATGAATTATTGCAGAACTGCAAAGTTTGCACGGGGTCTAGTAACCCATAGCAACCTGGTGTTTGTGTAAATTCTACCTGCAGTGTTGGTGTGGATATCTAGACCTGGTGCAAACATTGCCATTTTTATTTCTGAAATATTGTGTAATACAGTAGGAGGAATGTAAGGCACAGGATATTCCCTTTGCTTTAGATGAGCTCTGTAACAATCGATATACATTGCACTAAGAATACTCCAGGAAGGGTAGTGGAAATAACCAGGCAGCATGCTGTCTGTGCTGCTCTATAACATAGCCATAAGCTAGGAGTTTCTCTTCTTTCTAGGTGTTTGATATAATGGTTGCACTGATCATTTTCAGTGGGACTAGCTCGGGTGAAATTCTGGGAATAGGATCTTTTGAGTGACATGCAGCTGAATAAATATTCTATAGTCATATTCAAGCATGCCTTTGTCATAGTGGTAATGGGAGTATGGGTTTGTTTCCTGCTTGTGTCTAGAATCAATAATGTTAAATGATTACATTTCAGATAGGCCTAATGCTGTTACGAGCATCATATTGCAAGGATGGATTGAATGGATTTTGTCCTTTTTTATAAGCAGTATTGATTCTATTTTATTTTAACTCAAGGAGACCTTAAGGAATGAAGGTATAGCTTGTATTTCTTTGTTCTTGGTACATTCTACATGTGCAAGGGGAGCTGTCATGTTATTTTCTATAGCCAAGCTACTATTTATCCCTTAGTCCCTTCACATAAATAGTAAATGTGGCGCTCACTAGCCTAATGAATTCTCAGCATATCCCAGAAATATATATAGGTTCATTTGATCAAAATGACTCAATATCAACTTTTTTTTGTGTGTCAAAGAGTGTTGATCTTCAGCCATTTTTATTTTAACCCCCAGAAATCCAGCTTTGAAAATGTGTGATATCAAGATTATTAAAGGCTAGGCCATTGTTTGTTTGTGTGTGTGTGTGTGTGTGTGTGTACAACGTCTTGCTGAGTTGATTGGCCAACACAGAAATCAGGTGACTTAGGACTTGGTTCAGTATATGTATAAGGGTATGTTAACCTACATTAGCTTGGACCCATCTCTGGTTGTTATGATTGGATGAGTATGCCAAGAGGTGGCCTGTGTGTGACTAGGCATGGATTTGTAGCTTGCTCATGTGTGGAACCCCCTTAACAACCACAGCAAAGGTATCACTTGCATAGACAATTGAACCTGATATGAACAGGGTATTTTCCATTTATCTAAACTGGGAAGAATATGGATCACATGTAGAGTAGATGGATTGGAGCCAGTGCAGTGCTGTGAATGTTTCCTATTATATGTATAATATTAGACATAAGACACTTGGGAAGCTTTATTTTCCAGTTCATAGACTGCTTGCACCTAGGACTCTTGCAGTACCGGAATGATTGTAGCACTCATACTCGAATATCTGTATTTAGACTGAGGCACTTGTATAAATATAAGATTTCTTTTTTTTTTTTTGCCGATTTATTATTTATTGACTGGTTATTTCCAGAAAAGCCCAAGGCTAGTCTCGGCTGCCATGCTCACTGGATCCTCTCCTCCTGACTCCTCTACAGGAGATATTTGCACCTTTCCTAGCTCATTGTACTGCTAAATAATTTGACTTCTTCGTTTTTAGGTTGACAGATAACAAGCAATGCCAAATTTAGGTGAAGTTTTCAAGCTTTTTCTGACTTCAATATTTCTTGAAGGTTTACAATAAAGCTGTTTTCTGTTAATAAATAAAAATCTGTCTCAAAAACGCGTGGAATTTATTATTCATTTTGTAATACATTCATGGACTGTATGTTTAGCTCCTGTTTGTTTTCCCTAGCCATGAATGAATAACCTGCGGGATAAAAACCAAGAATTAAATGTGTGTGGGTGTTCCCTTCATGGAGTTGAGGCTTAAGGTACAACAAGTTCTTAAATGTATCTTGTGTGGACAGAATATTCTCAATGGTAGTGTCTAATACATATTATTTATAGCTGCTTTCCTGACCATATTGCTACTTTGGCAGTTGATACTTTAACTTAAGTAAAAGGTGAATTATTAGTGATTGGTGCTCCTACTGCAAATCATTGGTTTGCAAATCAACATGGTTTGCTTAACTGCAGGTCTGTAAAACAAAAGAAAAAGGAAATGTAACAGATGATAATCTGGGCGAACCGAAACCTAACTAAGGAAGTATGGCAGAAATGTTGTACATCGTGTTTTAGGCTTCTATATCGATAACCACTGCCCTTTAGCATGGAAGATCTGGGCCTCTGAATATGCCTCCAGTAGCTCCCCATCTTCTTTTCATTAGTTACTGAGTTTAGGGACCGACTCACAATAAACTGTATATACAGAATATAAATGTTACCATATATGCCTGATTAGTAATCAATACAGATAATTACATGACAACTCAAAAACCAGTTCAGTTAGCTTCAGAATTTAATAATCAGCCCTGCAGCATAAGCACAGCTTCTCAGCAGCTGCCCAGAGCGCACTGAGCATGTGCGTGTCATAGACACTTTCCAAGATGAGGCGCTCCTGTGACAAGTTTGAAGGTCTGGATCATTGCTGCTAATGAAATGTGGAAAATTTAGGCTGGTGCAAAAAGTTCAGTAAACAAAATGTCATTTTTAGCCATATTCATTTTAAAGGTTTAGTTCTACTTTTGGGCAGAATTGTAAAATATGAACATACAGTGATTTTTTTGTAGATGGTTGGAAAATATGAAAAATACTCAGTTGAAAACACTTAAAAATTAAGTAAATTGTTTAATTCTAAATCTCTAGAACAACTCTATACAGCCCCCGAAATGATATACCTCTCTCCCAACAGTGAGTCTGATACATGCTTCAGAACCAGTCACTCTCTTATGTAGTGTGAGGCTCCCCTTTAGTGTACTGAGCCTTCCTTCTCCTTGAAAAAGTCAGATGTCAAAGAGCTACTATATCTACTGCACATTCTTGCTGCCTCCTGCTCCAGTGGATATCAGGCAAGGGTAGTAAATCGCATCTCTGACCAATTCGACTTCCTATTCAAAGGAGAAGGGAGGCTAAGAATACTAAATGGGGCAGAACTTCACAATAGATAAAGAGACTGATTTCTGTGGAATGGTTCCACTTCCAACTTAGAATGGTGCAGGAAGGGAGTAATTTTGGGGGGCTGTTTAGAGTAGAGTTTCTCAACTAAGCATTTTCACATTTTCCAAATATCTACATAAAATCGCTGTATGATGATAGTTTATAATTCTGCCTTCATTAGAGGCTTAGTTATACTTTAAAGAAGCTAAAATTCAGCAAAGTGGATATGGTGCATGTTGGCCTAAGTTTCCTGGAGAATAGTAAAGCCTTGTAGTACTTTGGGTAGAGAATGGGTAAAATAACAGACTAATGAATTAATATTTTTAAAGTAAGTTGTTTGTCCATTATTTGGGCTCATGAATTATAATTTGTAACATTCATGCGCCAATGCAGTTGTCAACCTATGGGGCTTTCTGTTTGGCCCCTTCTATTGCAGAGGTGAATGTTTTGTCCCATACAGCAAAATGCTTATAGGCTGCCAAATATTAATGAAATACAGTATCGTTGAAATCCTATTATTTCAATGACATCCCAACGTAGCAATGGTTGGTAAAATAGCAGTGAAGTTTCTCATTTTGCATAAAAGTAGTTATTCTATTAGCGAAAACAGCCCATTGTTTTAACCGGTCAGACACATCTCCGCAATATTCTCGTCAGAGAACAAAAGTGCTGTAGAGATCTTTGGGCCCCTGCCCCCCAATAATAAAAGGCAGAGCAGCACAGCAGGAATAGCAGCCCCTAATCTAATCTGAATCTCAAATTTGAGAAAAATGTTAAAAAAAATTGTTTTAGTATTTAGTTTGTAAGCTTAATGATTTGAATTCGGTTTCAAATGCAAAGTTTGCTATGGGTGCAACTAGTAGGTGCCATTTACTGCTCACTGGTTTAGTTGCTATGGGTTACTGCACCTGGGCAAAATGTTGTAAATATAAAACAATTGTAGCACATTTATCAAAATGTGTGATTAGAGCTCACCATGGAAACTAATTTCACTAATTACTAATCACTAATTTTCTGTTAATTCTTATGGGATTTTCAGAAGCATAGTTATCAAATGGTTAACTCTAACTTCCCCATTAATAAATATGCTTCTAAAAATCCCATTGGAATGAATAGAAAGTGGGTTCTCTGCTGAGTTCTAACCTCACATTTTGGTAAATTTGCCCTCAATGTGTCAATATCTCCAATCAAGTTTGTGTGTTGCCATCTTTCTCTTTTTTATTTGCCCCATTGTGACCCAATCTGAGGGCTGACAGTAGGGGGCACTCTGTGCTACTTTACACACCTGAGCAAACTGAACTTTTTACCTTTCATCCTAAATGAGGGTTAGTATTTGGCTGAATTCTGCACAAAGCACTAGGAATCAGCTGAATATTGGGATCAGTGAATCCCTAACGTTTAGCAAACGTGACAAAAAGCAGAAACCATGATAGACTGAGGGATTTAGTCTGCCAGTAACTGTTGTTCTGCCTCTTTATTAAAGCCGTGGTTTTCAAAATGAGAATATCTTTTCATATCCTCGCAGCAGCCCAGCAGGAGGTTGTGCATTGTGGGCACAGGCCTCTAACAGACAGAGATGTCTGCCTCCAACTCACCCGTTACATAACATCAGGTGGGTGTTACTTGCTAGCTGCAATATTTATGCTG
Source organism: Xenopus tropicalis (assembly GCF_000004195.4). NCBI lineage: Eukaryota > Metazoa > Chordata > Amphibia > Anura > Pipidae > Xenopus > Xenopus tropicalis. The sequence continues at coordinate 175,413,765 of NC_030677.2, read as the reverse complement.
GAAGCATCGGGCAGTGCTCCTGGCGCAACTGCTCTGGCGGAGACATCAAACATCACAAATGTATTTTTAATGCAGTGTCCATATGATATAAGGGCTTCAAAGCTAAAAAACATTTGGTATTGTTATTCTTGTTCAGGTACCTCACCTACCTTTTGTAGGCCTGTGCTATTAATCAATAACTTAACACAGCAGACACAGCAGAATTCTGACATCACCATATTTGAGAAAGCTGAAAGGCTCTTCTGAGCACCTTTGCAGTTTATGTTAATCATTACATTTTCAAATTTAGCTGTTAGCAAATAACATTCATTTGAATCAAAGCTGCCACTTTCCGTTCTTTTTGGCCAAATGGACACAGTTGGTAGAAAATTAAGTTTATGAAAAAAGCTAAGTCTTGTGATGTTACTTTGTACAGAAAAGCAAAGTTAGTGAGCGGAGAAGATTCAACCCACTTTCCTCTTTCCAAGCAGAGTCATTGCAACACTTTCTATTTTCTCACTAATTTTATTTTCTACCTACTCTGTTTGGTCACTGAAATGAACAATAAGGGCTCTGGCACACGGGGAGATTAGTCGCTCGCGACAAATCTCCCTTTTCACGCGCGACTAATCTCCCCGAACTACCAATCTCCCCGTGTGCCAGAGCCCTAAGGGGCACTGTTTGAAATTCATAATAGTGGTGTAAACCCTGATCATATCTTAAAAACTAGACAATCTAGAATGCTAGATTGATATGGACAGAAACATCAAGGCTGAAACTGCATCTGAGTTAGGATTTGGCTTAGGGTTCCACCTCAGAGCAAGCCCGTTAAAAAGGTTCCCTTTGGCTGTGCAAGAAATGTTTGAAATAATGAGTGTTTACTAGAGACCCGCATCCCATCAGCTGTTGTTGCACAACAACCTCTCCTTGCCATGTGTTCCTATACGTTAGAAATTCCCTTTGGAACTGGAAGGAGGGGGTTTAAGTCAAAATAAAGAATAATTACTATGGTTGCGGAATAGACTCTACTTTGTGCCAGATACAGATTTAGCCACATCTTTAGCATTTAGCTAAACTATATCCAGACCCTGAATACTATGGAATGTTACATGAAAACTATATATAAAAATATATTGCATAAAACAGCTCATATGCAAAACCTTCATCAAAATAAACCATTTTAATAAAAAAATACTTGTTTAGTAGTATGTGTCACTGGGAAATCCTAAATAGAAAATTGCCATTTTAAGAATTAAGGGCCACCCCCTGGGATCATAGGATTCATGGTACACACAGACAAGCCAAGGCACACATACATGCTAGGCCCCATCAACCAATTAATGGCCAAAATCTTTTATTTTGCTCCTGTAACCCCTTTTTTGGCTACTGTTGTACTTATAACACGCAACTCCCTGCGTGTCGCGCTACAGGAGCCCTGAGCCCCCGCTTATTATGGGGGACAGGTATGATATAAATGAATGGCGTGCCTCCACCCAGGGTAGGTATAGGTAGGACTATATGTCTCCTCCCTGGGAAAACTCTATGAGGTCCTCTGTGGACCCGGACTCCCAGCAACTCCCGGTACCTTGCCCCTCCCTTGGGGTAGCTGCTTACCCGGTAGTTGAGGATCCTCAGTATATGAACAGCCAAGACACCGGTTAAAATGGTGAACCAGATGAACTTGTTTATTGTTGATGCAGGCAGAACACTTCAGAGGATGTCTCTCTCCTGTTGGGGCTATCTCTGCCCGTTCTCTCTAGCCTGCCTCCTAGAGTGACCTATTACAGTACCTCCTGTACTAGAACACTAGCCTGTTGTTCACCTCCTTACAGAGGGGTCCCAGGCAGAAAGACCTTCACAAAATGGGTGTCATCCCGTTTTATATTGCAGCACACTGCCACCTTGTGGTTGCTGCTGAATAACAGGGAAACTCTCTTTTCACACATAAACATCTAGGACCACCTTTAGGTGTCCATATCCATAAGGCCACCCTCATGGTGCCTGTCTAAAGGGGAACTAATCCTGAAGGGGGTCCAATTCTTTGGGGTCCCTACACTCCCACACTACTTCCTGTTACAGTAAGAGCTGCATTATTTCCTGTCACATAATCTCTGAGGGAGCTAAATGGTGGCTCAAGGGAAAAGAATGTAAAAGACAGTATTTACTGATATGATATATATTACAGTTTTTTAAGATTCTTGATATAACCTGTTGGTTAACTATTCTTTTTGGGGGTATAGTTTTCCTTTAAAGGGTCAGACCATTTATTTTCAGAGATGATGCAGTTTTTTTCATTATACCAGAGTTTGGAGTCAGCTATGTATTTGGCCACATTTGTGGTGTTTCAGTGTATCCCTAATTTCAGTTCTGTCTAGATGACCCAATAGGAGCTTTCCAAAAGCAGAAGAGGCCATAACAAAGGTCACCGACCCATCATTTGTTGCTAATTTCCCTCAGAGAGACACAATGGTGTGATGAAATGATTAATCTAATTGGATCAAGTGGTGATCAGCTCATAACCCCCCAGGCAGAACTCTGATAAAGCCTTCTGGGAGTCTGCATGGATTATAACTGAACCCTTATGCTTTAGGGCTCTGGCACATGGGGAGATTAGTCGCACGCGGCAAAACTCCCTGGTCGCGGCGGTGCGATTTCGTGCAAATCGCCGAAAAAGACTCGCAAGTCTTTTTCAGCGATTTCCCGAAATCGCACCGCCGCGTCTGCCATCCCACCGGCGACTTACATGTTCGCCGGTGGGATGGCAGGGGAAGGCAACTCGGGGAGATTAGTCGCCTGCGAACAGGGAGTTTTGCCGTGGGCGACTAATCTCCCCGTGTGCCAGAGCCCTTAGTGACTATTTGATAACTGCCCTCTAAGCCTGCAATGATGCACTTCACCATGATCTATTTCTTAACTGCACATTTGATTCTAAAATATTTAGCTTCTAGCTTAACATTTATTAGGGATGATATATGATTTTATTGAAAAGCACTGGCGCTCGGGAATACATTTTCCCCACTGTCAGTACCTTCTATAAATGAAATGAGCAAAGCTGAGTGCAAAATAGAGCCACGTGAGATCCAGAAAACTCCATTCCCTTTAATGTGAACTCTTGCAGCAAGAGATGTTTTAATTAATAACATTCTGCGTGGGGATGGGCGGCTGCTATGCAGTGAGGGTGCAGAAATGAGATTTCAATTACTGCTGCCGTTCTATATTGAGGCCAAGCTTTTTTAATAGCTGCTTTTTATGTTATCAGGAGAGAGCTGTGGAAAGTAGGTCACTGTGCATAGATTTCCTATGCTAGCAGGAGCCGTGCTGCTCTATACTGGGTGCCCTTGGAGTGCATTATGGTTGCTTCGTGCAGCTTCACGCTGCTTGCAGTGAAATCAGTGGAAAAAAGATTTCAGCCGACTCTTTTCCAGGCTCTGATCGTGATTGAACAAATCAATGGGGAGAACAAAACAGACATCTAAATTAAACAGACATCTAAATTAAAGAAAGATTTCAGGGTATACTAAACCTAAAATACCAAATTGCTTTCTACTGGCACTAGCCCCTAGTAACATTCACAAACATGGGATCAGGGATGCACAGGTGACAGAACGAGTACTTGTTAAAGATGGCCTTCCAAACCAAAATTTGTTAGAGCCCCACAAAACAGAGAAACCAGTAATATACCTATCACTGTAATCTGTTCCTTCAAAAAGTATGAATAAATAGCATTTTTATTTGCTGAACTCCAGCTGCAAAACAGTTCTCTTTCTGCATCATTTGAAATTCTGGCAGGGGGGAGGGACTAAAACACTAATGTTACAAATTGTAACAACTTCTTACACAGCTTACAGACAGCATGCAGGAACTACATAACCTACAATGCATTGCACTGTGATGTTCCTTTCCTTATTGACATCATGTGTGCAGGGAATTGTGGGATTTGGAGTCTCAAAGTAGCCAGCCATATAAGCAGGAGAGCAGGGGGCGAGGCTTAGGTAACTGTTCCAAACCATATTGTTACGTTAAAAATCATGAAAAGGCTGCATATTTTTAAAACTAATGTATGTTGAAAAGTTGCTTTAAGTTATGTTTATGTGTCAAAAAGCTGTGTTTGGGTAGAGTTCCGCTTTAAGGCTTTTTTTGTATTAAAAAATGGCTGTCAAGATGGCTTCATTCTGCAGAATGAGACCTGGGAACAGGTCCTGAGGTGCCAAAGACCAAAGTCCATCAAGTTAAACCCCTCTAAATGAACCCAGGTATCCATATATAAACCTTATACATCTATACTAACTGTAGATATTAGTATCACAATAGCCTTGGATATTCTGATTGATCAAGAACTCATCCAGGCCCCTCTTATAGGCATTAACAGAGTCTGCCATTACCACATCTCCAGCGCCGGATTTCAAACCGGCGCGCCCCTAGGCCGCACCCCATTCGCGCCCCGCCCCCCACACGCATGCGCAAACAAACCCACCTGCCCCGTGCCGCGCCGACGCAATCGCGCATGCGCGGGCATTTAAACTCCCATACAGAGCAGTGGGGAGAAGTCCCCATTGCTCCATATGGGAGCAAAATGTCACAATTTTGTTGCGGCGGGGCGGCATGCCTCCCCTAAATTTCTGCCGCCCTAGGCCCGGGCCTTTGTGGCCTCGCCACAAATCCGGGCCTGCACATCTCTAGGAAGGGCATTCCACAACCTCACTGCCCTCACCGTGAAAAACCACCTACGCTGCTTCAAATGGAAGCTCCGTTCCTCTAATCTAAAGGGGGGGCCTCTGGTGTGCTGATTTTTTCTTTTGAAAAATGGCTCCCCTTGAGGAGGTGAGGAATTGGAGGTAAGAAATACCCTAATGAACTGTACTGGCTACCAGTTGGTTTGTTTGGTGGAAGCTCATACACCAGCATGACAATATATAATAAACTATCTGGCCAGGAAGTAAGGAGTAAGTGAAAACTGGGGAGAAAAGCTAAAAGAATGTGGGTTAAATATGTGTAATTTTCTGCCCTCACAGTAGCTGGGGCACTATGTTATTTATTACTGATGTGCGGGTCGACATGTACAGAATGGGGGTTGTGGGAAGGCCATGGCACAGTAAGACCTGTTACCCCACCACAATCCACTTTTTCACAAGAGTGCTAATCTGTTTGTTAACATGCTTCGTCTTGTGGAAACCCAGCTAAAGCACAGGAATATACATTCTGGGAATTACTCTGGGTGTCACTGAATAGGGTATTGCCATTTCCACAGCATGTATATATTGTCCCTTTCTTAGAAAAACAGAAAAGAATAATAAAGGAAAATAAATGAATACAGGAATGGGACCTGTTATTCAGAATGCTTGGGACCTGGGGTTCCTGGATAAGGGATCCTTCAGTAATTTGGATCTCCATACCTTAAGTCTGAGAAAAAGTAATTTAAACATTAAATTAACCCTATAGGATTGTGTTGCCACCAATATGGATTCCTGCAGCTTAGTTACCATCAAGTCCCAACTAAGATATAATTAATCCTTATTGGAGGCAAAACAATCCTATTGGGTTTATTTAATGTTTAAATTATTTTTTTTAGCAGACTAAAGGTATGGAGATTCAAATTATGGAAAGATCCCTTATCCAGAAAACACCAGATCCAAAGCATTCTGGATAACAAGTCCCATACAGACAGGGTCAGACTGGGCCGCCGGGACACTGGGAAAAATCCCGGTGGGCGCGTTCAATTTATACGCGCTCGGGGAGGATGTCAGGTGGGGGCCCTGCGGGGGGGGTTAGGGGGGCCCCTGCAGGGGGGGGAGGTTAGGGGACACGGCTGGCTGGGGCACCTGCATGGCCCCTGGGGCGGGAGCCCCGGTGGGCCCTGCACCCCCCAGTCCGACCCTGCATACAGGCAGGAGTAGTTTGTATTATGTCTTGGCTACAATAACTGTCATGTCATTGCCCTATTTTGTGCTTTAATTGTAATTTATATGTTTAGGCTAATTATAAAACTGCCGGCTACAAGTCCTATTTTACCTTGTGCTGGGTTATTTTTACAAATTCAGTATGTAAACTTAGTTAAAATAATATTGACTATAAATACTGTATATGTTACTGGATTGCATCAAAAAAGTTTTATTTTCCTTTAACACACATTTAGTCCTTCTTTGTAGACAATAATACAGTGCTTATATACAAACATTTTAGAAATGGCTGACAGAGCAGATCTAACCATAGGTCACTTAATACAAATCTTGTGTTTCTGTACATATAAATCCCATGGTTCTAATCCATACATTAAAAAAGCGTCACTGGTACAAGGGTTTCCTCAGGATCTTCCGTTATAACTGTATTTTAATGTTCCATTAGTTCTAAATCATCCGCACATACACTCCTTCACATCCTAGTCTCCTCCAGAGGTCGGCTCATAAAGTCCTGAATAGCTTGGTGAAGGGGTAGCCACTTATTAATTGACATTTTCAATGCTGTAATCCAGCTGTAAAGATAGAATTTCCATGAATAAAAGCACACACAGGAATAACAATGTTATTTGCGAGTGTAAGGTGATAGGCAAATTGGATGTACAGTTGCCACAGGAACAGTTTACCACACAATGAAACCATGAGACTGTTAATCTTAGGAGTGGGCCCTTACATAATGCTGGAGGAAGGGTGTTGTACAACTGTACTTCAAAAAATTGGCATCAGTGGTTCTTGAAACAAACAATAAAGAAAAACTTTCCTCATAGAAGCACCAGGTTGCTCACTAAATACCCTTTACCTCTCACTCCTAGCACAAGCTATAACAAAAATATCCTCACAGCTAACTTTTCCTACTGGGCCTACCCCCACCTAGGCTCTAATCTTCTTCCACCTTCCCACCCTGTTGGAATCCAAGAAGAAAGCGAGCCCTATAAGGGCAGGTATGAGATTGGAATGGCAGGACCAATGGCTCCAGTGTTTAAAATGACAAAAATCTAGGTACAAAGCACTGAACTTGTGTACAATAAAAATATTTTCTGAACATTACTGCATTGCTGTAATAGGTGCAGAACTGGGGGTTAAAGTTTTAACACAAATGTCAATAAAGCTGACCATACATGCACCGATAAAATCGTAAGAAACATAGTTTAGTTTCATACCATGGCGGTTGGTCATTAAGTCATTCGGACAGATTAGAAAATTTTGGTTGGAAAATGATCAAATCTGCGCATGTATTGTGTATCTGATGATACAGATGCCTACAAAGCACTTCCAGGAAGTCAACTATTTCACGTTCCGAACATCCTCCTGTTATTTTTAGGGCTTTATCCTACAGTTTCAGTCTGAATGTTAGTTCTAGATTGTTGCATTTAAATGTACAATCAATGTTTGTCTGAAGAAGTCTAAAATCTGAACCACCTTTATAATAGTTACTGGGTGTGTTTCTATAGTGACTGTGCCTTTTGAGCCCAGGTAGGTAATGTTGCAGGTTTTCTCGCCCCGTGCACAGTTGCTGTGCTGAGTATTTTTCTTCATAGACTCTCCATGCCTTGTATAGCGGTGCTGTGGTTATTGTGGTTGCAGTTCAATAGCACTTTAGAGTAATGAAAAGAGTCTGCAATTCAGGAGATGTTACAGGTTCCCTGCACCCATGTGCTCCACTCCCATTCTGCACAACACAGCATGTACAACTGAACAAACCCAAACTTGTTCCTCTTTGTACTCTCGTTTCCTTCTAACCTACAGCTATTGCTTTAATAATTGTCCCTAATAATAAAAGCCAAACGTTACAGTGGTTACTTTGAATGTGATGAACATATTTGTTCTCTTAGATCAAGTGTGCTTTGTGAGAAATAAAAGCAAACAGATGGAAAGGGGCCGAAGGTGAGAAAGGGAGAGCAGAAGAAGAGAACAGAGAAGTGAATCCGAGACAGAGATATGGAAGGGATAAATACCGTTTGTTTTCAGCTGCATTTCCCGCACTCAAGTAGAACGCTTTAAATTCTTCTGATGGAGGCCTGAGCTCAATTATACAGCGGCGGGAATTCAGGGATTGCTCCGTTACTGTGTATCCCTGCAGGTAGATCCCACCTGGAGTTTAAAAAAAGAATGAAAATGTCAGTGTCAGTAATATGCAACTTGTGTGCCCAATCTGGCTGCTCATGGGCTCCATAGACTTCTTTGTTGGATCACAATATAACATGATTGAATATAATCTGACCCTAAGACATTTGAAATGGCAAATAAACATCCCATTTCAGCACAATAAACATACACATGGGGGACTCACTGATGTACTCCCCTTAACCCTACCAAAGTGAAGCACTCCTTGTTGGCAAACACTGTAGATAACATAGTCTCCTCTTAACTACATATAACAATCATTCCGGGTATATAACAATCATTATTTATATACCATTTTTCTAAAGAAGATTGTTAGAATATCATGCATATAATAGCTGTGCACTTAATCTGGGATCAACTCTTCCGTACTGTGTAGAGGTGGAGCTGATATTTTTATCAAATGAATATTATATGGAATTAAAACAAATCTAACATTTCCTCCTATCCTAAGGGTTAGGGCACACAGGATATATGGCTTACTGCGCTGTGCCTGTGTTCGTAGGCAGGCAGAGAAAATCTGATCCATTCCTATATGCTCCTATGTGCTTAAAGGAGAAAGAAAGGTAAAAACTAAGTAAGCTTTATCGGAAAGGTCTATGTAAATACAGCCATAAGCACTCACAGTAACGCTGCACTGACTTCTGAACTTTTTCACAATTTTGGAACCAAAAGGAGAATGCAATGTATGCCTTTGCAGGTTCACATAATAGAGTTTATTATTCTGTAACTTCCAATAAATAGCTTAATAGGTAAGGCTAAAGGCACATGGGTGTTTAACCAGGGAGGCCAAAATGCCCCTATCCTTCTATTACTACAGGCCTCCCCCTGCTACTAACCGGCCTCCCTAACTCCCATTTCCCCCCTACAGTCTATAGTAAATACTGCTCCAGAATTCTCCTCCTCTCATCCAGGAGAGTTCAGGCCCCTCCCCTGCTAAAGTCCTTATCGTGGCTTCCTATTAAACAAAGAATATCTTACAAACTCCTTCTCTTAACCTTTAAAGCCCTCCATTCCTCTGCTCCTCACTGCATCTCTTCCCTTGAGTCTCCATACGTTCCTGGCCAACTCCTTCGTTCCTCGCAGAGCAATCGTTTGGTTGCGCCCCCCCACTACTACTGCTGTTTCCCGCCTTAAACCTTTCTGCCTGGCTGCCCCTTACATTTGGAATGCCCTCCCTGATTTCCTCTGGAGAGAATCCTCCCTCAGTCTTTTTAAAACCAAACTAAAAGACTACCTTTTGGAGCACTCACCCAGCACCTGATCTGGGAATCAGCACTTATATTGTACTGTCACCCACTGTGACCTACAGCACTTATAATTGCCTATTTGTATCTGTAAGTTACCCTCCCATATAGATTGTAAGCTCTACGGGGCAGGGACCTCCATCCTCTTGTGTCTTTGACTCTTAACTTATTGCAACTGTACCTTGTATTTATTTGTATTTATTGTTATACTATACTGTATTTATCTATTATCTTATTAACCCCCTGTTTGTATTAATGAATTCTACTGTACAGCGCTGCGTACATAAGTAGCGATTTATAAATAAAAATATACATACATACATTACTGTTTCCAATACAGATCTAATGGAAACAGGCCATCAAAACTTAGCTGGGCCAGGCCTGATAACAGTGACAATCAAAATGCCACATGCCCATAGGATTTAGTTTGATTTACTGACAATGGGTCCAGGGCTGCAGGCCTGGGCTAGGATTCAAAATAGGCCCTGGCATTTCAAGTACAGAGAGGCCCTAACAGCCCCCCACCCACCAGCCTAATAAATAGTGACAATCTATGGCATCCTACACCAGCCCCTCTGGCTGCCAGAATCCTCTGACTGCCAGTCCAGGCCTGTAGGGATGTAACCTTTAGCCTAAAGTAAGTTGAGTTCATTGCTATTAGATACTGCACAGGGGTAAATTCGCCCACTGTTTATAAAAAATGGGTCTGTATGTGAGTGTATAGATAGGTCAGTGTGGGTCTGTATGTGAGTGGATAGATAGGTTAGTATGGGTCTGTATGTGAGTGTATAGATAGGTCAGTATGGGTCTGTATGTGAGTGTATAGATAGGTCAGTATGGGTCTGTATGTGAGTGTATAGATAGGTCAGTATGGGTCTGTATGTGAGTGGATAGATAGGTCAGTGTGGGTCTGTATGTGAGTGGATAGATAGGTCAGTATGGGTCTGTATGTGAGTGTATAGAAGGTCAGTATAGGTTTCTGTGTGCTGGGTTTACTTGGAAGGGTTGAACTTGATGGACCCTGGTCTTTTTTCAACCCAATGTAACTATATATATAACAATATTGTATGGCAAAAATACAAGGTAAGTACAGAACTAGAAGTCATTTCCAGCGTACCAAGGGCACTGGTCGATCGAATGCTAGAGTAGAAATATAAGCAGCCATCTTTCAGAATGCAGTAGTGCTGCATCCACACGTCTTTGTTCCGGTCCAGCTGGTGCAGGAGACCTAAGCACTCAGGGTTTTTGATGGCAAGAGGAGGCAGGCTGAGGTTGTGCATGGTGACATCTACCCACACGTGGTTCTGAAAACAGAAAACAAAACAATTTTATTTCAATTTATATGACATTGTATTTAATTTGGTTTCATTTCTCTTTGTGTCTGTGGGTTTAATCCTATGCTCCAGGCAGTTTGATTGGCTCCTGATGAAACAAACCCTAGTGTGTGTGTGGGACTATAAATCCAACCGGGACAGGCACTTGTGTTAAAGTGATAAACAATGGGGCAGATTTATTAAAATGTGAAATACAAGCTCACCACAGACTAATTCACCCACTTTCTATTTACTCCTTCGTGATTTTTAGAAGAGTATTTAGCAATGGGTAAAAGTTAGAACTCACCATTTAATACGCTTCTAAACATCCCATAGAAATGAAGCGAAAGTGGGTGAATTTTGCTGTGGTGAGCTCTAATCTCACATTTGAAAGTAACAAAGTATATGTATAGGTCTTGTGCTTGTATCCCCCTCCATATTGTGCTGCAGGAGGTGGTGCCAAATAAATAATAATAATAGTGCAACCTGTAGTTTGTAACTAATGACGGAAAATAAGAAGACTGCCAGCAAACTGTCATATTAGGCTTAGTATTAAATGTTATTCAAAAACCTCCAAACCTAGGGAAAAACCATCTCAAATCCGTACCTGAGTGAGGGGATGAACTGCTTTATCCATTGCCTCAAGCCACCTAGAACACAAAAATAAAAATGAATATAACCGTGATTATAGTGAGTATTATAGTAGTAAAACTGTATATATAAAAAAAATAACTTCATGCTACAGCGCCATGCTACAGTCGTATGGTGAGCTTTGTTCCTTCATCTACACCCGACAGTCAATGTATTTTAGTGATATCCTTTCTGATTTTAAACTGGGTAACTATAGGGTTTGGTTAGAAAGTAGGTCAGTGAAGAGAGGTGCTTTGAGATAAAGAATGTGCACTAACTACATTATACCTGCCTGCCCTGCATCTTAACTAACTAAGTGTTCCCTTCACTGTAACAGCCACTATATTTTGGGAAGGTTTTCCACTAGAGCTTTGAATATTGTTGGTGGGGTGAGTTTCCAATCAGCCACAAGAGCACCGGTGGCACCAAGAAGCGCTTTGGCCCAGCTGCCCCCTCTATCCACAGGTGTGCAACTGAACTTCCACTCCCATCCCAGCAAACCGATTCTGTATGAGCCTTGCTTTGTGCATAGGGGCATTACTATACTGAAACAGCAAGTATACAATGTAACTGTATGTTATAATATTATAGGGCACCTGTCGCTCTAATAATGTTTCCATGATGACATGAAAGTTTAGATATTTTAGGCAATATAGTATACATGTCTGTTTCAGAACATGCTTCTATAGCTAAAGCTACATTTTGTATCATGCTGCACGTGCCATGTAATACACGCAACGAGACAAAGGGCCATATTTGTAAAATTGTGTAAAAAGCAGCACATTCAAAATGCATTTCATTGGTTGTGTAAAAAAGGTGTAGAATCTTGAATGTCTATATACATAAAATCAAAGTGGTGGTTCACATTCAATTTAACTTATTGTATATTATAGAATGGCCTATTCCTAGCAACTATGCAACTGGTCTTAATTAATAATTTGCCTTACTCTTCTACATCTTTCCAGCTTTCCACCCCCAGTAGCTAAAACTATTGCTCTGTGAGCTTACAATTTTATTATTATTGTTACTTTGTATTTCTTACCTCTCTTTTCAGGCCCCCTGCTATTTATATTCCAGTCTCTCATTTAAATCACTATCAATGTCTATATAATACTAAAAGTTGATTTAAAGGTGAATTACCCCTTTAAAAACATACAGTAACTATCCCCCAAGCTGTAGCACATTGAAGCACCTTTTCATCTCCTGGTTTGATGTTGCACAGAAGTAGAATATGCGATTTGCAGACTGCGGGACACATTTAAACACAAACGGTTTCCCCAAAGTGGTATCCACGCCAATTTCCGAGCCTTCCAGTTTAGTCACCTCCAGAGGTCTACATTTTCCTTCATCCTGAGGCAAAAAGAGAGAATGTTCAGCCTCAGTTATCCACACACAGCCAACCAGTAAACCATAAGGGCTAAACTACACGGGAGATTTAGATCATAGACAGGTCAGATTTTACCTGACCCAAAAACTCATGTCATGCTACAGCGTGAGATTTTGTAGGATGCTACAACATCTAATGGCCATAGCTGTAATGTAAAGTTGGATCATATAAAGTCAGATGGTGGGCTTTGTGCCTGCATCTACACCCAACAGTCAATGTATTTTAGTAGAAGAAAAAGTCTTTTGGACACCATCTTGTCAGATGCAGACGCAGCATGCAGCGTTCCCTTCCCACAGGCATTGTGCCTGGTAACAATCCTTCCATGTAGTTTTCACATCAGATTTTTCTATCGGTCCCATTTTATTTTAGCCCATGCAACTACATTTTCGCAGATGGCATTTTAAGGCCGAGCGCTGGAAATTACAGCATCTGGACATACAGTGGCTTGCAAAAGTATTATGCCCCCTTGAACTTTTCCACATTGTGTCACATTACAGCCACAAACATGAATCAATTTTATTGGAATTCCAAGTGAAAGACCAATACAAAGTGGTGTACACGTGAGAAGTGGAAGGAAAATCATACATGATTCCAAACATTTTTTATAAATAAATAACTGCAAAGTGGGGTGTGCGTAATTATTCAGCCCCCTGAGTCAATACTTTGTAGAACCACCTTTTGCTGCAATTACAGCTGCCAGTCTTTTAGGGTATGTCTCTACCAGCTTTGCACATCTACAGACTGAAATCCTTGCCCATTCTTCTTTGCAAAACAGCTCCAGCTCAGTCAGATTAGATGGACAGCGTTTGGGAACAGCAGTTTTCAGATCTTGCCACAGATTCTCCATTGGATTTAGATCTGGACTGTGACTGGGCCATTCTAACACATGGATATGTTTTATTTTAAACCATTCCATTGTTGCCCTGGCTTTATGTTTAGGGTCGTTGTCCTGCTGGAAGGTGAACCTCCGCCCCAGTCTCAAGTCTTTTGCAGACTCCTAGAGGTTTTCTTCCAAGATTGCCCTGTATTTGGCTCCATCCATCTTCCCATCAACTCTGACCAGCTTCCCTGTCCCTCTGAAGAGAGGCCCCCCAGAGCATGATGCTGCCACCACCATATTTGACAGTGAGGATGGTGTGTTCAGAATGATGTGCAGTGTTAGTTTTCCGCCACACATAGCGTTTTGCATTTTGGCCAAAAAGTTCCATTTTGGTCTCATCTGACCAGAGCACCTTCTTCCACATGTTTGCTGTGTCCCCCACATGGCTTGTGGCAAACTGCAAATGGGACTTCTTATGGTTTTCTGTTAACAATGGCTTTCTTCTTGCCACTCTTCCATAAAGGCCAACTTTGTGCAGTGCACGACTAATAGTTGTCCTATGGACAGATTCCCCCACCTGAGCTGTAGATCTCTGCAGCTCCCCCAGAGTCACCATGGGCCTCTTGGCTGCATTTCTGATCAGCGCTCTCCTTGTTCGGCCTGTGAGTTTAGGGGGACGGCCTTGTCTTGGTAGGTTTACAGTTGTGCCATACTCCTTCCATTTCTGAATGATCGCTTGAACAGTGCTCCGTGGGATGTTCAAGGCTTTGGAAATCTTTTTGTAGCCTAAGCCTGCTTTAAATTTCTCAAAAACTTTATCCCTGACCTGTCTGGTGTGTTCTTTGGACTTCATGGTGTTGTTGCTCCCAATATTCTCTTAGACAACCTCTGAGGCCGTCACAGAGCAGGTGTATTTGTACTGACGTTAGATTACACACAGGGGCACTCTATTTAGTCATTAGCACTCATCAGGCAATGTCTATGGGCAACTGACTGCACTCAGACCAAAGGGGGCTGAATAATTACGCACACCCCACTTTGCAGTTATTTATTTGTAAAAAATGTTTGGAATCATGTCTGATTTTCGTTCCACTTCTCACGTGTACACCACTTTGTATTGGTCTTTCATGTGGAATTCCAATAAAATTGATTCATGTTTGTGGCTGTAATGTGACAAAATGTGGAAAAGTTCAAGGGGGCCGAATACTTTTGCAAGCCACTGTAGAAACCTTTCAGCACAAATTTGTTTCATGGTTTATGTTTTGACGTATCGGGCACAGTTGCGTCTGACAAAACTCCACCAGGACGACCACATTTACACTGGAATTGCAGGGGGAAAACACTGCATCCTGGCAAAAATCATTGCACTTTTCACACTGTGCTTGTGGTTGTAAATGGTTTTAAAGTAAAAATGTAAGGGAAGAAATACATGAGTGAGTAAAAAAATACATTTATATATAACACAATTATATCATATAATTGCACTTGTGCACTTTTGAAGAAATAAAAGTAATTACCCATTCTGACAAGAGACAAGAAAGCGTTCCTTACAACGGCATGCTCATTCGCTAGTGAGGCACGCCACCTAGTGGATATAGCTAGCAACACCATTATTGTAAATGTACTGGGACTCTCACTTTAGACTTATATAAATCATCTCAATTCCAAAATAATCTTTGTACATCTCATTGCTACATTCTTTAGGTGCAATACTAAAAGTTTTCTGCTTGTTGCTTATTTTATCTTTTCCCACCTTTTTGTGCTTATAGTACTGCAGGCTACCATCGTGTTTCAGAACGAACCATCGCTTCCTCCAGCCTTTCAGCAGCCCTGAGTGTGTTCTCTTATGTAGATATCCACGGCATGATGGCCTCGGGGTGGTGGGAAAGCGACTGATATCAGATCCAACCACAAGAGTCAACAGATCTGGACCTGCAAAAGAAATATCACAAATGATTACAAATACTCAAGTAATCAGAAATACAAATTTTACCATATTATACATGGTATTGGTCATGTGGAAATTGATTGATGTTTGCGCTAAAGTACATAGCAATTCAGCCTGGGATAATAAGACGCATTTAGAATTTTAATATAATTACAAAAAGACAAGAAATGGGTACATAAAGAGAGACACATATTTTTTTTTCGCATGGAAAGAAGCTAGTGAATAGTCCCTTGCTTCTAGTTTTATGCTCTCAGGCCTTGTGTGTCAGAGAGAATAGTTCATGTAGGGTTGCCACCTGGCTGATATTTCACCGGCCTGGCTAGGTATTACAAATTTGACTGGCCAGCCCCCTATCTGCCCAGAACCCCCTGAAACGTACCCTTTCTCTTTCTATTTTCCTTTCCCAAGTCTTCTCATAATGTCTCTAATAACTCCGCCCCTTTCACCATCACCCTTCCCCCCATATAACAGACTGTCCTTTTTGTCTCTGTCCCCCCCTGCTGGCCAGTAAATTCATTCTAAAAAGGTGGCAACCCTAAGTTCATTCCCTTGCCTTGGGTCGCAGGTTATGGGTATAATTCTTTTCTTGCATCTGGCAGTGCCAAGACCAAACAGTATTGAAAATTTGGTGGTGATGAGTCCTTCAGCTGTTCTGAGCACTCTCTATGTGATACTGCCATGCCACGTTGATATGTTGCACTCCATGAAAATGATATATGATAGCCCTGGTGCTTCCATGAAATAAATCATGAATATGACATTAATGCATGTTGTAGAGATGTAGAGTTGTTTGAAGGGGAATTATCACCAAAATTAAAATGTAATATAAGCTTCATCTCACTGAAATAAGAAACATAAATATAATCAATTAAAATGTTGTACTGTTTGCAAAATATGCAAGTTACTCTGCACTCTGCCTCTCAGCAATCTTTCTCTCACTATTTTCATTTCATGCAAGAGGTGGAGTAAGATGTTGATTGACAGATCTAATACATCTTTTTTTTTTGGGGGGGGGGGTTGCACCCTTTGCCTAGAAGATGTATTAGAGTTGATGATTGAGGGAAATCCTGTTCCTGTACATGTAGGATTTGTTCAAGAGTCAGTTATTTTGTTATATTTTGCTTGTGCTGGAGTCGGTTATTTGAGTTAACTCTAATATATCTGTTAGGAAAGGGAGCCCCCTAGACCTCTGCTTTCAATGAAAATCTGTTTATTTACATTAAAACAAATAGTGGTCTCCAGCCTAACAATGATTGGCCATGTCAGTTTCAGTACAGTGTAGCACCTTGCATTATTTATTTGCTATGATAATGTGCTATGCACGGAATAGCTTTAAATGCTGGGAACTCAAAGTGAACTTTGTTTCTGGGAGTTGCTGTATTGATTTACATTCCAGACTGGAGAAAACATGTAAGAAATTATATAAAATGAGTCAACTGTATTTAATATTGGCATTGGTTAGTGGTAGAATGGGGGGCGTAGGATACCCAAAATATCAGCAACTCACTTCCTCTGTCACTATTTACACTTTTATATGTCACTGTTATAGGATTATTATTAGAACACTTTTTGTAAAACAAAACTCTATTACCCTATAAAAGTAATATTATGACATAGTGGCCCTAGAATTTAATGACAGTGACCCCAGATTTTCATGACACAGTAACCTTACTATATTTTCACACAGAGCATAGTAATCTCAGCAATATAAGATACAATAACCAAGCATGTCATGAAACAGTAAGCACAGACCTCAGTAATATAAGATACAGTAGACCTAGAAGTATATTATTTAGTGCCCACAGCATTTGATGACACAGTAACCAAGAAATATATGGAAACGTTGCCCTTGTATCCCAGTATTTTATAACACAGTGGCCTCGGCATACCTGCCCTAGCCTCTAGCTCAGGGGTAGGGAACCTATGGCTCGGGAGCCATATGTGGCTCTTTTGATGGCTGCATCTGGCTCGCTGCCAAATCTTTAATAAAAAAATAACGGGGGTGTGGGCTGCACACGGCATATAGAAGACGTGTTCTAAGCCTTAGAACACGTCTTCTATCCGCCGAGCGCAGGCCATGCCCTCCTCTGCATCCGGCCTCCTTGGCACCCACCCTACCTTGCCCTGCCGCATCCGCGGGCAAACATATTGTATGGCTCTTACGGAATTACATTTTAAAATATGTGGTGTTTATGGCTCTCTCAGCCAAAAAGGTTCCCGACCCCTGCTCTAGCTGCTCCCCATGGGTGCCTTGCCATCCACATACCCTTTCTGAGAGGACTCTATTTGTGTATTCTCCTCAGTTTAATGACAGAGAGACTCATAAAGTGGCACATCCTATTCCACTTCCGCCACAGACTTGGCCCATAATGCAGTAAGGACATTTATAAACAAGCTGTTTGAAATGAATGCAATTGGCCTTCTTCCTTAAGCTGCCAATCAAAATACATGTATGGCCAAGATGACTGTCACTATATTGTACCTATGACTGCATTGCCTGTGAATAGTTGAGTGGTAAAGAGTATACTGTATAGATGTTCTCTGTCAGACTCATAGCAAAGAAAGAATGCCAGTGCAGTGAAATCAGTTCATTGGGACATCAGCAGATGCTATACTAGCCTGAGGTGCCAGGGGAAGCAAACATTAAACTAAAAAAGGAACAGTGACTGTTTAACACTAATATATTGGATGCTTGTCACACAAGGTCTTATTCCACTCTTGCTTCTTGTAGAGGCCTCAGGTGCTCAGATACCTAAGCTACAGATGGATCTCAAAAGACATCTGGCACAAAACTTCACAGATTTTTTGCATTAGAATAAATTGTGAGCATTGTCTCCAACTGATGCATTAATCCATTTGATTGGTACCTTTGCCTTTGGTACTCATGTACATAGTCCATTTACACAATAAAGCCTTACTTGGTATATAACTTTCTAAGCCTGTGCTGCAGAACTATAATAAGGTATTGTTGGATAGTGGCGCCAGTATGATGCTGGCCATTGGAGCTCAGTATCACCTGAGTTTAGAAACACACTAATGCGTATATTTAATTTGCTGTGTAAAAAGTTGATGATGTTGATGTAAAGACCGGTGATGTTGCCCAGGGCAACCAATCAGCAAGTAGATTTCAACAGTTGGAAAACCAAAGCAAAGCATCTGATTGGCTGCTATGAGCAACATCACTGATAATGTTTCACTCCACTTTTTACACAGCATGATAAATATACCCCTAAGCTAGTAGGTTCTGCACTGCCCATATGTTCTTCCTAAGCCAGATGTTGCCCTTTCTAACTAATTAAATTAACTTTCTTTCTAATACTACAAATGCAGTGTGAATTTTTACATTCAGACTGGGTATTTCACTAAATGGCACTTTTAGTAATATATGTACCTTAATCCAAGTATCATGTGCTGGCTGAATTTTTCATAGCACTGTGCTGGGAGCTGGCACACCAAAATCATATCTAATATAAAAGGCTGGGTGCACATTGTAGATGGGCTAGAGGCCAATGTGGACAGGGTGCCAATGTGGGCTGCAACCCCTGACCCTTCCTAACTTGCACATCTGAATGATGTGACAGTAGTACTCCTTTTGTATAGTTGAAATGGTGGGATCAGACGCAAATTGTGCTATACCCTCATACTGTACTACCTAAGGAAAACAATATAGCAACTCCTACATATAAAATACAAATATAGAGAGAAGGCAGTCAGTTATAAGTGAGTTATAACTATGTACCAGCTTTGCCCCCCCATACACAGTGCCCCCAATGGCCCAATAGACAGTACCCCCCATACACAGTGCCCCCAAAAACAGTACCCCCATAGACAGTACCCCCCCCAGAAAGTGCCCCTAATTGCCCCCACAAACAGTACCCCCATACACAGTGCCCCCATAGTAAGTACCCCCCATACACAGTGACCCCATAGAAAGTGCCCCCCATACACAGTGGCTCCAATTGAGACAGTACCCCCCATACACAGTGCCCCCCATACACAGTACCCCCCCATAAACAGTGCCTCCATACACAGTGCTTCCTTCTTCACCACCGCACAAGGAGAGGAGCTGCTGAAGAAGAAGGAGCACCCGGCTCCAGCCAGCACCTCCCGCTGTCCTGGATAGTTCAATGAATGTTCCGCATTTCCGTAATCTATTACGGAAATGCGGGACATTCATTGAACTATCCGGGACAGCAGGATGCACTATTAAAACTGGGACAGTCCCGCGGAAAGCAGGACAGTTTGGGGGTATGTAAAGGGACCCTGCTGCAGAGCCAGCCAGATCTAGAGAGTGAGAGTGCAGTGTGGAAAGTAAAGGAGCTGCCAGTAACCAGAGAGTCTGCGGTATACTCAGCTTTGGATAGCTTTGAGCTCCAGCCCTACAGAGAGAGACTGTTCTGCATCCTGTTCAGCTGCCTGTGGGTGCATATTGCCATCCTTGGTGTCCCCTGTGTAAGGGCAGGCGTTTTTCATGAGCAACTGCCTATCCAAAGGGAGAGGTACTTTGGATGGAGGTGTACTCCTCAGTGCCCACTAAGTTGAAGCACTGTGCTGTAAATCCCAGTTCTCAGTTTCAACATAACAAGCAAAGAGGTTCATGGTCTACGGGATTGTAAATATGTAACAGGCAAGTGAGTGTGGTCCTTCTTATTCTGCTGGAGTGCAGTAAGAAAAGGGTTACATTTTTGAGGCACTGCTAAGATTCTGCTTAGATTCAGCTGAGACCTGGTTGCAGAGAAAGTGAAACAAGAAGGTGTCACCCACTGAGAGTCCCCAGAGTGTTCTGGAGTGGTGCAAGAGTTAGGGCCTAAACCTGAAAAAGACTGCTGCGGCGGCCCTATGATACAAGAATGAAAGATTAATTAATTTATAAGATCCTAGATACTTCCCCAAACAATGTGGGTCTCTACAAAAATATATTTCATGCAACAGCTCATTTATAAAACCCTGCTTCATCTAAATACACCATTTTAATAACATTACAGTTAATAGTATTAGGTAATCCTAAATAGAAAATTGGCAATTTAAAAATGAAGGGCCGCCTCCTGGGATCATATGATTCACGCTGCACACAAACAAACAAACAAACAAACAAACAAAGGGCACACAGACAAGTTAAGTCACATCGGCCAATTAATGGACAAAGTTCTGTCTTTTACTCCCACAGCCCATCACTAAATGGTGGCTCAAGGGAAAAGATGTAAAAGGGCAATATTTACTGATATATATATATATTCCAGTTTACTTAATTAGATATATACTATCTGTTGGTTATGTATTCATTCTTAGGGTATAGTTTTCCTACAGTCACATGCATCTCTCCCATAAGTAGAGAATCAGAGGTCTGTTTCTTGGAAGTGAAGGGGTTATTTACTGCCACTGCATTTTCATACAACATACTTGCTTTAAAAAGCCTGATAAGTCCTTCCCCACTTCAAATCACAGCCACAGGTAGGTAAAAGATTTGGTATATATAGTTTAGAGCTCAAAGTGATTTAGAGATTTATGTAATAAAAGGCACTACATTTGCCCAGGAGCAGTAACCCATAGCAACCAATAAGCATGCAGCATTTACTGGTCACCTGTTTAAAAGCAAACATCTTATTGGTTGCTATGGGTTACTGCTGGGCAAACTTTTATTATATATGAGGGTTAGTCTACAAAATAACTCACAAGCATGCTATATGCAGAGATGCCAATGGCATGTTTAAACATAAAGGGAACTATTGACTGTGTTTGGAAAATGCCAAGAATGTGTATTAATATTTTATTAGCTATTTATCTAAGTGGCAAGTTATATCAGGGATATTTTATTATGTGTGCATTGTATACTTTGTATGGCAACATGCAATGGCTTTTCTTTAAAGGAACAGTAACATCAAAAATTGAAAGTCTTTTAATGAAATTAAAATGTAATGTACTGTTAACCTGCTCTGGTAAAAGTTGTGTGTTTGCTACAGAAAGACTACTATAATTGATATAAATAAGCTGCCGTGTAGCCATGGGGGCAGCCATTAAAGCTGGGAAAAGGAGAAAAAGCACAGGTTACATAGCAGATAACAGACAACTTCTGTAGAATAAAATGGTGTTTTATCTGTTATCTGCTTAGTAACCTGTGCCTTGGGGCTGCCCCCATGGCTACACATCAGCTTTGTTTATATAAACTATAGTAGTGTTTCTGAGGCAAACACACCAGTTGTACCAATGCAGGGCATCCGTTTACAATCAGTGATGAAGCACCCAAAGCCACTGGAGGAGGCTGTAATTAGTATTAATGGAAGCAGTGACAAACAGAGTTTGCCCAGAAAGCCCACATTTGAGTATTTTCCATCAGAACTAATGACAGTTTCCTTTGCAAAACTCAGGTGCTTGGCTCAGTAATGACCAATGTAAGGGGGGTCCAGATGTTCTTGAACTACAACATCCAGGTCTTTCAGTGGCATGCTGGGAGCTGCAGTACAACAAAATCGTGAAACTCACCCATAACACACACTTACTGATTCCTATATTTGCTTTCTAAAATGCACAATATGCACAAATGGTATATCAAAAAGGGGAAATAGGGTGCAATCTAACTTCTCTCTCTCTTTCCAAGAGCTGTCACTTATATGGGGAGGCATTTGGAGTGCAAAGGTAGGAATCAAGAAAATCTCCAGCCTTACCATGGTTAATGTCGAAAGTAAAGAACTGATGTATGTTTCCTATTTTTGGACCATACATGGGGGATACTCGTTTTGAAAGCACAGCCAGCACTGTTCTGTAGCTGCAGCTTTTCTCTGATAAAAAAAATGAATGTAATATTAACAATGCTATCCTTGTACTTTCTGTCCAAGTCTGTGTATGTGTGGGAAATGGGAAAATCATGTGAATCAACAATCATGAGTGGCTATCATATCTTTTTTTTACCGATTTAGTTTTCTCTGTCCTTGTTAATGATAACTCTAATGTAATGGGGTCTGTGTATAACATTTTTCAGAACTTAGCAAATTAGGCAGCCAAGATATGAAACAGACTGACTTGCCTAGAAGGGACTAGAAATACATTCTACAATAAGAAACTTGTTTAATATATAAATATGGCAGAAACTTAAACATATATATGATTTGGATTTATAAACACCTTTAATATATACATATGCCAGAACTGTCATTTCCAAGAAACAGAATTCATTTATCCCATAATCACAGGAATAATTTATTATACAGTAATTTTGCAGGATCATTAAATTCATAGATCAAGAACTTCCATCAATTTGGTCATATTGTACTAGGGTAAAATCATTCCTGTCTATATGTCAATGTCTAATAATAAAACAAAATGTGTATATAAATATGGTACAAAATAAAATACACTATAACCATGGCTATAAAACAAGTCATGGCGGACCCTATATAAAGCTTGGATACCAGACACTTAGTGCTGTTTACTGTATTGAGTATCATTAGTCGACTGTGCAGTCCAGTAGTGCTTTATTTTTATTTATCACAAATGTGCACCTCTGTGGATTTTATGAATAATTCTTTATTTTTGTGTGTGTGAGTGTATCCTTTATAAAACTGTAAATATTTTTTTTATTCCTGCATATTATTTCTTTTACTTTTTATACACATACATTTTGGATGCATATATATACCCCAGCTAGTGAATTTAAAGGTAAAGTTTGGAAAACTCTAATTGAAAAGCAATCCTATTGTACAACTCCCACATACATTCTGGGCTCCCCCAGCACAGCCCTCCTTCTCCAGCCCCTTGGCATATAGTATTGCAAGTGCTGTGTGTGGCTATGGTATACAGGACACTGGAAATACGTATGAATACTGATTGCTGATACAAAGAGAGGAGTACTGTCCATGTCATAGGGGCTGATTTACTAAGACACGATTTCGAATCCGAATTGGAAAAATTCCGATTGGAAACGAACATTTTGCGACTTTTTTGTATTTTTTGCGATTTTTTCGGCGTCTTTACGATTTTTGCATAAAAACGCGAGTTTTTCGGGGTCTTTACGATTTTTGCGTAAAAACGCGAGTTTTTCGTAGCCATTACGAAAGTTGCACAAAGTCGCGATTTTTTCGTAGCGTTAACACTTGCGCGCAAAGTTGCGCCTTTTTCGTAGCGTTAAAACTTAAAAGGCGCAACGTTTCGCGCAAGTTTTAACGCTACGAAAAAATCGCGACTTTGCGCAACTTTCGTAATGGCTACGAAAAACTCGCGTTTTTACGCAAAAATCGTAAAGACGCCGAAAAACTCGTGTTTTTACGCAAAAATCGTAAAGACGCCGAAAAACTCGCGTTTTTACGCAAAAATCGTAAAGACGCCGAAAAAAACGCAAAATTACCGATCATTACGAAAAAAACGCAATCGGACGCATTCGGCCCGTTCGTGGGTTAGTAAATGTGCCCCATAGTCTTAGAGGGAGAAAGCTCTGCTAGACAAACTCAGAAGGTGAGTGGGGAGTAAGTGGGAAAGTGAATGAGGGGGACGGGAGCTGTCTTACAAAGTACAGAGCTGCTGACTTTCGGAAGTAGAACAGCCACCTTATACCATACAGATATAAAAATTATGGGTTTAGCTGTTTAAGCACCAGTGGTCTCATTGGTATAAAAATGTGGAAAAATAAATGCTATTCACTCTGTATTAG
This sequence comes from Xenopus tropicalis, assembly GCF_000004195.4. Classification (NCBI taxonomy): domain Eukaryota; kingdom Metazoa; phylum Chordata; class Amphibia; order Anura; family Pipidae; genus Xenopus; species Xenopus tropicalis. The sequence goes on along the minus strand of NC_030677.2, from coordinate 175,389,725 downwards.
ATGTGCTTGTACTTGCTTATTCTGGTTCTAGATGCAAATACAAGGGCATGGAACAAGGGACCCTGGCCCTGGTGTTATTTCCCTTCACATTTTGCATTTTTACACATACCTGACTTGCTCCTAATGACTCTCATGCTAATGACTTTTCTGACCCCACAAACATCCAAATGACACAATCAAAATGTACCACTTTGTCCATATTTTATCAATGTGGATGCAAAGTTGTAGCACACTCTGTTCTGTCAGTGCCTTCAATTATGATGAAGATAACGCAGCATTGTGGCTAAAAAAATAATGATGAATTACGTGTGAATTTTGCACTTGTCCTTGATTCCTAAACAAGACTTCCTGTGTGTGTATAAAGTCCTTGATCTACCTGCATTAGTTTAGATTTGTTTGTACAGGTAGGAGATCATTTAGAATGAATGATGGGAAGTAGGGGGCTCACCTTGCCGTGCTAGGCATGCAGCTTCAGAATGTGGAATACTGGTTACATCAGTTCCATTGACAGCCATTACAATGTCTCCAACCTGGAGCCCCGCTTCTTCAGCTGCGCCATCTAACATGGAATAAGATAGAATAAGAATATGCAACAACCGCTGGTCCCAACTCTGAATTTAAGGGGAACTTAGCACAGCTCTAACATGGGTTTATGTAATAAAATTGAGAAGGCCACGTACCACCCAGGAGTCAACAACCAAACAGATTGGTGGCAACCTACCCACAGTGAAAAACACTTCTCATAAGGCCTAAAGAGATCAGGTAAGAGCTAAGGCCTAAAGAGATCAGGTAAGAGCTAAAAGTTTAGGTTTTGTTATATATGTTAATATTCGGTTATTCAAGAGACATACATGCAAAATAAGACGTTACAAAAGGCAATATAATAGATATGTCTGAAAATAAAAACAAAGTTTAAAAATAAAAATTGCGCATTGGATATGGAGGGGGTTGGAATTATTTAACAAATATAATATTTTACTTCTTGTAAGGGAAGTATTTATATACAGTTCTAAAGGCAAACTTGGTGGGTAATGGTCAGTTGCTAATTCGAACAAAATAATAGAATATTAACAGATGACTTACTTGTATCAACCTCAGTTACAAGAATAGGTTTTGAAAACTGAATTCGGAATCCCCAAGGGTAGTCCCCTGTCCCTTTGGCTATTCTCACAGTACGTTCACGAACTGTTTTAGAAGAATATAAGAAAATGTATTGTATTGAAAATTTGTCTTCATTAAAAAAGTATAACCGTCGTACTGTATACTTCTACACCAACACCACTTCTTTGCATATGACACTGCAAGGTTATTTAACAAAATATGTATTTGTGTAATTTTTTTTCAACTTCAAATAACCTTGAAATTTTTAAAATTGTGTATATTACCTTGTTTATTAAAAAAATCACTCATCATTTTTAACTGGTTGACAGGTTTAAAAAAAATATTAAAAACTCAAACTGATTAAATAGTTTAAATTTTGCCTAGGACAGATATCATTGACTTCTAGATGACCTCACAAGCTTTCAGATGCCAAAGTTCTACATTCCAGTTTTTTGCTTAATTAATAGCGAAGTCATGTTTTTTTTCAAACTATTCAAATTTATAGTTTTTAGCACAAAAAACCCTCATTCTAAACCTCTTTCTAAAACCCAAGTGGCCTGGTCTAGTTCACAAGTTGATAATGCCTTTACTTAATGTGGCCAGTTAGATGGGAGATAGGATTATGGGAGAGAGCTCTCAGTACAAGTGAGGGAATACAGGGGTAGGGGAGATAGCTCTCAGTACAAGTGAGGGAATACAGGGGTATGGGAGATAGCTCTTAGTACAAGTGAGGGAATACAGGGGTATGGGAGATAGCTCTCAGTACAAGTGAGGGAATACAGGGGTATGGGAGATAGCTCTTAGTACAAGTGAGGGAATACAGGGGTATGGGAGATAGCTCTCAGTACAAGTGAGGGAATACAGGGTTATGGGAGATAGCTCTCAGTACAAGTGAGGGAATACAGGGGTATGGGAGATAGCTCTCAGTACAAGTGAGGGAATACAGGGGTAGGGGAGATAGCTCTCAGTACAAGTGAGGGAATACAGGGGTATGGGAGATAGCTCTCAGTACAAGTGAGGGAATACAGGGGTAGGGGAGATAGCTCTCAGTACAAGTGAGGGAATACAGGGGTAGGGGAGATAGCTCTCAGTACAAGTGAGGGAATACAGGGGTATGGGAGATAGCTCTCAGTACAAGTGAGGGAATACAGGGGTAGGGGAGATAGCTCTCAGTACAAGTGAGGGAATACAGGGGTAGGGGAGATAGCTCTTAGTACAAGTGAGGGAATACAGGGGTATGGGAGATAGCTCTCAGTACAAGTGAGGAAACAGGGTAGGGAGATAGCTCTCAGTACAAGTGAGGGAATACAGGGGTAGGGGAGATAGCTCTTAGTACAAGTGAGGGAATACAGGGGTATGGGAGATAGCTCTCAGTACAAGTGAGGGAATACAGGGGTAGGGAGATAGCTCTCATACAAGTGAGGGAATACAGGGGGTAGGAGATAGGCTCTCAGACAAGTGAGGGAATACCAGGGGTTGGGAGTAGCTCTCAGTACAAGTGAGGGAATACAGGGGTATGGGAGATAGCTCTTAGTACAAGTGAGGGAATACAGGGGTATGGGAGATAGCTCTCAGTACAAGTGAGGGAATACAGGGTTATGGGAGATAGCTCTCAGTACAAGTGAGGGAATACAGGGGTATGGAGATAGCTCTCAGTACAAGTGAGGGAATACAGGGGTATGGGAGGATAGCTCTCAGTACAAGTGAGGGAATACAGGGGGTAGGGGGAGATAGTCTCAGTACAAGTGAGGGAATACAGGGGTAGGGGAGATAGCTCTCAGTACAAGTGAGGGAATACAGGGGTAGGGGAGATAGCTCTCAGTACAAGTGAGGGAATTACAGGGTAGGGGGGATAGCTCTCAGTACAAGTGAGGGAATACAGGGGTAGGGGAGATAGCTCTCAGTACAAGTGAGGGAATACAGGGGTAGGGGAGATAGCTCTCAGTACAAGTGAGGGAATACAGGGGTAGGGGAGATAGCTCTCAGTACAAGTGAGGGAATACAGGGGTAGGGGGGATAGCTCTCAGTACAAGTGAGGGAATACAGGGGTAGGGGAGATAGCTCTTAGTACAAGTGAGGGAATACAGGGGTATGGGAGATAGCTCTCAGTACAAGTGAGGGAATACAGGGGTAGGGGAGATAGCTCTCAGTACAAGTGAGGGAATACAGGGGTATGGGAGATAGCTCTTAGTACAAGTGAGGGAATACAGGGGTAGGGAGATAGCTCTTAGTACAAGTGAGGGAAACAGGGGTAGGGGAGATAGCTCTCAGTACAAGTGAGGGAACAGGGTAGGGAGTGCTCAGTACAAGGAGGGAATACAGGGGTAGGGGATAGCTCTCAGTACAAGTGAGGGAATACAGGGGTAGGGGAGATAGCTCTCAGTACAAGTGAGGGAATACAGGGGTAGGGGAGATAGCTCTCAGTACAAGTGAGGGAATACAGGGGTAGGGGAGATAGCTCTTAGTACAAGTGAGGGAATACAGGGGTATGGGAGATAGCTCTTAGTACAAGTGAGGGAATACAGGGGTAGGGGAGATAGCTCTCAGTACAAGTGAGGGAATACAGGGGTAGGGGGATAGCTCTCAGTACAAGTGAGGGAATACAGGGGTAGGGGAGATAGCTCTCAGTACAAGTGAGGGAATACAGGGGTATGGGAGATAGCTCTCAGTACATGTGAGGGAATACAGGGGTAGGGGAGATAGCTCTCAGTACAAGTGAGGGAATACAGGGGTAGGGGAGATAGCTCTCAGTACAAGTGAGGGAATACAGGGGTAGGGGAGATAGCTCTTAGTACAAGTGAGGGAATACAGGGGTATGGGAGATAGCTCTTAGTACAAGTGAGGGAATACAGGGGTAGGGGAGATAGCTCTCAGTACAAGTGAGGGAATACAGGGGTAGGGGAGATAGCTCTCAGTACAAGTGAGGGAATACAGGGGTAGGGGAGATAGCTCTCAGTACAAGTGAGGGAATACAGGGGTATGGGAGATAGCTCTCAGTACAAGTGAGGGAATACAGGGTTATGGGAGATAGCTCTTAGTACAAGTTGCCCCAGGGACTGGTCCGATTGCCATCTTGGAGTCGGGAAGGAATTTTTTCCCCTCTGCGGCAAATTAGAGAGGCTTCAGATGGGGTTTTTTGCCTTCCTCTGGATCAACTAGTAGTTAGGCAGGTTATATATAGGCAACCCAACTTACTATGTTACTATGTTACTATATAAGCCCTATCATACAGCAGTAGGAACAACCCCACCTGTTTACCAGTATCCAGTATAGACAGACACCATAGAACTATGAAAGAAAAGGCATTCTGTACTGATCAGCACAATATATCATGAAAATGTTGAGGTGTATGTTCATTTAATTAGGTTTATTATGCATTTCTAATTCATTTCATTTATAAATAAAAGCTGGTGAAATAAACTCTATATATTTACTAGGGATCAAATACCACATTTTTCGACTTCAAGTTTGTACTTGAGATCTGGTTTAGCTGAAGTGTAAGGAATCTGCCAAAACCAAATCTTTCAAATAGTTCTGGGATTTGGCCAGATCTTAAACTGAATCCTGAATTCAGTGCATCTTTATTATTTATACCAGGAAATTGTTATCAGTTTCTGCTGTGATTATTTTAATAATATTTTCTGCTGTGATTGTCAGGCTGTCATTTATCTCTACAGGTAAATATCATTGTACATTATTCTTACTTACTTGCTACTGATCTAGGCCTTTTACTCAGGCATCTGGGGCTATTATCTGGGCTGCAGTCATCTCCTCTGAAGATCCATGAAGTGGAATGAAAGCTTTCTGTGTATAATCCTTTATCCTTGCCGTCAGAACGCACTCCAAGGTCCACTGAGCGAGTTTCTTCTGAGTTTCCTAAAAGTGCAAAGGAAATATCTGTATGCCGGAATCACTTATTGCACTTTATTTTGAATCCACACAAGGGCAATTTTTATAGCAATATAGAGAAATAGTTGTTTAGTTACATTAATTACCACACTGGGGTTCACTTACTAATACAGTACATGGGAATGTAGTGTGTGACACTGAGTTTGATATACATCGGGCACGCAAATTATCAGTGGGGCCCATTCATTAAACCACAAATTTTTTTTTTTGAGAATTTGTAGAACTTTTTGTAATGTCCATGATAATTTTTTTAAAATTCGACGAAAAAGTCGTATTTTTCGTGACCATTTCACAATTCATTCAAGTTTTGGTATGGTGACTATCTTTTGGCCAGGTTGGATCTATAGAGTGCCATTGAGTCCTATGGAAGGCTTCCAAAATCATACATTGAAGGTTTCACAGCCAGAAAGATTTTCGCACCATTTACAAACATTCGGATCCAAAAATTTTGTGACTTTCGGAACGCATCCGCAGGGGGTAAATTTGTTGATGAGAGCAGGAAAAAAACAGAGATTTTGAACTTATATTTTATCTCTTTATGCAACTGAGGAACCAGTTAATGAAAAGACCCAATTTTGTTACTGTTGATAGCTGGTTGACTCAGCTCAGTAATTGCCAAACAACCTTATTTAATTTTCAGGATCCTATTAGGTCTTGCATGGTACAAAGATATTGGTGAATTGCTAGTGTGGTGCTGCTATTCAAAAAGGAATCCCATTCTCAGCCAGAAAATTACAGACCTGTTAGTTTGGCTTCAGTGATAGGAAAGCTTTTGTAGGGGATAATAAGGGGTATGACACTGGAATACATGCAAATCACAATACCATGAGTCTGTGACAGCATGGTTTTATGTGTAATAAATCTTGCCAGACAAGTTGAGTTGTCCTCTATAAGTAGGTGAGAGTAGGCAGATTTTGTTAAGCCTTTGCTACAGTATCACGCAGACGGTTACTGATTTGTACTTGGCTAGAGAACTGTAAGAAGGATGGATTTAAATGTGCAGTGGTTCTTGGTCCTTTGCTCTTAAAGTTGTTTGTTAATAACCTTAAGGTTGGCATTGTAAGTGCTACCTCTATTTTTGCTGATGATATCAAATAGTGCAAAAATATAAGTTCTATGCAGGATTCTACCACTCTGTAGAGAGAGATTTGACTAAATTACAAAGCTGGGCAGCAATTTGGCAGATGAGGTACAATATAGTTAAATGTAATATTATGCATTGCTGCAGAAATAAATGATAGTGGCCAAGAATTCCAGGCAGTCATATACCTTTAAAAATCAGCTTTGAAAAAAAGTGTAATCCAGGAAAAAAGCCCCCGTCACAAGGGGCCCAAGACATCAAAATAAGTTTAAATAGAGCCAGTATCTTTTTCCACCAAGAAACAGAGAGCATATACGTAAGACACCTCCGTCTGACATTAGCCTTACATTGTTTTAAGGGTCAGACACAGAGAATATAAAGACATAAACTAACACTTCACTATTGAAAATGTTTAATTATCATATATTGTAAAGTTGCTTTGAATTACAATTTCTTTTGTTATGAAAAAAAAAAAGTTTTTGCATGTAAGACCCATTAAATGCCCCCTTGGTGGTCTAAGGTCCCTTCCTTTTGTTTCCCCTGTACTTATAACATGGTTATACAGTATAGAAAATAATAATCATAATAGTGACTCTGCTATAACTCAAGGGCAACCCAAGAAAACTAATGTAAGCAATGGCCACCTGACCCCTGACTGGCATTTAGTATGGGCCACTGCACTGGGGCCAGGGGTGCTCAGTCTGTAGCAAGAGAGGGATTAATGTGTAAATGCAGAGGTGAATTGCTTTTGTGATCATCATATATTGTTATCTTGGAAGGAGTGAATCCCAACCAGCAGACTTGTTTTAAATGGTGATGGTAGCTTTTTAACAAATAAGAGTAGTGTATAAGATTTGGATGTAATATTGCTACTAATGAAGAAGTAGGCTGAAGCCTGGCCAGTATACAGCTGTATACACGACAACAGCAGCAACACGAAGCTCTTATAACAAATGCCCCAGGCCCCATCTACAGCCCCTTGGTAGGAACAGTGCCTATTTGTGCCTCTTACCTCTATCCATGCCTATTATCATAAAAGGTTAATTTTTCTCAGCCCCTGCTGTGAGATTCAGCTTAGCTGATGTACAGTAATATGAGTAATTTAGGAAGACACTGCACCCACACAGGATGTATCCATTTCACTCACAGTCTGTCTGCCTTATTTACGTTTATATTTACAGTTCTAGGTGTTACTCCAACGAACCCCCACTGACCAAGCATATATATATATATATATATAATGTGTGTAATTATAGATTAAGTGCTGTATAATTGGTGCAACATGATTATTTGTGCTTTCCTGCTTATCATGCTGCTATTATGTGATGGCTAGATCTGATCTTAGTATACTAAAATGCTTCCTGCCCTCTATTGTCCAATAAACAACAAACATCATGGCCCTGTGTAGAGCATCTTTCAGGAGTGACTAAAGCCAGTGAGCAAGATCTACCTACAGTCACCAAGACCTCAACACCTAGGGAGGGGGAGAACGAGATTAGCTGTCACTCTAGGTCAGTGATCCCCAACCAGTAGCTCCGGGGCAACATGTTGCTCCCCAACCCCTTGGATGTTGCTCTCAGTGCCCCCAAACCAGGGAGTTATTTGTGAATTCCTGACTTGGGGGCAAGTTTTGGTTGAATAAAAACAAGATTTCCTACCAAATAAAGCCCCTGTAAGCTGATAGGGTGCATAGAGGCTGCCTAATAGCCAATCTTAGCCCTTATTTGGCACCTCCATGAACTTTTATAATGCTTGTGTTGCTCTCCCAAGTCTTTTAACATTTGACTGTGGCTCACAGGTTGGGGACCCCTGCTAGGTTGTTGCTCTTGCACTTTGTATACATACAAAGCTATGGAGGACATGTTCACCTGTATGTCTCCAGCTGTTAAAAAATATTCCCCAGTTGTCACAACAGCTGCCTGTGAGGGTTATTTTGGGGGCTGTAGTTCCATAATGCATGTGGGACTTAATTGATGGGTTCTGTAACTGACAGACTTTGAACTAAGCATTAGAATAACTCATTCTCTGTGTTTTTATTAGAGGACAGTCATTAGCGGCTTCACAGAGGAGGTCCATCCAGTACATTTAAGTATAGCAAGCCCACTGCATCTTCAAGTACAAAAAAAAACCCGTCAGTCATATTGAAGAAAGAACATAAGTCATTTTACTACCAAGTACTTTTTAACAGCTGAATATACTAATGTTAAAGGTTAGGTTTAAAGGTACTGCATTAAAATAAGGCAAAAACATTTATGCAATAAATTTGTTTGGGTGAATCAAACTGTGAAGTTTTTAGGCAGCTGCCTGGGTCAAGTTAAAGATATGTAATGTAACTTACAATGTGATACTTAAACGGTTAACTGCAAGCACCAACGAAAGAAAATAGTATAAATTAAAATATGCTTGCTCCATCCGACTCCTGAAATAAACTTTTTTGCTAACAAAGAATTAGAACCTTGTAACTAAATAATAGGCAAAGGTACATCTTGTGACAGAGTTGTGGTATCAGTTGTAAATATATACATTTCCTCTCTGTTGTATACAAATTTAAAAAAAATGAAGCAAAATGTACTTAATATGACAAAGTTTTTGATAATAGCAATGTGTTGAAATACAATGAAATACAAGATATATATATTATAAGCCACAGTTCTATCTACAATTAAATGCATGGATATCACCCAAGAATGGAGACTCGAGGCTTTGACATTTGCTACATCCTTATAAAATGAACATTACAAAATTCATCGTTTGTGTGTTGTGGCAAGCACAGCAGAGGCTACAATGCTAACCTGGAGACATAAAGAGCAAAACAAACTCCCCCTAATTGTCCTGTCATGCACATTTCCACACACGCAGAATCGAGATCAGACCAGAAAACAGAAGCACAAAATAATTACCTTGATGTTCATCCTGCAATGAATAATTCTCCATTGAACATGGTTAAGGCATCATGCCACCTTTATATCCAGAAAACTGCTACTTTGAAAAACAGGTATATTTATCCTATATCCGTGCTGTGTTTATTTCATTTCTACAGAAAGCATTATTTGGATGTATGAATCATCAGGGATCTGGTTAAAAACACAGTGCTAATAACAGATGGTTACATAAGCTGCAAAGTCCTTTGAAGCAGCCAACGCATTAGCTATACATGTCACAGTAAGACAGTCAATTTCTCAGATTTCTCTGATGATTTTTTAGCCATGGGTAACATGGAAAACAGATATATGCATGCGTGCAGTTTACATGTTGGAATATTGTTGGTGGGATTAAGTGGATAGACTTAGATCATAAAGAATATTTAAATGTAATTATAAAAAGAAATCATTAACAACAATGATTTACTTTTCAACAACAATAGAGGCTAAAAATATAAAATACAACACTGCAATAATATACATTTGTTTTCTGTCTTTTACACATGCCCTTTTGGCTCTCCGTTATAGCCCTTGCAAGACACCAAATGACTATATGATCAATAAAGAGAAATGATACGGTAGAACATATAACCATCATGAAACAACTCCAGAATTATATTGTAAAACAGGATGTTTCCCAGTTGCAGAACATGGTAACTGAAGTTCAAGTGTGGAAGACTTGCCACCTAACTGTAAGCAAACAATACAGATGATAACCACACCAAAACAACTTGGCCTTGTGGCTTTTGTTTCTATGTACAAAGCAGTAAGAATATATATTTATAGGATTTGCACCAATGTATGTGATAATGTAAGATACATGACATGTACTGTAAGCTTTTACTGTATGTTCCTACATTTGCCATGGAAATCCTAATTAGTTCTTCTTTTATTTCTAAGCAGGTTGACAACAAAGGGATCAATAGTTGTTATCAGACTGTAACTTAAACAGGTCCTGACAACAGAAATTAAAATCATAACATTACCTTTGCTTGCTATTTATAATGTTGCCTTAAAAGTATTTGTCCATCTGATCCCCATGTTCCTCTATGAGGGGGCGGCCATATTTGTGCAGCAGGAGGCCGTTAGCATTAGAAGCTATAACTGACAGGCTGAGAAGGGACAGTCAGGTTGGCAAAACAGACAGGTTTAGGAACTTCAAGTAAAATTACTTACAAAAACAAACCTACCACTGGAAAACAATCAACAGGACCTATAGGTAACTTTCAATGTACATTCTGAAAAAGTAGCTTTTTAGTATCAGTTTTTTTCCAGTATATGATATTTATGTGGCTCTGTCATTAATGCAAACTTAGATGGCCTGTAGTTCATAGACATGCTTGGGGTGATGATAAACAGGCCTCTGCATATAAATAATAGCACTATGTTAAAAAAATTATAATTGTGTTCTACTATAGATTTGCACAAAAATATTAATGAAGGTAAGCCGAAATTAAAATACGATTGTGACTCAGTAACAGTTATTGCCTAGGTGACCAATCATGCTAGCAACTAAGCTCCAAAATCCTTTGTGATTCCCACGGATCTTGTAGAACACGAGATAATTTTAGTAAATGCTAAATAGGCTAATCCCTTGCCAAATGAGTCCTATCCAGACTTGTCTGGGTCTGTGCAGATAATTTGGAGACAGCTCTCTTCTACTTCCTTCCTTAAAAATAATGCTATGAAATCTATTTTACATGACCCAGTTCTACTTTTTTATTCATCCGAACTCAGCCTTGGGCTCATTGCAGAAGTAGCAGCACATGACAAAAATGACTAAACCTTGCACAACATTACACTGAGTAACTACATGGCATTGCCGTGTGTTTATCAGCAAACTTGATTTTGGAAACTATTATTGTCAAAATGTGCCTAGTATAGGTGTCCCCTGTACTATGGCAATTCTAATGTTGTGTCTTCCTAAAAGAAAGGCTACTAACCAGATTCTTCTGTGATGTTGCTTGTAACCGAACTCCCTCCTGCAGAATTGCAGTTCTTGGTTTCTTTAAACTGTTTTCTTTTCTTAGCCCATCGATCTGATGCTTCTGATCCTTCATGGGTTATTTCACATGCCCTTGATTCTTTTATCACTGACTCCTTAGGTAATCTCAAATGTTTGTTGACAAATTCTGGTTTTGCATCTGATATTTAAAGAAAAGCCTGTTACGGTCATGAGTTTAATTTTGTTTTATGGCTTTACCGTAAACATTATATATATTATATACAAATAAGCGTAGCTAATACACTGTTACATGTCATGTACCAAAATATAGAAGCAGATTCATTAATAAAAATAATATGAGTTTGGGGGAATTGTATCCTTATTTATTATTCTTTATGTGTTTTATCTGAGTTAAATAAATTGAAATGAATTACTCTATTACAAGATTTTCCATTGAACTTGCACTGTAATAATGTTTCCTAAAACCATTCATGACTTTTTCATCTTGGTCGGCTGATTTTTTAGCCCATTTGGTTTTTGCCCATAGGATAAAATGATTCTTGACTGCTAGCCAGACAACACTTCCTAGAGAAGAAAAACAATGGGCAATGGGGGGGAAATGCTTTGATAAATGAGTCACATTATTGGTTTTCCAAATGTCAGGGAATGCTTTCATATATGTGAAAAAAATCAACCAGTTGGAATACACAGAATTTTACTTGAAATTTGTCCTTTGATAAATTTGCCCTAAAGTACAGCAATGCAAGTAAAAATTCAGAACACAGGTATCAACTGCTGATGTAATAAAACAGATGAAAGAGGGCTAACACAGCACCCCAAAAAGAAACCTATGTTATTGCATTGTGAGAAATTTTGGGGTTTTTTGGGGGTTTATAACATAAAACAATTTTGTCTTATTCAAAACTGGTGACCATTTGATTAGATCAATGAGAAAATCAATGAAAAAATATTTGATAAATTTTCTAAACTATTTTTTTCAAATGTCCAGAAATGTTCATAAAATTTAAAAAAAAATTCTACTTTTGGGTGACAATGTGAAAAGTTTTCATAAATGTAAAATATATAAAAAATAAAACAAGTAGAAATAACATTTAGGTTTGTCAAAAATCAAAATGTAAAATATAGGAGTTTTTTTCTAATTCTAGCTAAAAATTTTTAAAAAAGTGCAATCAGCATGAATCCTCAAATTTAAAAAACTTGTTCATTTAAAAATATGAAAAAACAACTTGATAATCTCAAATAGAACACAAGCTTGAAAAAAAGGGTACAAAACTCTCTATACCATATTATGTTACAATTGTTACTGCAAGGGATAGAATTACTGTGTTCAAAGAAAAAAAACACTACAGTAGTGTTTTTTTCCCATTCTTTTGCTGTTTTGTCCAAGTTTTATACTTTTTTTTAAATTTTTTCAGATACAGGTATTGGACCCCTTATCCAGAAACCCATTATCCAAAACATTTCGAATTACGGAAAGGCCATCTCCCATAGACTCCATTTTAATCAAATAATTCACCTTTTTAAAAATCCTTTTTCTCTGTAGTAATAAAACAGTACCTTGTACTTGATCCCAACTAAGATATAATTATCCCCTATTGGAGGCAAAACAATCCTATTGGGTTTAATTACTGTTTAAATAATGTTTTTAGCAGACTTTAGGTAGGAGATCGGAATTACGAAAAAAACCCTTATCCGGAAAACCCCAGGTGCCGAGCATTCTGGATAATGGGTTCCTTACCTGTATAATCAAAATATGTGGAAAGTGTGAGATTTCATTTTAAACAAAAAGTTGTAAGCAATATTTACCTTTTTTAGCAAACTGCTTTGGTGTTTCAGATTTTTCACAAGAATCGTCCCTTTTTTCAACACATTTGACTCCATTTTCTTCAGAATCTGATTTTTTCAAAGATGAAAGTTGACCTGCTATTGACTCAAAAGAGGTTCCGGGTATTGCGCTATCAGAACTATTTCTTGGAGATGTGTCATCAGCTGGAAAGTTCATATCACTACCTTCTTCTACTCGACTAACAGTCTCTTGTGTGTCCTCAAAGTTGCTTTGATTTTCCATCGATAAAAAAGGGTCAAAAGACTGAGATGTCTGAGAAGAAATATCCTTAAGTGTCGGTTGGCTCTGCTCCTCAAAGGAACTAAGTAACTTGTTTTCTAGTTCTGCTTCATCAACATCTGAGACAGGTGTTAACACAGAGTTTCTTTGTACAAATGGAGATTGTTGGATATCCTTATGCAATTCACAATATCCCCGAGATGAAACAGAATCACTGACAGCTTGGTTATCTCCTTGCACTAATAGTCTTTGCTCTAGGTCCCCTGTTACGACAGTAACAACAGACCCTCTTCGCTTCCTCTGCGACATTTCAAGTACTGTGGAACTTGATTGAGGTATTTCCATTGTCTGTGATAAAGAAGTCTGCACACAATCATTTGGGAGATTACTATATACATTTTTCTCAATAATAAATTCTTTCGAAGAACTTCTTGAGGGTGGTGTTACTTGAATCAAAAGACATTTATTTTGCAATTCTGAGTAGTCTTGGGTTTCAATAACATTATCCCCATCTTGCATTTCCTCATCAAATCCACTTTCAGTAAAGTCAATCTGATCTTCATTATGTTTTAGGTCCTCAGTGTCCTCTTCTTCATAACTGTGTTTATTATTAATGTCTAAATTATGCAGAGACCGTACAGAATCCATATCTGTTGGCATTGTATTCCGTTTTGAACTAGGAGTATCTGAACAACTACCGACAAAGTAAGGATCCTCAATTGTATTTACAAAGTGTGAAGCTGCCCTTTCTGAATGAAGTAAAATGGATTTGCACTCTGGCTCATGATGGTCATTTACACAATTCCTACAAGGTAAAGCGGTAAATGATCTGCGGAGCTCAATAGAAGGAACATGGTTTAGACATCTTTCAGTGCAAGAGTTAGAGGTTGAGGACTGTTCTGGAGAATGGTCTTTGCAATTTGCATGTCTAGAATTGTAAGAATGTATGTGTGGATTATAATAGATTTCCGGGAATGTTTTTCTTCTGACTACTGAGTCAAACACAGAGTTTTGGTTTGGATGGTGAATGCAACCAGATGTGTTTGAGTGTATTTCTTGTGGGGAGATTGATGAAATATGATTGCAGCTCATTTTATATGGCTTTACAGTGAGGTGAGAGCAATTGGTACAGTTGTTTAAACAGGGCATACAAAGTCTATTATCTAACAATGGCATGTGTTCAGTTTTGTAACACTCATCCTTAATTGGTCTCCTCTCAGTTTCTGACTCAGAATGGGAAGAAAATATTGATGATATAGAACAGGATTTTCTTAACAAATCATGAATTAAGGCCTCATTTCCAACATTAGTATTTGGGGACACACATTTTACATCAGCAAACTCTTCAGGGGGAGGAATGTCTATACAGCAATCGGAACATATCATCTCTTCTCTTTGATAAGGGCTAAAATCTGAACTGTAAGAGCTCCAAGTTCCTTCTTGCAAGTAATCATTGCTATGAAAATAACATGTTTCTCTTTCTTCCCTTTCTTTTCTTTCATTATCTCTTTCAATGTGAACTGTTAGATGACGATCAATAGTTTTATATTTCACTTCAATCCCTGCTCCTATGATCTCAACTTTTATTAAAGGCATTTCAGAATTCTGCTTATTTGGGTTTTCTTGACTCTTTCTATTTACATCATCTACAGATATATCTCTGTTGTGAGCATTGTGTTGGCTTTGCTGATGCTGGCTGTCATGGTAACTGCGACTCTTCTTAAGAGATTTCTTATTTGTTATTACAACTTTGGTTCTATCTGAAGAAGAAACATTCCTGATTTCCAGGTTCAAATGTAGATTGTCAGATGTTACCTGGGCTGTCACTTCATCACTATCATTAATTTGTTTTTTAGGATTATGACACTCCTCATTTCTTTCGCTTAGTGACATGGCAATGACATCTTGTAAAACACCCTTTTCTGATTCCTTTGGCACTGATGGGTTAGGAAGCCCATTGTGTTCACAAGGTACAGTTTCTTCTTCACATTGCATTTCTTTTGCAGTTTCTTCATGTTTTTCTACTTCTGTTGCGGTTTTAGACATAGACAAACAAGAATATTCACTTTCATTTTCTAGCTCAGAATCCAAACTAGAGAAGACAGACATTCCAGGATTTTTTAATGCCACATCAGCTTTCTCATTCATTGATTTTCAAATGGTTTTTCTGTTCTTCTAGAAAGTAAATAAAATAAACAAGGTTAGTCATTTTTGATTATTACAAATGTAATGTGAAGCCATTTTGCACCAAGGCAGTCGAGAGAGAGAGTAAGAGAGTATAGTAACTGCACCAGAATTCAATATTTATCTCCTAATGCACCTTTCAGAAGCTCCTCGTGTTTCCATAAATGCTTTTATGATACTAAGTAATAAGGTGCATGGTAAGTAGATTTGCAGTCTGCCAACTCGGATTCTTCCCTCTCCTTCATTCTCTTCCCTTGATTTATTAATCTTGTCAAACACGGGCAATTAAACCCCTCAGTACACTGTGTAAAACCATGCATAGTTATAAGTTATGTAATCATTTTATATTAATGTTTAGACAGTTGCAGAATTAAGGCATAAAAGGGGCATTGATTTTAAAAAATAAGCTGCATGGCCTATGATTGTTAATAAATCTTTTTTGTATTTTTGTAAGTGAACCGTATTTTTACTTGTTCAGAAATGTACTTTATCTTAGAAAATACTAAACAGGGGTCCCCAACCATTTTTTTTACCTATGAGCAGGATTTACATATAAAAACAGTTGGGGAGCAACACAAGTATGAAAAAAGTTCTTAAGAGGTGACTAATAAGAGCCATGATTGGTTTTTTGGTAGCCCAGATTGAACTGGCAGACTACAGGAGGTTCTGTTTGGCACTACACATGGTCTTTATACTTCCAAAACTTGCCTTTAAGTCAGAAATTCAAAAATGGGCACCTGCTTTAAGGCCACTGGGAGCACCATCAAAGGGGCTGGTAAGCAACATGTTGCTTGTGAGCCAATGGTTGGGGATCACTGACTTAGACCATAAAACTGGTGCACTAATGTAGGATTCGGGAAGGGAGGTTGGTCTTTACAGGAGTGTCAAGGTCTTATAGGTCCCAAGCAAGAGGTAGTATATAATTGCAGACTTGTTAAAGCTGAAAAAATGTAACGAAAATAAACCCAAAATTCAAGAAATATGCATTTGTAAAGAGTTTGTAGTAGAATATAGTAACATAGTAACATAGTAACATAGTAAGTTGGGTTGAAAAAAGACATACGTCCATCAAGTTCAACCATAATGCCTATACCTAACCTGCCTAACTACAAGTTGATCCAGAGGAAGGCAAAAAACCCCATCTGAAGCCTCTCTAATTTGCCTCAGAGGGGAAAAAATTCCTTCCTGACTCCAAGATGGCAATCGGACCAGTCCCTGTATCAACTTGTACTAAGAGCTATCTCCCATAACCGTGTATTCTGATATGTCTGATTATACCCTTGGATACAACTGTACACTAAAAACATTAGTTTGTTTGTGTAGAAGATTTTCTATTAAAGATAGAAGTATTTCCCCTTTATTTTTTCTGAAATGTATCTGGTCTTGCCTCTGAGCCTATGGATTTACTACATTTCTTGGCAAAAGGCTTTTTTCTTGATACCAGGAAGTTCGCCCCATTAGGATCACTCCTTGCTCACATATATCTATAGTCCATTTGATAGACACCAGATGATGATGGGACTCACATCACCAAGGTATGTTACCCAGAGGCTCATATCCATGGAATGAGATATTTTTCTATCTGCCTAGTTAATCTATGACTCAACTTGAGAAAAATCTGCAGACTTTAGTTCAAAGTCTCTTTTATACACATTCTAACTGGATTCTTTAAAAAAGTTCTGTTCTAAACAACCTGCTTGCCGATATATATGTATTTCTTCAGTATTTGTTTTTTTCAGAGCCTCTTCTCATTCTTTTCCTGTTTTTCTGGCGTTTTCTGCTCATTTTCCTTTGATCAAGCAATGCAAATTGAACCTAAAACGGAGAAAAGGATCATCATTTTTGTAGACTGGACATTAAAAAAACTGCATCAAATGATTACAATGACATGTATATATTACAACATTATGGGATTTTGGGAAGCAATCTCATGCTGATAGGTGCCCTTTAAGCAGGGAGGCCCGATATATGGAACCCATACACTATATTCAAGAGCACTTGTAAACATTACACTGGTTTTTTTTTTTGCTTCATACTATACGATATTTCATGGACTTGCTCACAGTCAGTTTTTGTTACTTGATCTGCCATAAGCCATGTACAAACTGAACAAGCAGCATGGGACAATACTACACACTGAATTAGTAGGAATTTTTCCCGGAATCCTGACAGCCCAGTCCGACCCTGGAAATGTGCTGCAAAAGCTGCTGATTTAGGGCTGATTTATTGAAAATTTTTGCAAAAACCTAGTCCTGCCCATCTATTCCACTTCCTGCTCTCTATTCCCAGGCTGTGCAGGGGAGCCGGCATTACTCATTATTGCCTAGAAGAGCTGGAGAAGCTGGAGGAGATTTTAGTTATACTTTATATCTCCTTCAATTCGTTCATTAATCTGCTAGCGTCTATTGGTATGCATTTACTATAGCGTGTGTTTACGTTTTATAATAATAATGATCCTTTTCAGAGTTATCAGTAAAAGGTCAAGTTTAGATTAATGAAACCTGAAACTAAAAAGCCTACTTGTTTTTTGGGGGTTCTCTGCCCCCGGCAATCAGACCAATCAGAGAATCTTAGTTTTATTGCAGCCCTCAGGCTCAGAACAACTCTCTAGTTGCAACTGCTTAGTTACCCTAGCAACAAGGAATCCATTTTGTAATTATTAGACAATTCAGAATGGACTTAATAGAAATGTCTAATTGATGTTAAAATGTAAACATGTCTTGAAAGAGGCACTGTAAAAATGTAAATAATCAAAAAGACACTAAGTAAAACAAAGAAAAAAACAGTTGTAAAACTACTATGAGTTAATTTTGGGGTGAACTATGCCTTTCATGCATTTTTTGCTGCATTTCAATGTGTTTATTTTTTTTTTATTTAAAATGCTTTCCTAACCAATTGGAAAGGCCAGATATGAAAAGATCTGTTAGCAACAAATGCCCTAAAACCTTAGTTTTAGATAATAATTTAGAGCTGTCTGCCCCAACCAATAGTGATTTAAAATTCCTGGCTTATCCCTTTAAACTGGACACATAAAAGGGATTCTGTGATGGAAAAACATGGTTTTTAGAAAATGCATCAGGCTAGATATACTTTTAGTTTCCCAGGTGCCCTCAGTTATGTGACTTGTGCTCTGATAAACTTCAGTCACACTTTACTGCTGCTCTGCAGGTTGGTGTGATATCACCCCTCCCTTTCCCCCCCAGCCGATCAGCAGAACAATGGGAAGGTAGCAAGATAACAGTTACATCTGCACTGCAAAAATGCTCCCATTCCCCCCTAGTGTTACATATAAGAATAACACTCAATAGTAAAAATCCAAGTCCAGCTCAGCCAAGTCATGACTCCTTCAGTTACACTAAATAGGAGCAACAATAGCTTTTCTAAAATTAGTTCTATTCTATAGTGTTGGCTCCATATAAAAGTTTTGACTCAGGCACAATGCACTGGGATGGCTGCCTACACACCAATATTACAGCTAAAAAAAATTGTTGGTTCAAGAATAAAATTTTTAATGTGACCAGTATAATATACAGGTATGGGATCCCTTATACGGAAACCCGTTATCCAGAGAGCTCCGAATTACGGAAAGGCTGTCTCCCATAGACTCCATTATAAGCAAATAATTCTAATTTTTAAAAATGATTCCCTTTTTCTCTGTAGAAATAAAACAGTACCTTGTACTTGAGCCAACTAAGATATAATTAATCCTTATTGGATGCAAAACAATCCAATTGGCTTTGATTAATGTTTTATTGATTTTTTTAGTAGACTTAAGGTATGGAGATCCAAATTACAGAAAGACCCTTTTTCTGGAATACCCTTGGTCCTGAGCATTCTGGATAACGGATCCCATTCCTGTAGTAATAAAAAACTATAACACCATAAAAATCATGACAGAATCCATTTAAATGTCCTAAATGTAATATCTAGTCATTCTTTTAAATGAAGAAAAATACAGTTTAAAAACACATTAAATATGCAGATATCATTCTGCATTATTTAAGAAAGTTGCCAAACATACAGCAATGCTGGGCAAGAAGAGTTACTAGTGAATTTGCAATCCCTGCAGCTCTGCCGATTACATATTTTAAAACTGTCCGGAAACCACAGGATTATCTGGTAACCCAAGGCATAAGGATTGTATGCATCCGGATTTCAAGGGATAAGATGACAACTATACTTATGGTAAATAAATGTTTTTTCCATTGATCCATGTGTGGTAGGATACTGAGCTGTTGCTTACTAAAACTATGCACTGTGTGTGCAACCTTTCTCTTAGCATTGCTCACAGTGCTTTTACCTCTCTATTAATAATGAGCACCTATTAAATGAGTTTGTAGAGCCCTACATATAGCTTAGCAATACTGTACATTGTAATTAGCTAATGTAGCCACAACTTTTGAAAAAGTGAGATTACCAAACCTTTGTAATTAACTTTAATAAGCAATCTCAAATATAACATCTATTAGAAACTAGTTTTTATGATTGAACTATCAACATATCTGTATTCTACTGAAACTAGATAAACCATGTTTTGCCAGGACTGCTTCCAAAAAGTTTCCAATTTCATAAAGTCTCAGACAGGGATTTAAAATAGACCCTTGTATTTCAAGTACACAGAGGCCCAAGCAGCCCCCCACCAGCCCACTAAATAGTGACTTTCTATGGCATCTTACAGCAGCCCCTCTGGCATTTGCCAGAAGCCACAGATTGCCAGTCCAGGCCTGCTCCCTATTAGATTCATAGTAAAGTAAAAATGGCCATCTCCAGTGCCAACAGTACTTGTACTGTATGGGATTTATCTGGAAGCCTTTTATGCAGAAAGGTCTGAATTATGAGTAGACCATGTCCCATGGAGTCCATTATAAGCAAATCCTAGGTAAACAAGCTGCTGTGTAGCCATGGGGGCAGCCACATATTGTGAAAAAAAGGAGAAAAGGCACAGGTTACTTAGTAGATAATAGAAAAGATCTGTAGAACACAATGGGATTCTACCTGCTTATCTGTTACCTGCCTGTGCCTTTTCTCCTTCTTTCAGACTGAATGGCTGCCCCCATGGCTACACAGCAGCTTATTTGTCTAAACTATAGTAGTATTACTGAAGCAAACACACCAGTTTTACCAGTACAGGGCGAAAGTATGTTATATTTCCATTATCTAGAAAACCCCAGGTATTTTGTATAATGGATCCCATACCTGTATCACCTTAACAACAACAGCCCTGTGCTACTAAAGACAGACTTTGACATGCAATGCACCTACTGTCCACATTTATTTAAGACAGGCCGTTTCTACCTGTTCTGCTAAAGGTTAAGAACCTGTTGCCAACTCTTGGCTTAATTGGTGATCTGTTTTATATGGTCCAACTGCACAAAACACTGTATCCCTGGATTTCCATGTGCCATTTAGGACTGCCAACTCTTTCTAATATTTCTCACCTCTCCTGCTATTGTAAATGTAGGACATCAACAACAACTGGGAGTATATGGCTGCTATAAATACCAAATTAACAATAATTACATGTAAAAACGTGCTCATATTTTCCAATGTCATACATAAACATATCAGTTCAGGCTGCCTTTGAGATATATATATATAGAATGCTTGGGTGTCATGAATTTCATTAGATAAGTGGTATTTCTGTAATTTGAAGCACTATAATTTTAGACTACTAAAAAAATAAATTTTTTCTGATCAGCATGGATGTAAGATAGCTTAGCTAACAACAAGAACATGATACCATATTATTATAGAGGAAGGGTAAATCAATCATGAATTAAGAACTGTTTGTTTAAATGGTGTATTATAGCAAATAACATTTATCAGTTACATTTAGCAACAGCAATTTAATTTAGCAAATAGCAAGAATATCAAGGGCAGAAAATATGTTTTCACCCCATGATTCACCCTAATCAAATCCATAAAATCATGTGACTTTAAGCTTTGGACAACTAAGACAACGGGGCCCATTCATTAAACCACATTTATTTTTTTGACTAACTTATAGAACTTTTCGTAATGACTATGATAATTTAGTTAAAATTCCACTACTTTTTTGTGGTTTTCGTTAACTTCCACAAAAGTCGTATTTTTTGCAAAGACTATTTTGGAATTCATTCAAGCTTCGGTATTGTGACTATCTTTTGGCCAAGTTAGAGCTGCAGAGTGCCATTGAGCCCTATGGGAGACTTTCCTTGGGCCGGGTTGGAGCTGCAGAGTGCCATTGAGCCCTATGGGAGACTTTCCTTGGGCCGGGTTGGAGCTGCAGAGTGCCATTGAGCCCTATGGGAGACTTTCCTTGGGCCAGGTTGGAGCTGCAGAGTGCCATTGAGCCCTATGGGAGACTTTCCTTGGGCCGGGTTGGAGCTGCAGAGTGCCATTGAGCCCTATGGGAGGCTTTCCTTGGGCCGGGTTGGAGCTGCAGAGTGCCATTGAGCCCTATGGGAGACTTTCCTTGGGCCAGGTTGGAGCTGCAGAGTGCCATTGAGCCCTATGGGAGACTTTCCTTGGGCCAGGTTGGAGCTGCAGAGTGCCATTGAGTCCTATGGGAGACTTTCCTTGGGCCGGGTTGGAGCTGCAGAGTGCCATTGAGCCCTATGGGAGACTTTCCTTGGGCCAGGTTGGAGCTGCAGAGTGCCATTGAGCCCTATGGGAGACTTTCCTTGGGCCGGGTTGGAGCTGCAGAGTGCCATTGAGCCCTATGGGAGACTTTCCTTGGGCCGGGTTGGAGCTGCAGAGTGCCATTGAGCCCTATGGGAGACTTTCCTTGGGCCGGGTTGGAGCTGCAGAGTGCCATTGAGCCCTATGGGAGACTTTCCTTGGGCCGGGTTGGAGCTGCAGAGTGCCATTGAGCCCTATGGGAGACTTTCCTTGGGCCGGGTTGGAGCTGCAGAGTGCCATTGAGCCCTATGGGAGACTTTCCTTGGGCCGGGTTGGAGCTGCAGAGTGCCATTGAGCCCTATGGGAGACTTTCCTTGGGCCAGGTTGGAGCTGCAGAGTGCCATTGAGCCCTATGGGAGACTTTCCTTGGGCCAGGTTGGAGCTGCAGAGTGCCATTGAGCCCTATGGGAGACTTTCCTTGGGCCAGGTTGGAGCTGCAGAGTGCCATTGAGCCCTATGGGAGACTTTCCTTGGGCCAGGTTGGAGCTGCAGAGTGCCATTGAGCCCTATGGGAGACTTTCCTTGGGCCAGGTTGGAGCTGCAGAGTGCCATTGAGCCCTATGGGAGACTTTCCTTGGGCCAGGTTGGAGCTGCAGAGTGCCATTGAGCCCTATGGGAGACTTTCCTTGGGCCAGGTTGGAGCTGCAGAGTGCCATTGAGCCCTATGGGAGACTTTCCTTGGGCCAGGTTGGAGCTGCAGAGT